>NW_027363296.1:600000-1166614 GCF_046119375.1 Phyllobates terribilis
GCTAACCCTAGTTGTCCTGACGCTAACCCTAGTTGTCCTGATGCTAACCCTAGTTGTCCTGACGCTAACCCTAGTTGTCCTGACGCTAACCCTACTTGTCCTGACGCTAACCCTAGTTGTCCTGACGCTAACCCTACTTGTCCTGACGCTAACCCTACTTGTCCTGACGCTAACCCTAGTTGTCCTGACGCTAACCCTAGTTTTCCTGACGCTAACCCTAGTTGTCCTGACGCTAACCCTAGTTGATCTGACGCTAACCCTAGTTGTCCAGACGCTAACCCTACTTGTCCTGACGCTAACCCTACTTGTCCTGACGCTAACCGTACTTGTCCTGACGCTAACCATAGTTGTCCTGACGCTAACCCTAGTTGTCCTGACGCTAACCCTAGTTGTCCTGACGCTAACCCGAGTTGTCCTGACGCTAACCCTAGTTGTCCTGACGCTAACCCGAGTTGTCCTGACGCTAACCCGAGTTGTCCTGACGCTAACCCGAGTTATCCTGATGCTAACCCGAGTTGTCCTGACGATAACCCGAGTTGTCCTGACGCTAACCCGAGTTGTCCTGACGCTAACCCGAGTTGTCCTGACGCTAACCCGAGTTGACCTGACGCTAACCCGAGTTGTCCTGAAGCTAACCCGAGTTGTCCTGACGCTAACCCGAGTTGTCCTGACGCTAACCCTAATTGTCCTGACGCTAACCCTAATTGTCCTGACGCTAACCTGAGTTGTCCTGACGCTAACCCTAGTTGTCCTGACGCTAACCCTAGTTGTCCTGACGCTAACCCTAGTTGTCCTGACGCTAACCCTACTTGTCCTGACGCTAACCCTCGTTGTCCTGACGCTAACCCTAGTTGTCCTGATGCTAAACCTAGTTGTCCTGACGCTAACCCTAGTTGTCCTGACGCTAACCCTACTTGTCCTGACGCTAACCCTAGTTGTCCTGACGCTAACCCTAGTTGTCCTGACGCTAACCCTAGTTGTCCTGACGCTAACCCTACATGTCCTGACGCTAACCATAGTTGTCCTGACGCTAACCCTAGTTGTCCTGACGCTAACCCTACTTGTCCTGACTCTAACCCTAGTTGTCCTGACGCTAACCCTACTTGTCCTGACCCTAACCCTACTTGTCCTGACGCAAACCCTACTTGTCCTGACGCTAACCCTACTTGTCCTGACGCTAACCCTAGTTGTCCTGACGCTAACCCTAGTTGTCCTGACGCTAACCCTAGTTGTCCTGACGCTAACCCTAGTTCTCCTGACGTTAAACCTAGTTGTCCTGACGCTAACCCTAGTTGTCCTGACGCTAACCCTAGATGTCCTGACGCTAACCCTACTTGTCGTGACGCTAACCCTACTTGTCCTGACGCTAACCCTACTTGTCCTGACGCTAACTCTAGTTGTCCTGATGCTAACCCTAGTTGTCCTGACGCTAACCCTAGTTGTCCTGACGCTAACCCGAGTTGTCCTGACGCTAACCCTAGTTGTCCTGACGCTAACCCTAGTTGTCCTGACGCTAAACCTAGTTGTCCTGACGCTAACCCTAGTTGTCCTGACGCTAACCCTAGTTGTCCTGACGCTAACCCTAGTTGTCCTCACGCTAACCCTAGTTGTACTGACGCTAACCCTAGTTGTCCTGACGCTAACCCTAGTTGTCCTGACGCTAACCCTAGTTGTCCTGACGCCAACCCTAGTTGTCCTGACGCCAACCCTAGTTGTCCTGACGCTAACGCTAGTTGTCCTGACGCTAACCCTAGTTGTCCTGACGCCAACCCTAGTTGTCCTGACGCTAACCCTAGTTGTCCTGACGCTAACCCTAGTTGTCCTGACGTTAACCCTAGTTGTCCTGACGCTAACCCTACTTGTCCTGACGCTAACCCTAGTTGTCCTGACGCTAACCCTAGTTGTCCTGACGCTAACCCTAGTTGTCCTGACGCTAACCCGAGTTGTCCTGACGCTAACCCGTGTTGTCCTGACGCTAACCCGTGTTGTCCTGACGCTAACCCTAGTTGTCCTGACGCTAACCCGAGTTGTCCTGACGCTAACCCTAGTTGTCCTGACGCTAACCCGAGTTGTCCTGACGCTAACCCGAGTTGTCCTGACGCTAACCCGAGTTGTCCTGACGCTAACCCGAGTTGTCCTGACGATAACCCGAGTTGTCCTGACGCTAACCCGAGTTGTCCTGACGCTAACCCGAGTTGTCCTGACGCTAACTCGAGTTGACCTGACGCTAACCCGAGTTGTCCTGAAGCTAACCCGAGTTGTCCTGACGCTAACCCGAGTTGTCCTGACGCTAACCCTAATTGTCCTGACGCTAACCCGAGTTGTCCTGACGCTAACCCTAGTTGTCCTGACGCTAACCCTAGTTGTCCTGACGCTAACCCTAGTTGTCCTGACGCTAACCCTACTTGTCCTGACGCTAACCCTCGTTGTCCTGACGCTAACCCTAGTTGTCCTGATGCTAAACCTAGTTGTCCTGACGCTAACCCTAGTTGTCCTGACGCTAACCCTACTTGTCCTGACGCTAACCCTAGTTGTCCTGACGCTAACCCTAGTTGTCCTGACGCTAACCCTAGTTGTCCTGACGCTAACCCTACATGTCCTGACGCTAACCCTAGTTGTCCTGACGCTAACCCTAGTTGTCCTGACGCTAACCCTACTTGTCCTGACTCTAACCCTAGTTGTCCTGATGCTAACCCTACTTGTCCTGACGCTAACCCTACTTGTCCTGACGCTAACCCTACTTGTCCTGACGCTAACCCTACTTGTCCTCACGCTAACCCTACTTGTCCTGACGCTAACCCTACTTGTCCTGACTCTAACCCTACTTGTCCTGACGCTAACTCTAGTTGTCCTGATGCTAACCCTAGTTGTCCTGACGCTAACCCTAGTTGTCCTGACGCTAACCCTAGTTGTCCTGACGCTAACCCTAGTTGTCCTCACGCTAACCCTAGTTGTACTGACGCTAACCCTAGTTGTCCTGACGCTAACCCTAGTTGTCCTGACGCTAACCCTAGTTGTCCTGACGCCAACCCTAGTTGTCCTGACGCCAACCCTAGTTGTCCTGACGCCAACCCTAGTTGTCCTGACGCTAACGCTAGTTGTCCTGACGCTAACCCTAGTTGTCCTGACGCCAACCCTAGTTGTCCTGACGCTAACCCTAGTTGTCCTGACGCTAACCCTAGTTGTCCTGATGCTAACCCTAGTTGTCCTGACGCTAACCCTACTTGTCCTGACGCTAACCCTAGTTGTCCTGACGCTAACCCTAGTTGTCCTGAAGCTAACCCTAGTTGTCCTGACGCTAACTCTACTTGTCCTGACGCTAACCCTAGTTTTCCTGATGCTAACCCTAGTTGTCCTGACGCTAACCCTACTTGTCCTGACGCTAACCCTAGTTGTCCTGACGCTAACCCTAGTTGTCCTAACGCTAACCCTACTTGTCCTGACGCTAACCCTAGTTGTCCTGACCCTAACCCTAGTTGTCCTGACGCTAACCCTACTTGTCCTGACGCTAACCCTACTTGTCCTGACGCTAACCCTAGTTGTCCTGACGCTAACCCTAGCTGTCCTGACGCTAACCCTAGTTTTCCTGACGCTAACCCTAGCTGTCCTGACGCTAACCCTAGTTGTCCTGACGCTAACCCTAGTTGTCCTGATGCTAACCCTACTTGTCCTGACGCTAACCCTACTTGTCCTGACGCTAACCCTACTTATCCTGATGCTAACCCTAGTTGTCTTGACGCTAACCCTAGTTGTCCTGGCGCTAACCCTAGTTGTCCTGACGCTAACCCTAGTTGTCCTGATGCTAACCCTACTTGTCCTGACGTTAACCCTAGTTGTCCTGACGCTAACCCTAGTTGTCCTGACGCTAACCCTACTTGTCCTGACGCTAACCCTAGTTGTCCTGACGCTAACCCTAGTTGTCCTGACGCTATCCCTAGTTGTCCTGACGCTAACCCTACTTGTCCTGATGCTAACCCTAGTTGTCCTGACGCTAACCCTAGTTGTCCTGACGCTAACCCTAGTTGCCTGACGCTAACCCTAGTTGTCCTGTTGCTAACCCTAGTTGTCCTGACGCTAACCCTAGTTGTCCTGACGATAACCCTAGTTTTCCTGACGCTAACTCTACTTGTCCTGACGCTAACCCTAGTTGTCCTGACGCTAACCCTAGATGTCCTGACGCTAACCCTAGTTGTCCTGACGCTAACCCTACTTGTCCTGACGCTAACCCTAGCTGTCCTGACGCTAACCCTAGCTGTCCTGACGCTAACCCTAGCTGTCTTGACGCTAACCCTAGTTGTCCTGACGCTAACCCTAGTTGTCCTGACGCTAACCCTAGTTGTCCTGACGCTAACCCAAGTTGTCCTGACGCTAACCCTAGTTGTCCTGACGCTAACCCTAGTTGTCCTGATGCTAACCCTACCTGTCCTGACGCTAACCTTAGTTGTCCTGACGCTAACCCTAGTTGTCCTGACGCTAACCCTAGTTGTCCTGATGCTAAACCTACTTGTCCTGACGCTAACCCTAGTTGTCCTGACGCTAACCCTAGTTGTCCTGACGCTAACCCTAGTTGTCCTGACGGTAACCCTAGTTGTCCTGACGCTAACCCTAGTTGTCCTGACGCTAACCCTAGTTGTCCTGACGCTAACCCTAGTTGTCCTGACGCTAACACTAGTTGTCCTGACGCTAACCCTAGTTGTCCTGACGCTAACCCTACTTGTCCTGACGCTAGCCCGAGTTGTCCTGACGCTAACCCTAGTTGTCCTGACGCTAACTCTACTTGTCCTGATGCTAACCCTAGTTGTACTGACTCTAACCCTAGTTGTCCTGACGCTAACCCTAGTTGTCCTGACGCTAATCCTACTTGTCCTGACGCTAACCCTAGTTGTCCTGACGCTAACCCTAGTTGTCCTGACGCTAACCCTAGTTGTCCTGACGCTTACTCTAGTTGTCCTGATGCTAACCCTAGTTGTCCTGACGCTAACCCTAGTTGTCCTGACGCTAACCCTAGTTGTCCTGACGCTAACCCTAGTTGTCCTGGCGCTAACCCTAGTTGTCCTGACGCTAACCCTAGTTGTCCTGGCGCTAACCCTAGTTGTCCTGGCGGTAACCCTAGTTGTCCTGGTGCTAACCCTAGTTGTCCTGGCGCTAACCCTAGTTGTCCTGGCGGTAACCCTAGTTGTCCTGGTGCTAACCCTAGTTGTCCTGGCGCTAACCCTAGTTGTCCTGGCGCTAACCCTAGTTGTCCTGGCGCTAACCCTAGTTGTCCTGGCGCTAACCCTAGTTGTCCTGATGCTAACCCTAGTTGTCCTGGCGCTAACCCTAGTTGTCCTGACGCTAACCCTAGTTATCCTGACGCTAAGCCTAGTTGTCCTGACTCTAACCCTAGTTGTCCTGGCGCTAACCCTAGTTGTCCTGGCGCTAACCCTAGTTGTCCTGATGCTAACCCTAGTTGTCCTGGCGCTAACCCTAGTTGTCCTGACGCTAACCCTAGTTGTCCTGGCGCTAACCCTAGTTGTCCTGGCGCTAACCCTAGTTGTTCTGACGCTAACCCTAGATGTCCTGACGCTAACCCTAGTTGTCCTGGCGCTAACCCTAGTTGTCCTGGCGCTAACCCTAGTTGTCCTGACGCTAACCCTAGTTGTCCTGGCGCTAACCCTAGTTGTCCTGGCGGTAACCCTAGTTGTCCTGGCGCTAACCCTAGTTGTCCTGGCGCTAACCCTAGTTGTCCTGGCGCTAACCCTAGTTGTCCTGGCGCTAACCCTAGTTGTCCTGGGGCTAACCCTAGTTGTAATGGCGCTAACCCTAGTTGTCCTGGCGCTAACCCTAGTTGTCCTGGCGCTAACCCTAGTTGTCCTGATGCTAACCCTAGTTGTACTGACGCTAACCCTAGTTGTCCTGACGCTAACCCTAGTTGTCCTGACGCTAACCCTAGTTGTCCTGACTCTAACCCTAGTTGTCCTGGCGCTAACCCTGGTTGTCCTGGCGCTAACCCTAGTTATCCTGGCGCTAACCCTAGTTGTCCTGACGCTAACCCTAGTTGTCCTGGCGCTAACCCTAGTTGTCCTGGCGCTAACCCTAGTTGTCCTGGCGCTAACCCTGGCTGTAATGGTGCTAACCCTAGTTGTCCTGGCGCTAACCCTAGTTGTCCTGACGCTAACCCTAGTTGTCCTGACGCTAACCCTAGTTGTCCTGACGCTAACCCTAGTTGTCCTGACGCTAACCTTAGTTGTCCTGACGCTAACCCTAGTTGTCCTGACGCTTACCCTATTTGTCCTGACGCTAACCCTACTTGTCCTGATGCTAACCCTACTTATCCTGATGCTAACCCTAGTTGTCCTGACGCTAACCCTACTTGTCCTGACGCTAACCCTAGTTGTCCTGACGCTAACCCTAGTTGTCCTGACGCTAACCCTACTTGTCCTGACGCTAACCCTAGTTTTCCTGACGCTAACCCTAGTTGTCCTGACGCTTACCCTAGTTGTCCTGACACTAACCCTAGTTGTCCTGACGCTAACCCTAGTTGTCCTGACGCTAACCCTAGTTGTCCTGACGCTAACCCTAGATGTCCTGACGCTAACCCTACTTGTCCTGACGCTAACCCTGGTTGTCCTGACGCTAACCCTAGTTGTCCTGACGCTAACCCTAGTTGTCCTGATGCTAACCCTAGTTGTCCTGACGCTAACCCTAGTTGTCCTGACGCTAACCCTACTTGTCCTGACGCTAACCCTAGTTGTCCTGACGCTAACCCTACTTGTCCTGATGCTAACCCTACTTATCCTGATGCTAACCCTAGTTGTCCTAACGCTAACCCTACTTGTCCTGACGCTAACCCTAGTTGTCCTGACGCTAACCCTAGTTGTCCTGACGCTAACCCTACTTGTCCTGACGCTAACCCTAGTTTTCCTGACGCTAACCCTAGTTGTCCTGATGCTAACCCTAGTTGTCCTGACGCTAACCCTACTTGTCCTGACGCTAACCCTAGTTGTCCTGACGCTAACCCTAGTTGTCCTGACGCTAACCCTAGTTGTCCTGACGCTAACCCTAGTTGTCCTGACGCTAACCCTACTTGTCCTGATGCTAACCCTACTTATCCTGATGCTAACCCTAGTTGTCCTGACGCTAACCCTACTTGTCCTGACGCTAACCCTAGTTGTCCTGACGCTAACCCTAGTTGTCCTGACGCTAACCCTACTTGTCCTGACGCTAACCCTAGTTTTCCTGACGCTAACCCTAGTTGTCCTGACGCTTACCCTAGTTGTCCTGACACTAACCCTAGTTGTCCTGACGCTAACCCTAGTTGTCCTGACGCTAACCCTAGTTGTCCTGACGCTAACCCTAGATGTCCTGACGCTAACCCTACTTGTCCTGACGCTAACCCTGGTTGTCCTGACGCTAACCCTAGTTGTCCTGACGCTAACCCTAGTTGTCCTGATGCTAACCCTAGTTGTCCTGACGCTAACCCTAGTTGTCCTGACGCTAACCCTACTTGTCCTGACGCTAACCCTAGTTGTCCTGACGCTAACCCTACTTGTCCTGACGCTAACCCTACTTGTCCTGACGCTAACCCTAGTTGTCCTGACGCTAACCCTAGTTTTCCTGACGCTAACCCTAGTTGTCCTGACGCTAACCCTAGTTGATCTGACGCTAACCCTAGTTGTCCAGACGCTAACCCTACTTGTCCTGACGCTAACCCTACTTGTCCTGACGCTAACCGTACTTGTCCTGACGCTAACCATAGTTGTCCTGACGCTAACCCTAGTTGTCCTGACGCTAACCCTAGTTGTCCTGACGCTAACCCGAGTTGTCCTGACGCTAACCCTAGTTGTCCTGACGCTAACCCGAGTTGTCCTGACGCTAACCCGAGTTGTCCTGACGCTAACCCGAGTTATCCTGATGCTAACCCGAGTTGTCCTGACGATAACCCGAGTTGTCCTGACGCTAACCCGAGTTGTCCTGACGCTAACCCGAGTTGTCCTGACGCTAACCCGAGTTGACCTGACGCTAACCCGAGTTGTCCTGAAGCTAACCCGAGTTGTCCTGACGCTAACCCGAGTTGTCCTGACGCTAACCCTAATTGTCCTGACGCTAACCCTAATTGTCCTGACGCTAACCTGAGTTGTCCTGACGCTAACCCTAGTTGTCCTGACGCTAACCCTAGTTGTCCTGACGCTAACCCTAGTTGTCCTGACGCTAACCCTACTTGTCCTGACGCTAACCCTCGTTGTCCTGACGCTAACCCTAGTTGTCCTGATGCTAAACCTAGTTGTCCTGACGCTAACCCTAGTTGTCCTGACGCTAACCCTACTTGTCCTGACGCTAACCCTAGTTGTCCTGACGCTAACCCTAGTTGTCCTGACGCTAACCCTAGTTGTCCTGACGCTAACCCTACATGTCCTGACGCTAACCATAGTTGTCCTGACGCTAACCCTAGTTGTCCTGACGCTAACCCTACTTGTCCTGACTCTAACCCTAGTTGTCCTGACGCTAACCCTACTTGTCCTGACCCTAACCCTACTTGTCCTGACGCAAACCCTACTTGTCCTGAAGCTAACCCTACTTGTCCTGACGCTAACCCTAGTTGTCCTGACGCTAACCCTAGTTGTCCTGACGCTAACCCTAGTTGTCCTGACGCTAACCCTAGTTCTCCTGACGTTAAACCTAGTTGTCCTGACGCTAACCCTAGTTGTCCTGACGCTAACCCTAGATGTCCTGACGCTAACCCTACTTGTCGTGACGCTAACCCTACTTGTCCTGACGCTAACCCTACTTGTCCTGACGCTAACTCTAGTTGTCCTGATGCTAACCCTAGTTGTCCTGACGCTAACCCTAGTTGTCCTGACGCTAACCCGAGTTGTCCTGACGCTAACCCTAGTTGTCCTGACGCTAACCCTAGTTGTCCTGACGCTAAACCTAGTTGTCCTGACGCTAACCCTAGTTGTCCTGACGCTAACCCTAGTTGTCCTGACGCTAACCCTAGTTGTCCTCACGCTAACCCTAGTTGTACTGACGCTAACCCTAGTTGTCCTGACGCTAACCCTAGTTGTCCTGACGCTAACCCTAGTTGTCCTGACGCCAACCCTAGTTGTCCTGACGCCAACCCTAGTTGTCCTGACGCTAACGCTAGTTGTCCTGACGCTAACCCTAGTTGTCCTGACGCCAACCCTAGTTGTCCTGACGCTAACCCTAGTTGTCCTGACGCTAACCCTAGTTGTCCTGACGTTAACCCTAGTTGTCCTGACGCTAACCCTACTTGTCCTGACGCTAACCCTAGTTGTCCTGACGCTAACCCTAGTTGTCCTGACGCTAACCCTAGTTGTCCTGACGCTAACCCGAGTTGTCCTGACGCTAACCCGTGTTGTCCTGACGCTAACCCGTGTTGTCCTGACGCTAACCCTAGTTGTCCTGACGCTAACCCGAGTTGTCCTGACGCTAACCCTAGTTGTCCTGACGCTAACCCGAGTTGTCCTGACGCTAACCCGAGTTGTCCTGACGCTAACCCGAGTTGTCCTGACGCTAACCCGAGTTGTCCTGACGATAACCCGAGTTGTCCTGACGCTAACCCGAGTTGTCCTGACGCTAACCCGAGTTGTCCTGACGCTAACTCGAGTTGACCTGACGCTAACCCGAGTTGTCCTGAAGCTAACCCGAGTTGTCCTGACGCTAACCCGAGTTGTCCTGACGCTAACCCTAATTGTCCTGACGCTAACCCGAGTTGTCCTGACGCTAACCCTAGTTGTCCTGACGCTAACCCTAGTTGTCCTGACGCTAACCCTAGTTGTCCTGACGCTAACCCTACTTGTCCTGACGCTAACCCTCGTTGTCCTGACGCTAACCCTAGTTGTCCTGATGCTAAACCTAGTTGTCCTGACGCTAACCCTAGTTGTCCTGACGCTAACCCTACTTGTCCTGTCGCTAACCCTAGTTGTCCTGACGCTAACCCTAGTTGTCCTGACGCTAACCCTAGTTGTCCTGACGCTAACCCTACATGTCCTGACGCTAACCCTAGTTGTCCTGACGCTAACCCTAGTTGTCCTGACGCTAACCCTACTTGTCCTGACTCTAACCCTAGTTGTCCTGATGCTAACCCTACTTGTCCTGACGCTAACCCTACTTGTCCTGACGCTAACCCTACTTGTCCTGACGCTAACCCTACTTGTCCTCACGCTAACCCTACTTGTCCTGACGCTAACCCTACTTGTCCTGACTCTAACCCTACTTGTCCTGACGCTAACTCTAGTTGTCCTGATGCTAACCCTAGTTGTCCTGACGCTAACCCTAGTTGTCCTGACGCTAACCCTAGTTGTCCTCACGCTAACCCTAGTTGTACTGACGCTAACCCTAGTTGTCCTGACGCTAACCCTAGTTGTCCTGACGCTAACCCTAGTTGTCCTGACGCCAACCCTAGTTGTCCTGACGCCAACCCTAGTTGTCCTGACGCCAACCCTAGTTGTCCTGACGCTAACGCTAGTTGTCCTGACGCTAACCCTAGTTGTCCTGACGCCAACCCTAGTTGTCCTGACGCTAACCCTAGTTGTCCTGACGCTAACCCTAGTTGTCCTGATGCTAACCCTAGTTGTCCTGACGCTAACCCTACTTGTCCTGACGCTAACCCTAGTTGTCCTGACGCTAACCCTAGTTGTCCTGAAGCTAACCCTAGTTGTCCTGACGCTAACTCTACTTGTCCTGACGCTAACCCTAGTTTTCCTGATGCTAACCCTAGTTGTCCTGACGCTAACCCTACTTGTCCTGACGCTAACCCTAGTTGTCCTGACGCTAACCCTAGTTGTCCTAACGCTAACCCTACTTGTCCTGACGCTAACCCTAGTTGTCCTGACCCTAACCCTAGTTGTCCTGACGCTAACCCTACTTGTCCTGACGCTAACCCTACTTGTCCTGACGCTAACCCTAGTTGTCCTGACGCTAACCCTAGCTGTCCTGACGCTAACCCTAGTTTTCCTGACGCTAACCCTAGCTGTCCTGACGCTAACCCTAGTTGTCCTGACGCTAACCCTAGTTGTCCTGATGCTAACCCTACTTGTCCTGACGCTAACCCTACTTGTCCTGACGCTAACCCTACTTATCCTGATGCTAACCCTAGTTGTCTTGACGCTAACCCTAGTTGTCCTGGCGCTAACCCTAGTTGTCCTGACGCTAACCCTAGTTGTCCTGATGCTAACCCTACTTGTCCTGACGTTAACCCTAGTTGTCCTGACGCTAACCCTAGTTGTCCTGACGCTAACCCTACTTGTCCTGACGCTAACCCTAGTTGTCCTGACGCTAACCCTAGTTGTCCTGACGCTATCCCTAGTTGTCCTGACGCTAACCCTACTTGTCCTGATGCTAACCCTAGTTGTCCTGACGCTAACCCTAGTTGTCCTGACGCTAACCCTAGTTGCCTGACGCTAACCCTAGTTGTCCTGTTGCTAACCCTAGTTGTCCTGACGCTAACCCTAGTTGTCCTGACGATAACCCTAGTTTTCCTGACGCTAACTCTACTTGTCCTGACGCTAACCCTAGTTGTCCTGACGCTAACCCTAGATGTCCTGACGCTAACCCTAGTTGTCCTGACGCTAACCCTACTTGTCCTGACGCTAACCCTAGCTGTCCTGACGCTAACCCTAGCTGTCCTGACGCTAACCCTAGCTGTCTTGACGCTAACCCTAGTTGTCCTGACGCTAACCCTAGTTGTCCTGACGCTAACCCTAGTTGTCCTGACGCTAACCCAAGTTGTCCTGACGCTAACCCTAGTTGTCCTGACGCTAACCCTAGTTGTCCTGATGCTAACCCTACCTGTCCTGACGCTAACCTTAGTTGTCCTGACGCTAACCCTAGTTGTCCTGACGCTAACCCTAGTTGTCCTGATGCTAAACCTACTTGTCCTGACGCTAACCCTAGTTGTCCTGACGCTAACCCTAGTTGTCCTGACGCTAACCCTAGTTGTCCTGACGGTAACCCTAGTTGTCCTGACGCTAACCCTAGTTGTCCTGACGCTAACCCTAGTTGTCCTGACGCTAACCCTAGTTGTCCTGACGCTAACACTAGTTGTCCTGACGCTAACCCTAGTTGTCCTGACGCTAACCCTACTTGTCCTGACGCTAGCCCGAGTTGTCCTGACGCTAACCCTAGTTGTCCTGACGCTAACTCTACTTGTCCTGATGCTAACCCTAGTTGTACTGACTCTAACCCTAGTTGTCCTGACGCTAACCCTAGTTGTCCTGACGCTAATCCTACTTGTCCTGACGCTAACCCTAGTTGTCCTGACGCTAACCCTAGTTGTCCTGACGCTAACCCTAGTTGTCCTGACGCTTACTCTAGTTGTCCTGATGCTAACCCTAGTTGTCCTGACGCTAACCCTAGTTGTCCTGACGCTAACCCTAGTTGTCCTGACGCTAACCCTAGTTGTCCTGGCGCTAACCCTAGTTGTCCTGACGCTAACCCTAGTTGTCCTGGCGCTAACCCTAGTTGTCCTGGCGGTAACCCTAGTTGTCCTGGTGCTAACCCTAGTTGTCCTGGCGCTAACCCTAGTTGTCCTGGCGGTAACCCTAGTTGTCCTGGTGCTAACCCTAGTTGTCCTGGCGCTAACCCTAGTTGTCCTGGCGCTAACCCTAGTTGTCCTGGCGCTAACCCTAGTTGTCCTGGCGCTAACCCTAGTTGTCCTGATGCTAACCCTAGTTGTCCTGGCGCTAACCCTAGTTGTCCTGACGCTAACCCTAGTTATCCTGACGCTAAGCCTAGTTGTCCTGACTCTAACCCTAGTTGTCCTGGCGCTAACCCTAGTTGTCCTGGCGCTAACCCTAGTTGTCCTGATGCTAACCCTAGTTGTCCTGGCGCTAACCCTAGTTGTCCTGACGCTAACCCTAGTTGTCCTGGCGCTAACCCTAGTTGTCCTGGCGCTAACCCTAGTTGTTCTGACGCTAACCCTAGATGTCCAGACGCTAACCCTAGTTGTCCTGGCGCTAACCCTAGTTGTCCTGGCGCTAACCCTAGTTGTCCTGACGCTAACCCTAGTTGTCCTGGCGCTAACCCTAGTTGTCCTGGCGGTAACCCTAGTTGTCCTGGCGCTAACCCTAGTTGTCCTGGCGCTAACCCTAGTTGTCCTGGCGCTAACCCTAGTTGTCCTGGCGCTAACCCTAGTTGTCCTGGCGCTAACCCTAGTTGTCCTGGGGCTAACCCTAGTTGTAATGGCGCTAACCCTAGTTGTCCTGGCGCTAACCCTAGTTGTCCTGGCGCTAACCCTAGTTGTCCTGATGCTAACCCTAGTTGTACTGACGCTAACCCTAGTTGTCCTGACGCTAACCCTAGTTGTCCTGACGCTAACCCTAGTTGTCCTGACTCTAACCCTAGTTGTCCTGGCGCTAAACCTGGTTGTCCTGGCGCTAACCCTAGTTATCCTGGCGCTAACCCTAGTTGTCCTGACGCTAACCCTAGTTGTCCTGGCGCTAACCCTAGTTGTCCTGGCGCTAACCCTAGTTGTCCTGGCGCTAACCCTGGCTGTAATGGTGCTAACCCTAGTTGTCCTGGCGCTAACCCTAGTTGTCCTGACGCTAACCCTAGTTGTCCTGACGCTAACCCTAGTTGTCCTGACGCTAACCCTAGTTGTCCTGACGCTAACCTTAGTTGTCCTGACGCTAACCCTAGTTGTCCTGACGCTTACCCTATTTGTCCTGACGCTAACCCTAGTTGTCCTGATGCTAACCCTAGTTGTCCTGACGCTAACCCTAGTTGTCCTGGCGCTAACCCTAGTTGTCCTGGCGCTAACCCTAGTTGTCCTGGCGCTAACCCTAGTTGTCCTGGCGGTAACCTTAGTTGTCCTGGCGCTAACCCTAGTTGTCCTGGTGCTAACCCTAGTTGTCCTGGCGCTAACCCTAGTTGTCCTGGCGCTAACCCTAGTTGTCCTGGCGCTAACCCTAGTTGTCCTGGCGCTAACCCTAGTTGTCCTGAGGCTAACCCTAGTTGTCCTGACGCTAACCCTAGTTGTCCTGACGCTAACCCTACTTGTCCTGACGCTAACCCTAGTTGTACTGACGCTAACCCTACTTGTCCTGACGCTAACCCTAGTTGTCCTGACGCTAACCCTAGTTGTCCTGACGCTAACCCTAGTTGTCCTGATGCTAACCCTACTTGTCCTGATGCTAACCCTACTTGTCCTGACGCTAACCCTAGTTGTCCTGACGCTAACCCTAGTTGTCCTGACGCTAACCCTAGTTGTTCTGACGCTAACCCTAGTTGTCCTGACGCTAACCCTAGCTGTCCTGACGCTAACCCTAGTTGTCCTGAGGCTAACCCTAGTTGTCCTGACGCTAACACTAGTTGTCCTGACGCTAACCCTAGTTGTCCTGACGCTAACCCTAGTTGTCCTGATGCTAACCCTAGTTGTCCTGACGCTAACCCTAGTTGAAATAACGCTAACCCTAGTTGTCCTGACGCTAACCCTAGTTGTCCTGATGCTAACCCTAGTTGTCCTGACGCTAACCCTAGTTGTTCTGACGCTAACCCTAGTTGTCCTGACGCTAACCCTAGTTGTCCTGGCGCTAACCCTAGTTGTCCTGGCGCTAACCCTAGTTGTCCTGACGCTAACCCTAGTTGTCCTGGCGCTAACCCTAGTTGTCCTGGCGCTAACCCTAGTTGTCCTGGCGCTAACCCTAGTTGTCCTGGCGCTAACCCTAGTTGTCCTGGCGCTAACCCTAGTTGTCCTGGCGGTAACCTTAGTTGTCCTGGCGCTAACCCTAGTTGTCCTGGTGCTAACCCTAGTTGTCCTGGCGCTAACCCTAGTTGTCCTGGCGCTAACCCTAGTTGTCCTGGCGCTAACCCTAGTTGTCCTGGCGCTAACCCTAGTTGTCCTGAGGCTAACCCTAGTTGTCCTGACGCTAACCCTAGTTGTCCTGACGCTAACCCTACTTGTCCTGACGCTAACCCTAGTTGTACTGACGCTAACCCTACTTGTCCTGACGCTAACCCTAGTTGTCCTGACGCTAACCCTAGTTGTCCTGACGCTAACCCTAGTTGTCCTGATGCTAACCCTACTTGTCCTGATGCTAACCCTACTTGTCCTGACGCTAACCCTACTTGTCCTGATGCTAACCCTACTTGTCCTGACGCTAACCCTACTTGTCCTGACGCTAACCCTAGTTGTCCTGACGCTAACCCTAGTTGTCCTGACGCTAATCCTAGTTGTCCTGACGCTAACCCTAGCTGTCCTGACGCTAACCCTAGTTGTCCTGACGCTAACCCTAGATGTCCTGACGCTAACCCTACTTGTCCTGACGCTAACCCTGGTTGTCCTGACGCTAACCCTAGTTGTCCTGACGCTAACCCTAGTTGTCCTGACGCTAACCCTAGTTGTCCTGATGCTAACCCTAGTTGTCCTGACGCTAACCCTAGTTGTCCTGACGCTAACCCTACTTGTCCTGACGCTAACCCTAGTTGTCCTGACGCTAACCCTAGTTGTCCTGACGCTAACCCTACTTGTCCTGACGCTAACCCTAGTTGTCCTGACGCTAACCCTAGTTGTCCTGATGCTAACCCTACTTGTCCTGATGCTAACCCTACTTGTCCTGACGCTAACCCTACTTGTCCTGATGCTAACCCTACTTGTCCTGACGCTAACCCTAGTTGTCCTGACGCTAACCCTACTTGTCCTGACGCTAACCCTAGTTGTCCTGACGCTAACCCTAGTTGTCCTGACGCTTACCCTAGTTGTCCTGACGCTAACCCTAGTTGTCCTGACGTTAACCCTAGTTGTCCTGACGCTAACCCTAGTTGTCCTGACGTTAACCCTAGTTGTCCTGACGCTAACCCTACTTGTCCTGACGCTAACCCTAGTTGTCCTGACGCTAACCCTAGTTGTCCTGACGCTAACCCTAGTTGTCCTGACGCTAACCCGAGTTGTCCTGACGCTAACCCGTGTTGTCCTGACGCTAACCCGTGTTGTCCTGACGCTAACCCTAGTTGTCCTGACGCTAACCCGAGTTGTCCTGACGCTAACCCTAGTTGTCCTGACGCTAACCCGAGTTGTCCTGACGCTAACCCGCGTTGTCCTGACGCTAACCCGAGTTGTCCTGACGCTAACCCGAGTTATCCTGATGCTAACCCGAGTTGTCCTGACGATAACCCGAGTTGTCCTGACGCTAACCCGAGTCGTCCTGACGCTAACCCGAGTTGTCCTGACGCTAACCCGAGTTGTCCTGACGCTAACCCTAGTTGTCCTGACGCTAACCCGAGTTGTCCTGACGCTAACCCGCGTTGTCCTGACGCTAACCCGAGTTGTCCTGACGCTAACCCGAGTTATCCTGATGCTAACCCGAGTTGTCCTGACGATAACCCGAGTTGTCCTGACGCTAACCCGAGTCGTCCTGACGCTAACCCGAGTTGTCCTGACGCTAACCCGAGTTGACCTGACGCTAACCCGAGTTGTCCTGACGCTAACCCGAGTTGTCCTGACGCTAACCCTACTTGTCCTGACGCTAACCCTAGTTGTCCTGACGCTAACCCTAGTTGTCCTGACGCTAACCCTACTTGTCCTGACGCTAACCCTAGTTGTCCTGACGCTAACCCTAGTTGTCCTGACGCTTACCCTAGTTGTCCTGACGCTAACCCTAGTTGTCCTGACGCTAACCCTAGTTGTCCTGACGCTAACCCTAGTTGTCCTGACGCTAACCCTAGATGTCCTGACGCTAACCCTACTTGTCCTGACGCTAACCCTGGTTGTCCTGACGCTAACCCTAGTTGTCCTGACGCTAACCCTAGTTGTCCTGACGCTAACCCTAGTTGTCCTGATGCTAACCCTAGTTGTCCTGACGCTAACCCTAGTTGTCCTGACGCTAACCCTACTTGTCCTGACGCTAACCCTAGTTGTCCTGACGCTAGCCCTAGTTGTCCTGACGCTAACCCTACTTGTCCTGACGCTAACCCTAGTTGTCCTGACGCTAACCCTAGTTGTCCTGACGCTAACCCTAGTTGTCCTGACGCTAACCCTAGTTGATCTGACGCTAACCCTAGTTGTCCTGACGCTAACCCTAGTTGTCCTGACGCTAACCCTACTTGTCCTGACGCTAACCCTACTTGTCCTGACACTAACCCTAGTTGTCCTGACGCTAACCCTAGTTGTCCTGACGCTAACCCTAGTTGTCCTGATGCTAACCCTAGTTGTCCTGACGCTAACCCTACTTGTCCTGACGCTAACCCTAGTTGCCCTGACGCTAACCCTAGTTGTCCTGACGCTAACCCTAGTTGTCCTGACGCTAACCCTACTTGTCCTGACGCTAACCCTAGTTGTCCTGACGCTAACCCTAGTTGTCCTGACGCTAACCCTACTTGTCCTGACGCTAACCCTAGTTGTCCTGACGCTAACCCTAGTTGTCCTGACGCTAACCCTAGTTGTCCTGACGCTAACCCTACTTGTCCTGACGCTAACCCTAGTTGTCCTTACGCTAACCCTAGTTGTCCTGACGCTAACCCTAGTTGTCCTGACGCTAACCCTAGTAGTCCTGACGCTAACTCTACTTGTCCTGACGCTAACCCTAGTTTTCCTAACGCTAACCCTAGTTGTCCTGACGCTAACCCGTGTTGTCCTGACGCTAACCCTAGTTGTCCTGACGCTAACCCGAGTTGTCCTTACGCTAACCCTAGTTGTCCTGACGCTAACCCTAGTTGTCCTGACGCTAACCCTACTTGTCCTGACGCTAACCCTACTTGTCCTGACGCTAACCCTAGTGGTCCTGACGCTAACCCTAGTTGTCCTGACGCTAACCCTACTTGTCCTGACGCTAACCCTAGTTGTCCTGACGCTAACCCTACTTGTCCTGACGCTAACCCTAGTTGTCCTGACGCTAACCCTAGTTGTCCTGACGCTAACCCTACTTGTCCTGACGCTAACCCTAGTTGTCCTGACGCTAACCCTAGTTGTCCTGACGCTTACCCTAGTTGTCCTGACGCTAACCCTAGTTGTCCTGACGCTAACCCTAGTTGTCCTGACGCTAACCCTAGTTGTCCTGACGCTAACCCTAGATGTCCTGACGCTAACCCTACTTGTCCTGACGCTAACCCTGGTTGTCCTGACGCTAACCCTAGTTGTCCTGACGCTAACCCTAGTTGTCCTGACGCTAACCCTAGTTGTCCTGATGCTAACCCTAGTTGTCCTGACGCTAACCCTAGTTGTCCTGACGCTAACCCTAGTTGTCCTGACGCTAACCCTAGTTGTCCTGACGCTAACACTAATTGTGCTGAAGCTAACCCTAGTTGTCCTGACGCTAACCCTAGTTGTCCTGACGCTAACCCTACTTGTCCTGACGCTAACCCTAGTTGTCCTGACGCTAACCCTACTTGTCCTGACGCTAAGCCTAGTTGTCCTGACGCTAACAATAGTTGTCCTGACGCTTACCCTAGTTGTCCTGACGCTAACCCTAGTTGTCCTGACGTTAACCCTAGTTGTCCTGACGCTAACAATAGTTGTCCTGACGCTTACCCTAGTTGTCCTGACGCTAACCCTAGTTGTCCTGACGTTAACCCTAGTTGTCCTGACGCTAACCCTAGTTGTCCTGACGTTAACCCTAGTTGTCCTGACGCTAACCCGAGTTGTCCTGACGCTAACCCTAGTTGTCCTGACGCTAACCCGAGTTGTCCTGACGCTAACCCGAGTTGTCCTGACGCTAACCCGAGTTGTCCTGACGCTAACCCGAGTTATCCTGATGCTAACCCGAGTTGTCCTGACGATAACCCGAGTTGTCCTGACGCTAACCCGAGTCGTCCTGACGCTAACCCGAGTTGTCCTGACGCTAACCCGAGTTGACCTGACGCTAACCCGAGTTGTCCTGACGCTAACCCGAGTTGTCCTGACGCTAACCCTAATTGTCCTGACGCTAACCCGAGTTGTCCTGACGCTAACCCTAGTTGTCCTGACGCTAACCCTAGTTGTCCTGACGCTAACCCTAGTTGTCCTGACGCTAACCCTACTTGTCCTGACGCTAACCCTCGTTGTCCTGACGCTAACCCTAGTTGTCCTGATGCTAAACCTAGTTGTCCTGACGCTAACCCTAGTTGTCCTGACGCTAACCCTACTTGTCCTGACGCTAACCCTAGTTGTCCTGATGCTAACCCTAGTTGTCCTGACGCTAACCCTACATGTCCTGACGCTAACCCTAGTTGTCCTGAAGCTAACCCTAGTTGTCCTGACGCTAACCCTACTTGTCCTGACTCTAACCCTAGTTGTCCTGACGCTAACCCTACTTGTCCTGACGCTAACCCTAGTTGTCCTGGCGCTAACCCTAGTTGTCCTGATGCTAACCCTAGTTGTCCTGGCGCTAACCCTAGTTGTCCTGACGCTAACCCTAGTTGTCCTGACGCTAACCCTAGTTGTCCTGCCTCTAACCCTAGTTGTCCTGACGCTAACCCTAGTTGTCCTGATGCTAACCCTAGTTGTCCTGACGCTAACCCTAGTTGTTCTGACGCTAACCCTAGTTGTCCTGACGCTAACCCTAGTTGTCCTGGCGCTAACCCTAGTTGTCCTGGCGCTAACCCTAGTTGTCCTGGCGCTAACCCTAGTTGTCCTCACGCTAACCCTAGTTGTCCTGGCGCTAACCCTAGTTGTCCTGGCGCTAACCCTAGTTGTCCTGGCGGTAACCTTAGTTGTCCTGGCGCTAACCCTAGTTGTCCTGGTGCTAACCCTAGTTGTCCTGGCGCTAACCCTAGTTGTCCTGGCGCTAACCCTAGTTGTCCTGGCGCTAACCCTAGTTGTCCTGAGGCTAACCCTAGTTGTCCTGACGCTAACCCTAGTTGTCCTGACGCTAACCCTACTTGTCCTGACGCTAACCCTAGTTGTACTGACGCTAACCCTACTTGTCCTGACGCTAACCCTAGTTGTCCTGACGCTAACCCTAGTTGTCCTGACGCTAACCCTAGTTGTCCTGATGCTAACCCTACTTGTCCTGATGCTAACCCTACTTGTCCTGACGCTAACCCTACTTGTCCTGACGCTAACCCTAGTTGTCCTGACGCTAACCCTAGTTGTTCTGACGCTAACCCTAGTTGTCCTGACGCTAACCCTAGTTGTCCTGACGCTAACCCTAGTTGTCCTGAGGCTAACCCTAGTTGTCCTGACGCTAACCCTAGTTGTCCTGACGCTAACCCTAGTTGTCCTGACGCTAACCCTAGTTGTCCTGACGCTAACTCTAGTTGTCCTGACGCTAACCCTAGTTGTCCTGACGCTAACCCTAGTTGTCCTGACGCTAACCCTAGTTGAAATAACGCTAACCCTAGTTGTACTGACGCTAACCCTAGTTGTCCTGACGCTAACCCTAGTTGTCCAGACGCTAACACTAGTTGTCCTGACGCTAACCCTAGTTGTCCTGACGCTAACCCATCGTCCTGACGCTAACCCTTGTCGTCCTGACGCTAACCCTAGTCGTCCTGACGCTAACCCTACTTGTCCTGACGCTAACCCTAGTTTTCCTAACGCTAACCCTAGTTGTCCTGACGCTAACCCTACTTGTCCTGATGCTAACCCTAGTTGTCCTGACGCTAACCCTAGTTGTCCTGACGCTAACCCTAGTTGTCCTGACGCTAACCCTACTTGTCCTGACGCTAACCCTAGTTGTCCTGACGCTAACCCTAGTTGTCCTGACGCTAACCCTACTTGTCCTGACGCTAACCCTAGTTGTCCTGACGCTAACCCTAGTTGTCCTGACGCTAACCCTAGTAGTCCTGACGCTAACTCTACTTGTCCTGACGCTAACCCTAGTTTTCCTAACGCTAACCCTAGTTGTCCTGACGCTAACCCTAGTTGTCCTGACGCTAACCCTACTTGTCCTGACGCTAACCCTAGTTGTCCTGACGCTAACCCTAGTTGTCCTGACGCTAACCCTACTTGTCCTGACGCTAACCCTAGTTGTCCTGACGCTAACCCTAGTGGTCCTGACGCTAACCCTAGTTGTCCTGATGCTAACCCTAGTTGTCCTGACGCTAACCCTACTTGTCCTGACGCTAACCCTAGTTGCCCTGACGCTAACCCTAGTTGTAGTGACGCTAACCCTAGTTGTCCTGATGCTAACCCTACTTGTCCTGACGCTAACCCTACTTGTCCTGACGCTAACCCTAGTTGTCCTGACGCTAACCCTAGTTGTCCTGACGCTAACCCTAGTTGTCCTGACGCTAACCCTACTTGTCCTGACGCTAACCCTAGTTGTCCTGACGCTAACCCTAGTTGTCCTGACGCTAACCATAGTTGTCCTGACGCTAACCCTACTTGTCCTGACGCTAACCCTATTTGTCCTTACGCTAACCCTAGTTGTCCTGACGCTAACCCTAGTTGTCCTGACGCTAACCCTAGTTGTCCTGACGCTAACTCTACTTGTCCTGACGCTAACCCTAGTTTTCCTAACGCTAACCCTAGTTGTCCTGACGCTAACCCGTGTTGTCCTGACGCTAACCCTAGTTGTCCTGACGCTAACCCTAGTTGTCCTGACGCTAACCCTACTTGTCCTGACGCTAACCCTAGTTGTCCTGAGCTAACCCTAGTTGTCCTGACGCTAACCCTACTTGTCCTGACGCTAACCCTAGTTGTCCTGACGCTAACCCTACTTGTCCTGACGCTAACCCTAGTTGTCCTGACGCTAACCCTAGTTGTCCTGATGCTAACCCTACTTGTCCTGACGCTAACCCTAGTTGTCCTGACGCTAACCCTAGTTGTCCTGACGCTAACCCTACTTGTCCTGACGCTAACCCTAGTTGTCCTGACGCTAACCCTACTTGTCCTGACGCTAACCCTAGTTGTCCTGAGCTAACCCTAGTTGTCCTGACGCTAACCCTACTTGTCCTGACGCTAACCCTAGTTGTCCTGACGCTAACCCTAGTTGTCCTGACGCTAACCCTACTTGTCCTGACGCTAACCCTAGTTGTCCTGACGCTAACCCTAGTTGTCCTGACGCTAACCCTAGTTGTCCTGACGCTAACCCTAGTTGATCTGACGCTAACCCTAGTTGTCCTGACGCTAACCCTACTTGTCCTGACGCTAACCCTACTTGTCCTGATGCTAACCGTACTTGTCCTGACGCTAACCCTAGTTGTCCTGACGCTAACCCTAGTTGTCCTGACGCTAACCCTAGTTGTCCTGACGCTAACACTAATTGTGCTGAAGCTAACCCTAGTTGTCCTGACGCCAACCCTAGTTGTCCTGACGCTAACCCTACTTGTCCTGACGCTAACCCTAGTTGTCCTGACGCTAACCCTACTTGTCCTGACGCTAACCCTAGTTGTCCTGACGCTAACCCTAGTTGTCCTGACGCTTACCCTAGTTGTCCTGACGCTAACCCTAGTTGTCCTGACGTTAACCCTAGTTGTCCTGACGCTAACCCTAGTTGTCCTGACGTTAACCCTAGTTGTCCTGACGCTAACCCTACTTGTCCTGAGGCTAACCCGAGTTGTCCTGACGCTAACCCGTGTTGTCCTGACGCTAACCCGTGTTGTCCTGACGCTAACCCTAGTTGTCCTGACGCTAACCCGAGTTGTCCTGACGCTAACCCTAGTTGTCCTGACGCTAACCCGAGTTGTCCTGACGCTAACCCGAGTTGTCCTGACGCTAACCCGAGTTGTCCTGACGCTAACCCGAGTTATCCTGAGGCTAACCCGAGTTGTCCTGACGATAACCCGAGTTGTCCTGACGCTAACCCGAGTCGTCCTGACGCTAACCCGAGTTGACCTGACGCTAACCCGAGTTGTCCTGACGCTAACCCGAGTTGTCCTGACCCTAACCCTAATTGTCCTGACGCTAACCCGAGTTGTCCTGACGCTAACCCTAGTTGTCCTGACGCTAACCCTAGTTGTCCTGACGCTAACCCTAGTTGTCCTGACGCTAACCCTAGTTGTCCTGACGCTAACCCTAGTAGTCCTGACGCTAACTCTACTTGTCCTGACGCTAACCCTAGTTTTCCTAACGCTAACCCTAGTTGTCCTGACGCTAACCCTACTTGTCCTGACGCTAACCCTAGTTGTCCTGACGCTAACCCTAGTTGTCCTGACGCTAACCCTAGTTGTCCTGACGCTAACCCTACTTGTCCTGACGCTAACCCTAGTTGTCCTGACGCTAACCCTACTTGTCCTGACGCTAACCCTAGTTGTCCTGACGCTAACCCTAGTTGTCCTGACGCTTACCCTAGTTGTCCTGACGCTAACCCTAGTTGTCCTGACGTTAACCCTAGTTGTCCTGACGCTAACCCTAGTTGTCCTGACGTTAACCCTAGTTGTCCTGACGCTAACCCTACTTGTCCTGAGGCTAACCCGAGTTGTCCTGACGCTAACCCGTGTTGTCCTGACGCTAACCCGTGTTGTCCTGACGCTAACCCTAGTTGTCCTGACGCTAACCCGAGTTGTCCTGACGCTAACCCTAGTTGTCCTGACGCTAACCCGAGTTGTCCTGACGCTAACCCGAGTTGTCCTGACGCTAACCCGAGTTGTCCTGACGCTAACCCGAGTTATCCTGATGCTAACCCGAGTTGTCCTGACGATAACCCGAGTTGTCCTGACGCTAACCCGAGTCGTCCTGACGCTAACCCGAGTTGTCCTGACGCTAACCCGAGTTGACCTGACGCTAACCCGAGTTGTCCTGACGCTAACCCGAGTTGTCCTGACGCTAACCCTAATTGTCCTGACGCTAACCCGAGTTGTCCTGACGCTAACCCTAGTTGTCCTGACGCTAACCCTAGTTGTCCTGACGCTAACCCTAGTTGTCCTGACGCTAACCCTAGTTGTCCTGACGCTAACCCTAGTTGTCCTGACGCTAACCCTAGTAGTCCTGACGCTAACTCTACTTGTCCTGACGCTAACCCTAGTTTTCCTAACGCTAACCCTAGTTGTCCTGACGCTAACCCTACTTGTCCTGACGCTAACCCTAGTTGTCCTGACGCTAACCCTACTTGTCCTGACGCTAACCCTAGTTGTCCTGATGCTAACCGTACTTGTCCTGACGCTAACCCTAGTTGTCCTGACGCTAACCCTAGTTGTCCTGACGCTAACCCTAGTTGTCCTGACGCTAACACTAATTGTGCTGAAGCTAACCCTAGTTGTCCTGACGCTAACCCTAGTTGTCCTGACGCTAACCCTACTTGTCCTGACGCTAACCCTAGTTGTCCTGACGCTAACCCTACTTGTCCTGACGCTAACCCTAGTTGTCCTGACGCTAACAATAGTTGTCCTGACGCTTACCCTAGTTGTCCTGACGCTAACCCTAGTTGTCCTGACGTTAACCCTAGTTGTCCTGACGCTAACCCTAGTTGTCCTGACGTTAACCCTAGTTGTCCTGACGCTAACCCTACTTGTCCTGACGCTAACCCTAGTTGTCCTGACGCTAACCCTAGTTGTCCTGACGCTAACCCTAGTTGTCCTGACGCTAACCCGAGTTGTCCTGACGCTAACCCGTGTTGTCCTGACGCTAACCCGTGTTGTCCTGACGCTAACCCTAGTTGTCCTGACGCTAACCCGAGTTGTCCTGACGCTAACCCTAGTTGTCCTGACGCTAACCCGAGTCGTTCTGACGCTAACCCGAGTTGTCCTGACGCTAACCCGAGTTGACCTGACGCTAAGCCGAGTTGTCCTGACGCTAACCCGAGTTGTCCTGACGCTAACCCTAATTGTCCTGACGCTAACCCGAGTTGTCCTGACGCTAACCCTAGTTGTCCTGACGCTAACCCTAGTTGTCCTGACGCTAACCCTAGTTGTCCTGACGCTAACCCTACTTGTCCTGACGCTAACCCTCGTTGTCCTGACGCTAACCCTAGTTGTCCTGATGCTAAACCTAGTTGTCCTGACGCTAACCCTAGTTGTCCTGACGCTAACCCTACTTGTCCTGACGCTAACCCTAGTTGTCCTGACGCTAACCCTAGTTGTCCTGACGCTAACCCTAGTTGTCCTGACGCTAACCCTACATGTCCTGACGCTAACCCTAGTTGTCCTGACGCTAACCCTAGTTGTCCTGACGCTAACCCTACTTGTCCTGACTCTAACCCTAGTTGTCCTGACGCTAACCCTACTTGTCCTGACGCTAACCCTACTTGTCCTGACGCTAACCCTACTTGTCCTGACGCTAACCCTACTTGTCCTGACGCTAACCCTACTTGTCCTGACGCTAACCCTACTTGTCCTGACGCTAACCATAGTTGTCCTGACGCTAACCCTACTTGTCCTGACGCTAACCCTAGTTGTCCTGACGCTAACCCTAGTTGTCCTGACGCTAACCCTAGTTGTCCTGATGTTATACCTAGTTGTCCTGACGCTAACCCTAGATGTCCTGACGCTAACCCTACTTGTCCTGACGCTAACCCTACTTTTCCTGACGCTAACCCTACTTGTCCTGACGCTAACTCTAGTTGTCCTGATGCTAACCCTAGTTGTCCTGACGCTAACCCTAGTTGTCCTGACGCTAACCCTAGTTGTCCTGATGCTAACCCTAGTTGTCCTGACGCTAAACCTAGTTGTCCTGACGCTAACCCTAGTTGTCCTGACGCTAACCCTAGTTGTCCTGACGCTAACCCTAGTTGTCCTCACGCTAACCCTAGTTTTACTGACGCTAACCCTAGTTGTCCTGACGCTAACCCTAGTTGTCCTGACGCTAACCCTAGTTGTCCTGACGCCAACCCTAGTTGTCCTGACGCCAACCCTAGTTGTCCTGACGCCAACCCTAGTTGTCCTGACGCTAACGCTAGTTGTCCTGACGCTAACCCTAGTTGTCCTGACGCTAACCCTAGTTGTCCTGACGCCAACCCTAGTTGTCCTGATGCTAACCCTAGTTGTCCTGACGCTAACCCTACTTGTCCTGACGCTAACCCTAGTTGTCCTGACGCTAACCCTAGTTGTCCTGACGCTAACCCTACTTGTCCTGACGCTAACCCTAGTTGTCCTGACGCTAACCCTAGTTGCCCTGACGCTAACCCTAGTTCTCCTGACGCTAACCCTAGTTGTCCTGACGCTAACCCTAGTTGTCCTGACGTTAACCCTAGTTGTCCTGACGCTAACCCTAGTTGTCCTGACGCTAACCCTAGTTGTCCTGACGCTAACCCTAGTTGTCCTAACGCTAACCCTAGTTGTCCTGACGCTAACCCTAGTTGTCCTGACGCTAACCCTAGTTGTCCTGACGCTAACCCTACTTGTCCTGACGCTAACCCTAGTTGTCCTGACGCTAACCCTAGTTGTCCTAACGCTAACCCTACATGTCCTGACGCTAAACCTAGTTGTCCTGACGCTAACCCTAGTTGTCCTGACGCTAACCCTACTTGTCCTGACGCTAACCCTAGTTGTCTGACGCTAACCCTAGTTGTCCTGACGCTAACCCTAGTTGTCCTGACGCTAACCCTAGTTGTCCTGACGCTAACCCTACTTGTCCTGACGCTAACCCTACTTTTCCTGACGCTAACCCTAGTTGTCATGACGCTAACCCTATTTGTCCTGACGCTAACCCTACTTGTCCTGACGCTAACCCTAGTTGTCCTGACGCTAACCCTAGTTGTCCTGACGCTAACCCTACTTGTCCTGACGCTAACCCTAGTTGCCCTGACGCTAACCCTAGTTGTCCTGACGCTAACCCTAGTTCTCCTGACGCTAACCCTAGTTGTCCTGACGCTAACCCTACTGGTCCTGACGCTAACCCTAGTTGTCCTGACGCTAACCCTAGTTGTCCTGACGCTAACCCTAGTTGTCCTGACGCTAACCCTACTTGTCCTGACGCTAACCCTACTTGTCCTGACGCCAACCCTAGTTGTCCTGACGCTAACCCTAGTTGTCCTGACGCTATCCCTACTTGTCCTGACGCTAACCCTAGTTGCCCTGACGCTAACCCTAGTTCTCCTGATGCTAACCCTAGTTGTCCTGACGCTAAACCTAGTTGTCCTGACGCTAACCCTAGTTGTCCTGACGCTAACCCTAGTTGTCCTCACGCTAACCCTAGTTGTACTGACGCTAACCCTAGTTGTCCTGACGCTAACCCTAGTTGTCCTGACGCTAACCCTAGTTGTCCTGACGCCAACCCTAGTTGTCCTGACTCCAACCCTAGTTGTCCTGACGCCAACCCTAGTTGTCCTGACGCTAACGCTAGTTGTCCTGACGCTAACCCTAGTTGTCCTGACGCCAACCCTAGTTGTCCTGATGCTAACCCTAGTTGTCCTGACGCTAACCCTACTTGTCCTGACGCTAACCCTAGTTGTCCTGACGCTAACCCTAGTTGTCCTGACGCTAACCCTACTTGTCCTGACGCTAACCCTAGTTGTCCTGACGCTAACCCTAGTTGCCCTGACGCTAACCCTAGTTCTCCTGACGCTAACCCTAGTTGTCCTGACGCTAACCCTAGTTGTCCTGACGTTAACCCTAGTTGTCCTGACGCTAACCCTAGTTGTCCTGACACTAACCCTAGTTGTCCTGACGCTAACCCTAGTTGTCCTAACGCTAACCCTAGTTGTCCTGACGCTAACCCTAGTTGTCCTGACGCTAACCCTAGTTGTCCTGACGCTAACCCTACTTGTCCTGACGCTAACCCTAGTTGTCCTGACGCTAACCCTAGTTGTCCTAACGCTAACCCTACATGTCCTGACGCTAAACCTAATTGTCCTGACGCTAACCCTAGTTGTCCTGATGCTAACCCTACTTGTCCTGACGCTAACCCTAGTTGTCTGACGCTAACCCTAGTTGTCCTGACGCTAACCCTAGTTGTCCTGACGCTAACCCTAGTTGTCCTGACGCTAACCCTACTTGTCCTGACGCTAACCCTACTTTTCCTGACGCTAACCCTAGTTGTCATGACGCTAACCCTATTTGTCCTGACGCTAACCCTACTTGTCCTGACGCTAACCCTAGTTGTCCTGACGCTAACCCTAGTTGTCCTGACGCTAACCCTACTTGTCCTGACGCTAACCCTAGTTGCCCTGACGCTAACCCTAGTTGTCCTGACGCTAACCCTAGTTGTCCTGACGCTAACCCTAGTTGTCCTGACGCTAACCCTACTGGTCCTGACGCTAACCCTAGTTGTCCTGACGCTAACCCTAGTTGTCCTGACGCTAACCCTAGTTGTCCTGACGCTAACCCTACTTGTCCTGACGCTAACCCTACTTGTCCTGACGCCAACCCTAGTTGTCCTGACGCTAACCCTAGTTGTCCTGACGCTATCCCTACTTGTCCTGACGCTAACCCTAGTTGCCCTGACGCTAACCCTAGTTCTCCTGACGCTAACCCTAGTTGTCCTGACGCTAAACCTAGTTGTCCTGACGCTAACCCTACTTGTCCTGACGCTAACCCTAGTTGTCCTGACGCTAACCCTAGTTGTCCTGACGCTAACCCTACTTGTCCTGACGCTAACCCTACTTGTCCTGACGCTAACCCTAGTTGTCCTGACGCTAACCCTAGTTGTCCTGAAGCTAACCCTACATGTCCTGACGCTAACCCTAGTTGTCCTGACGCTAACCCTACTTGTCCTGACGCTAACCCTAGTTGTCCTGACGCTAACCCTAGTTGCCCTGACGCTAACCCTAGTTCTCCTGACGCTAACCCTAGTTGTCCTAACGCTAACCCTAGTTGTCCTGACGCTAACCCTAGTTGTCCTGACGCTAACCCTAGTTGTCCTGACGCTAACCCTACTTGTCCTGACGCTAACCCTAGTTGTCCTGACGCTAACCCTAGTTGTCCTAACGCTAACCCTACATGTCCTGACGCTAAACCTAGTTGTCCTGACGCTAACCCTAGTTGTCCTGACGCTAACCCTACTTGTCCTGACGCTAACCCTAGTTGTCTGACGCTAACCCTAGTTGTCCTGACGCTAACCCTAGTTGTCCTGACGCTAACCCTAGTTGTCCTGACGCTAACCCTACTTGTCCTGACGCTAACCCTACTTTTCCTGACTCTAACCCTAGTTGTCATGACGCTAACCCTATTTGTCCTGACGCTAACCCTACTTGTCCTGACGCTAACCCTAGTTGTCCTGACGCTAACCCTAGTTGTCCTGACGCTAACCCTACTTGTCCTGACGCTAACCCTAGTTGCCCTGACGCTAACCCTAGTTGTCCTGACGCTAACCCTAGTTCTCCTGACGCTAACCCTAGTTGTCCTGACGCTAACCCTACTGGTCCTGACGCTAACCCTAGTTGTCCTGACGCTAACCCTAGTTGTCCTGACGCTAACCCTAGTTGTCCTGACGCTAACCGTACTTGTCCTGACGCTAACCCTACTTGTCCTGACGCCAACCCTAGTTGTCCTGACGCTAACCCTAGTTGTCCTGACGCTATCCCTACTTGTCCTGACGCTAACCCTAGTTGCCCTGACGCTAACCCTAGTTCTCCTGACGCTAACCCTAGTTGTCCTGACGCTAAACCTAGTTGTCCTGACGCTAACCCTAGTTGTCCTGACGCTAACCCTAGTTGTCCTCACGCTAACCCTAGTTGTACTGATGCTAACCCTAGTTGTCCTGACGCTAACCCTAGTTGTCCTGACGCTAACCCTAGTTGTCCTGACGCCAACCCTAGTTGTCCTGACTCCAACCCTAGTTGTCCTGACGCCAACCCTAGTTGTCCTGACGCTAACGCTAGTTGTCCTGACGCTAACCCTAGTTGTCCTGACGCCAACCCTAGTTGTCCTGATGCTAACCCTAGTTGTCCTGACGCTAACCCTACTTGTCCTGACGCTAACCCTAGTTGTCCTGACGCTAACCCTAGTTGTCCTGACGCTAACCCTACTTGTCCTGACGCTAACCCTAGTTGTCCTGACGCTAACCCTAGTTGCCCTGACGCTAACCCTAGTTCTCCTGACGCTAACCCTAGTTGTCCTGACGCTAACCCTAGTTGTCCTGACGTTAACCCTAGTTGTCCTGACGCTAACCCTAGTTGTCCTGACGCTAACCCTAGTTGTCCTAACGCTAACCCTAGTTGTCCTGACGCTAACCCTAGTTGTCCTGACGCTAACCCTAGTTGTCCTGACGCTAACACTACTTGTCCTGACGCTAACCCTAGTTGTCCTGACGCTAACCCTAGTTGTCCTAACGCTAACCCTACATGTCCTGACGCTAAACCTAGTTGTCCTGACGCTAACCCTAGTTGTCCTGACGCTAACCCTACTTGTCCTGACGCTAACCCTAGTTGTCTGACGCTAACCCTAGTTGTCCTGACGCTAACCCTAGTTGTCCTGACGCTAACCCTAGTTGTCCTGACGCTAACCCTACTTGTCCTGACGCTAACCCTACTTTTCCTGACGCTAACCCTAGTTGTCATGACGCTAACCCTATTTGTCCTGACGCTAACCCTACTTGTCCTGACGCTAACCCTAGTTGTCCTGACGCTAACCCTAGTTGTCCTGACGCTAACCCTACTTGTCCTGACGCTAACCCTAGTTGCCCTGACGCTAACCCTAGTTGTCCTGACGCTAACCCTAGTTGTCCTGACGCTAACCCTAGTTGTCCTGACGCTAACCCTACTGGTCCTGACGCTAACCCTAGTTGTCCTGACGCTAACCCTAGTTGTCCTGACGCTAACCCTAGTTGTCCTGACGCTAACCCTACTTGTCCTGACGCTAACCCTACTTGTCCTGACGCCAACCCTAGTTGTCCTGACGCTAACCCTAGTTGTCCTGACGCTATCCCTACTTGTCCTGACGCTAACCCTAGTTGCCCTGACGCTAACCCTAGTTCTCCTGACGCTAACCCTAGTTGTCCTGACGCTAAACCTAGTTGTCCTGACGCTAACCCTACTTGTCCTGACGCTAACCCTAGTTGTCCTGACGCTAACCCTAGTTGTCCTGACGCTAAACCTACTTGTCCTGACGCTAACCCTACTTGTCCTGACGCTAACCCTACTTGTCCTGACGCTAACCCTGGTTGTCCTGACGCTAACCCTAGTTGTCCTGACGCTAACCCTAGTTGTCCTGACGCTAACCCTACTTGTCCTGACGCTAACCCTAGTTGTCCTAACGCTAACCCTAGTTGTCCTGACGCTAACCCTAGTTGTCCTGACGCTAACCCTAGTTGTCCTGACGCTAACCCTACTTGTCCTGACGCTAACCCTAGTTGTCCTGACGCTAACCCTAGTTGTCCTAACGCTAACCCTACATGTCCTGACGCTAAACCTAGTTGTCCTGACGCTAACCCTAGTTGTCCTGACGCTAACCCTACTTGTCCTGACGCTAACCCTAGTTGTCTGACGCTAACCCTAGTTGTCCTGACGCTAACCCTAGTTGTCCTGACGCTAACCCTAGTTGTCCTGACGCTAACCCTACTTGTCCTGACGCTAACCCTACTTTTCCTGACGCTAACCCTAGTTGTCATGACGCTAACCCTATTTGTCCTGACGCTAACCCTACTTGTCCTGACGCTAACCCTAGTTGTCCTGACGCTAACCCTAGTTGTCCTGACGCTAACCCTACTTGTCCTGACGCTAACCCTAGTTGCCCTGACGCTAACCCTAGTTGTCCTGACGCTAACCCTAGTTCTCCTGACGCTAACCCTAGTTGTCCTGACGCTAACCCTACTGGTCCTGACGCTAACCCTAGTTGTCCTGACGCTAACCCTAGTTGTCCTGACGCTAACCCTAGTTGTCCTGACGCTAACCCTACTTGTCCTGACGCTAACCCTACTTGTCCTGACGCCAACCCTAGTTGTCCTGACGCTAACCCTAGTTGTCCTGACGCTATCCCTACTTGTCCTGACGCTAACCCTAGTTGCCCTGACGCTAACCCTAGTTCTCCTGACGCTAACCCTAGTTGTCCTGACGCTAAACCTAGTTGTCCTGACGCTAACCCTAGTTGTCCTGACGCTAACCCTAGTTGTCCTCACGCTAACCCTAGTTGTACTGACGCTAACCCTAGTTGTCCTGACGCTAACCCTAGTTGTCCTGACGCTAACCCTAGTTGTCCTGACGCCAACCCTAGTTGTCCTGACTCCAACCCTAGTTGTCCTGACGCCAAACCTAGTTGTCCTGACGCTAACGCTAGTTGTCCTGACGCTAACCCTAGTTGTCCTGACGCCAACCCTAGTTGTCCTGATGCTAACCCTAGTTGTCCTGACGCTAACCCTACTTGTCCTGACGCTAACCCTAGTTGTCCTGACGCTAACCCTAGTTGTCCTGACGCTAACCCTACTTGTCCTGACGCTAACCCTAGTTGTCCTGACGCTAACCCTAGTTGCCCTGACGCTAACCCTAGTTCTCCTGACGCTAACCCTAGTTGTCCTGACGCTAACCCTAGTTGTCCTGACGTTAACCATAGTTGTCCTGACGCTAACCCTAGTTGTCCTGACGCTATCCCTACTTGTCCTGACGCTAACCCTAGTTGCCCTGACGCTAACCCTAGTTCTCCTGACGCTAACCCTAGTTGTCCTGACGCTAAACCTAGTTGTCCTGACGCTAACCCTAGTTGTCCTGACGCTAACCCTAGTTGTCCTCACGCTAACCCTAGTTGTACTGACGCTAACCCTAGTTGTCCTGACGCTAACCCTAGTTGTCCTGACGCTAACCCTAATTGTCCTGACGCCAACCCTAGTTGTCCTGACTCCAACCCTAGTTGTCCTGACGCCAACCCTAGTTGTCCTGACGCTAACGCTAGTTGTCCTGACGCTAACCCTAGTTGTCCTGACGCCAACCCTAGTTGTCCTGATGCTAACCCTAGTTGTCCTGACGCTAACCCTACTTGTCCTGACGCTAACCCTAGTTGTCCTGACGCTAACCCTACTTGTCCTGACGCTAACCCTACTTGTCCTGACGCTAACCCTAGTTGTCCTGACGCTAACCCTAGTTGCCCTGACGCTAACCCTAGTTCTCCTGACGCTAACCCTAGTTGTCCTGACGCTAACCCTAGTTGTCCTGACGTTAACCCTAGTTGTCCTGACGCTAACCCTAGTTGTCCTGACGCTAACCCTAGTTGTCCTAACGCTAACCCTAGTTGTCCTGACGCTAACCCTAGTTGTCCTGACGCTAACCCTAGTTGTCCTGACGCTAACCCTACTTGTCCTGACGCTAACCCTAGTTGTCCTGACGCTAACCCTAGTTGTCCTGACGCTAACCCTACTTGTCCTGACGCTAACCCTAGTTGCCCTGACGCTAACCCTAGTTGTCCAGACGCTAACCCTAGTTGTCCTGACGCTAACCCTAGTTGTCCTGACGCTAACCCTACTGGTCCTGACGCTAACCCTAGTTGTCCTGACGCTAACCCTAGTTGTCCTGACGCTAACCCTAGTTGTCCTGACGCTAACCCTACTTGTCCTGACGCTAACCCTACTTGTCCTGACGCCAACCCTAGTTGTCCTGACGCTAACCCTAGTTGTCCTGACGCTAACCCTACTTGTCCTGACGCTAACCCTACTTGTCCTGACGCTAACCCTAGTTGTCCTGACGCTAACCCTGGTTGTCCTGAAGCTAACCCTACATGTCCTGACGCTAACCCTAGTTGTCCTGACGCTAACCCTAGTTGTCCTGATGCTAACCCTAGTTGTCCTGACGCTAACCCTAGATGTCCTGACGCTAACCCTACTTGTCCTGACGCTAACCCTGGTTGTCCTGACGCTAACCCTAGTTGTCCTGACGCTAACCCTAGTTGTCCTGACGCTAACCCTACTTGTCCTGACGCTAACCCTAGTTGTCCTGATGCTAACCCTTCTTGTCCTGACGCTAACCCTAGTTGTCCTGACGCTAACCCTAGTTGTCCTGACGCTAACCCTACTTGTCCTGACGCTAACCCTAGTTGTCCTAACGCTAACCCTAGTTGTCCTGACGCTAACCCTAGTTGTCCTGACGCTAACCCTACTTGTCCTGACGCTAACCCTAGTTGTCCTGACGCTAACCCTAGTTGTCCTAACGCTAACCCTACATGTCCTGACGCTAAACCTAGTTGTCCTGACGCTAACCCTAGTTGTCCTGACGCTAACCCTACTTGTCCTAACGCTAACCCTACATGTCCTGACGCTAAACCTAGTTGTCCTGACGCTAACCCTAGTTGTCCTGACGCTAACCCTACTTGTCCTGACGCTAACCCTAGTTGTCTGACGCTAACCCTAGTTGTCCTGACGCTAACCCTAGTTGTCCTGACGCTAACCCTAGTTGTCCTGACGCTAACCCTACTTGTCCTGACGCTAACCCTACTTTTCCTGACGCTAACCCTAGTTGTCATGACACTAACCCTATTTGTCCTGACGCTAACCCTACTTGTCCTGACGCTAACCCTAGTTGTCCTGACGCTAACCCTAGTTGTCCTGACGCTAACCCTACTTGTCCTGACGCTAACCCTAGTTGCCCTGACGCTAACCCTAGTTGTCCTGACGCTAACCCTAGTTCTCCTGACGCTAACCCTAGTTGTCCTGACGCTAACCCTACTGGTCCTGACGCTAACCCTAGTTGTCCTGACGCTAACCCTAGTTGTCCTGACGCTAACCCTAGTTGTCCTGACGCTAACCCTACTTGTCCTGACGCTAACCCTACTTGTCCTGACGCCAACCCTAGTTGTCCTGACGCTAAACCTAGTTGTCCTGACGCTATCCCTACTTGTCCTGACGCTAACCCTAGTTGCCCTGACGCTAACCCTAGTTCTCCTGACGCTAACCCTAGTTGTCCTGACGCTAAACCTAGTTGTCCTGACGCTAACCCTAGTTGTCCTGACGCTAACCCTAGTTGTCCTCACGCTAACCCTAGTTGTACTGACGCTAACCCTAGTTGTCCTGACGCTAACCCTAGTTGTCCTGACGCTAACCCTAGTTGTCCTGACTCCAACCCTAGTTGTCCTGACTCCAACCCTAGTTGTCCTGACGCCAACCCTAGTTGTCCTGACGCTAACGCTAGTTGTCCTGACGCTAACCCTAGTTGTCCTGACGCCAACCCTAGTTGTCCTGATGCTAACCCTAGTTGTCCTGACGCTAACCCTACTTGTCCTGACGCTAACCCTAGTTGTCCTGACGCTAACCCTAGTTGTCCTGACGCTAACCCTACTTGTCCTGACGCTAACCCTAGTTGTCCTGACGCTAACCCTAGTTGCCCTGACGCTAACCCTAGTTCTCCTGACGCTAACCCTAGTTGTCCTGACGCTAACCCTAGTTGTCCTGACGTTAACCCTAGTTGTCCTGACGCTAAACCTAGTTGTCCTGACGCTAACCCTAGTTGTCCTGACGCTAACCCTACTTGTCCTGACGCTAACCCTAGTTGTCTGACGCTAACCCTAGTTGTCCTGACGCTAACCCTAGTTGTCCTGACGCTAACCCTAGTTGTCCTGACGCTAACCCTACTTGTCCTGACGCTAACCCTACTTTTCCTGACGCTAACCCTAGTTGTCATGACACTAACCCTATTTGTCCTGACGCTAACCCTACTTGTCCTGACGCTAACCCTAGTTGTCCTGACGCTAACCCTAGTTGTCCTGACGCTAACCCTACTTGTCCTGACGCTAACCCTAGTTGCCCTGACGCTAACCCTAGTTGTCCTGACGCTAACCCTAGTTCTCCTGACGCTAACCCTAGTTGTCCTGACGCTAACCCTACTGGTCCTGACGCTAACCCTAGTTGTCCTGACGCTAACCCTAGTTGTCCTGACGCTAACCCTAGTTGTCCTGACGCTAACCCTACTTGTCCTGACGCCAACCCTAGTTGTCCTGACGCTAAACCTAGTTGTCCTGACGCTATCCCTACTTGTCCTGACGCTAACCCTAGTTGCCCTGACGCTAACCCTAGTTCTCCTGACGCTAACCCTAGTTGTCCTGACGCTAAACCTAGTTGTCCTGACGCTAACCCTAGTTGTCCCGACGCTAACCCTAGTTGTCCTCACGCTAACCCTAGTTGTACTGACGCTAACCCTAGTTGTCCTGATGCTAACCCTAGTTGTCCTGACGCTAACCCTAGTTGTCCTGACTCCAACCCTAGTTGTCCTGACGCCAACCCTAGTTGTCCTGACGCTAACGCTAGTTGTCCTGACGCTAACCCTAGTTGTCCTGACGCCAACCCTAGTTGTCCTGATGCTAACCCTAGTTGTCCTGACGCTAACCCTACTTGTCCTGACGCTAACCCTAGTTGTCCTGACGCTAACCCTAGTTGTCCTGACGCTAACCCTACTTGTCCTGACGCTAACCCTAGTTGTCCTGACGCTAACCCTAGTTGCCCTGACGCTAACCCTAGTTCTCCTGACGCTAACCCTAGTTGTCCTGACGCTAACCCTAGTTGTCCTGACGTTAACCCTAGTTGTCCTGACGCTAACCCTAGTTGTCCTGACGCTAACCCTAGTTGTCCTGACGCTAACCCTAGTTGTCCTAACGCTAACCCTAGTTGTCCTGACGCTAACCCTAGTTGTCCTGACGCTAACCCTAGTTGTCCTGACGCTAACCCTACTTGTCCTGACGCTAACCCTAGTTGTCCTGACGCTAACCCTAGTTGTCCTAACGCTAACCCTACATGTCCTGACGCTAAACCTAGTTGTCCTGACGCTAACCCTAGTTGTCCTGACGCTAACCCTACTTGTCCTGACGCTAACCCTAGTTGTCTGACGCTAACCCTAGTTGTCCTGACGCTAACCCTAGTTGTCCAGACGCTAACCCTAGTTGTCCTGACGCTAACCCTACTTGTCCTGACGCTAACCATACTTTTCCTGACGCTAACCCTAGTTGTCATGACGCTAACCCTATTTGTCCTGACGCTAACCCTACTTGTCCTGACGCTAACCCTAGTTGTCCTGACGCTAACCCTAGTTGTCCTGACGCTAACCCTACTTGTCCTGACGCTAACCCTAGTTGCCCTGACGCTAACCCTAGTTGTCCTGACGCTAACCCTAGTTCTCCTGACGCTAACCCTAGTTGTCCTGACGCTAACCCTACTGGTCCTGACGCTAACCCTAGTTGTCCTGACGCTAACCCTAGTTGTCCTGACGCTAACCCTAGTTGTCCTGACGCTAACCCTACTTGTCCTGACGCTAACCCTACTTGTCCTGACGCCAACCCTAGTTGTCCTGACGCTAAACCTAGTTGTCCTGACGCTATCCCTACTTGTCCTGACGCTAACCCTAGTTGCCCTGACGCTAACCCTAGTTCTCCTGACGCTAACCCTAGTTGTCCTGACGCTAAACCTAGTTGTCCTGACGCTAACCCTAGTTGTCCTGACGCTAACCCTAGTTGTCCTCACGCTAACCCTAGTTGTACTGACGCTAACCCTAGTTGTCCTGATGCTAACCCTAGTTGTCCTGACGCTAACCCTAGTTGTCCTGACTCCAACCCTAGTTGTCCTGACGCCAACCCTAGTTGTCCTGACGCTAACGCTAGTTGTCCTGACGCTAACCCTAGTTGTCCTAACGCCAACCCTAGTTGTCCTGATGCTAACCCTAGTTGTCCTGACGCTAACCCTACTTGTCCTGACGCTAACCCTAGTTGTCCTGACGCTAACCCTAGTTGTCCTGACGCTAACCCTACTTGTCCTGACGCTAACCCTTGTTGTCCTGACGCTAACCCTAGTTGCCCTGACGCTAACCCTAGTTCTCCTGACGCTAACCCTAGTTGTCCTGACGCTAACCCTAGTTGTCCTGACGTTAACCCTAGTTGTCCTGACGCTAACCCTAGTTGTCCTGACGCTAACCCTAGTTGTCCTGACGCTAACCCTAGTTGTCCTAACGCTAACCCTAGTTGTCCTGACGCTAACCCTAGTTGTCCTGACGCTAACCCTAGTTGTCCTGACGCTAACCCTACTTGTCCTGACGCTAACCCTAGTTGTCCTGACGCTAACCCTAGTTGTCCTAACGCTAACCCTACATGTCCTGACGCTAAACCTAGTTGTCCTGACGCTAACCCTAGTTGTCCTGACGCTAACCCTACTTGTCCTGACGCTAACCCTAGTTGTCTGACGCTATCCCTAGTTGTCCTGACGCTAACCCTAGTTGTCCTGACGCTAACCCTAGTTGTCCTGACGCTAACCCTACTTGTCCTGACGCTAACCATACTTTTCCTGACGCTAACCCTAGTTGTCATGACGCTAACCCTATTTGTCCTGACGCTAACCCTACTTGTCCTGACGCTAACCCTAGTTGTCCTGACGCTAACCCTAGTTGTCCTGACGCTAACCCTACTTGTCCTGACGCTAACCCTAGTTGCCCTGACGCTAACCCTAGTTGTCCTGACGCTAACCCTAGTTGTCCTGACGCTAACCCTAGTTGTCCTGACGCTAACCCTACTGGTCCTGACGCTAACCCTAGTTGTACTGACGCTAACCCTAGTTGTCCTGACGCTAACCCTAGTTGTCCTGACGCTAACCCTACTTGTCCTGACGCTAACCCTACTTGTCCTGACGCCAACCCTAGTTGTCCTGACGCTAACCCTAGTTGTCCTGACGCTATCCCTACTTGTCCTGACGCTAACCCTAGTTGCCCTGACGCTAACCCTAGTTCTCCTGACGCTAACCCTAGTTGTCCTGACGCTAAACCTAGTTGTCCTGACGCTAACCCTACTTGTCCTGACGCTAACCCTAGTTGTCCTGACGCTAACCCTAGTTGTCCTGACGCTAACCCTACTTGTCCTGACGCTAACCCTACTTGTCCTGATGCTAACCCTAGTTGTCCTGACGCTAACCCTAGTTGTCCTGAAGCTAACCCTACATGTCCTGACGCTAACCCTAGTTGTCCTGACGCTAACCCTACTTGTCCTGACGCTAACCCTAGTTGTCCTGACGCTAACCCTAGTTGCCCTGACGCTAACCCTAGTTCTCCTGACGCTAACCCTAGTTGTCCTGACGCTAACCCTAGTTGTCCTGACGCTAACCCTACTTGTCCTGACGCTAACCCTAGTTGTCCTGACGCTAACCCTAGTTGCCCTGACGCTAACCCTAGTTCTCCTGACGCTAACCCTAGTTGTCCTGACGCTAACCCTAGTTGTCCTGACGCTAACCCTACTTGTCCTGACGCTAACCCTAGTTGTCCTGACGCTAACCCTAGTTGTCCTGACGCTAACCCTACTTGTCCTGACGCTAACCCTAGTTGTCCTGACGCTAACCCTAGTTGCCCTGACGCTAACCCTAGTTCTCCTGACGCTAACCCTAGTTGTCCTGACGCTAACCCTAGTTGTCCTGACGTTAACCCTAGTTGTCCTGACGCTAACCCTAGTTGTCCTGACGCTAACCCTAGTTGTCCTGACGCTAACCCTAGTTGTCCTAACGCTAACCCTAGTTGTCCTGACGCTAACCCTAGTTGTCCTGACGCTAACCCTAGTTGTCCTGACGCTAACCCTACTTGTCCTGACGCTAACCCTAGTTGTCCTGACGCTAACCCTAGTTGTCCTAACGCTAACCCTACATGTCCTGACGCTAAACCTAGTTGTCCTGACGCTAACCCTAGTTGTCCTGACGCTAACCCTACTTGTCCTGACGCTTACCCTAGTTGTCTGACGCTATCCCTAGTTGTCCTGACGCTAACCCTAGTTGTCCTGACGCTAACCCTAGTTGTCCTGACGCTAACCCTACTTGTCCTGACGCTAACCATACTTTTCCTGACGCTAACCCTAGTTGTCATGACGCTAACCCTATTTGTCCTGACGCTAACCCTACTTGTCCTGACGCTAACCCTAGTTGTCCTGACGCTAACCCTAGTTGTCCTGACGCTAACCCTACTTGTCCTGACGCTAACCCTAGTTGCCCTGACGCTAACCCTAGTTGTCCTGACGCTAACCCTAGTTGTCCTGACGCTAACCCTAGTTGTCCTGACGCTAACCCTACTGGTCCTGACGCTAACCCTAGTTGTACTGACGCTAACCCTAGTTGTCCTGACGCTAACCCTAGTTGTCCTGACGCTAACCCTACTTGTCCTGACGCTAACCCTACTTGTCCTGACGCCAACCCTAGTTGTCCTGACGCTAACCCTAGTTGTCCTGACGCTATCCCTACTTGTCCTGACGCTAACCCTAGTTGCCCTGACGCTAACCCTAGTTCTCCTGACGCTAACCCTAGTTGTCCTGACGCTAAACCTAGTTGTCCTGATGCTAACCCTACTTGTCCTGACGCTAACCCTAGTTGTCCTGACGCTAACCCTAGTTGTCCTGACGCTAACCCTACTTGTCCTGACGCTAACCCTACTTGTCCTGATGCTAACCCTAGTTGTCCTGACGCTAACCCTAGTTGTCCTGAAGCTAACCCTACATGTCCTGACGCTAACCCTAGTTGTCCTGACGCTAACCCTACTTGTCCTGACGCTAACCCTAGTTGTCCTGACGCTAACCCTAGTTGCCCTGACGCTAACCCTAGTTCTCCTGACGCTAACCCTAGTTGTCCTGACGCTAACCCTAGTTGTCCTGACGTTAACCCTAGTTGTCCTGACGCTAACCCTAGTTGTCCTGACGCTAACCCTAGTTGTCCTGACGCTAACCCTAGTTGTCCTAACGCTAACCCTAGTTGTCCTGACGCTAACCCTAGTTGTCCTGACGCTAACCCTAGTTGTCCTGACGCTAACCCTACTTGTCCTGACGCTAACCCTAGTTGTCCTGACGCTAACCCTAGTTGTCCTAACGCTAACCCTACATGTCCTGACGCTAAACCTAGTTGTCCTGACGCTAACCCTAGTTGTCCTGACGCTAACCCTACTTGTCCTGACGCTAACCCTAGTTGTCTGACGCTAACCCTAGTTGTCCTGACGCTAACCCTAGTTGTCCTGACGCTAACCCTAGTTGACCTGACGCTAACCCTACTTGTCCTGACGCTAACCCTAGTTGCCCTGACGCTAACCCTAGTTGTCCTGACGCTAACCCTAGTTCTCCTGACGCTAACCCTAGTTGTCCTGACGCTAACCCTACTGGTCCTGACGCTAACCCTAGTTGTCCTGACGCTAACCCTAGTTGTCCTGACGCTAACCCTAGTTGTCCTGACGCTAACCCTACTTGTCCTGACGCTAACCCTACTTGTCCTGACGCCAACCCTAGTTGTCCTGACGCTAACCCTAGTTGTCCTGACGCTATCCCTACTTGTCCTGACGCTAACCCTAGTTGCCCTGACGCTAACCCTAGTTCTCCTTTCGCTAACCCTAGTTGTCCTGACGCTAAACCTAGTTGTCCTGACGCTAACCCTAGTTGTCCTGACGCTAACCCTAGTTGTCCTCACGCTAACCCTAGTTGTACTGACGCTAACCCTAGTTGTCCTGACGCTAACCCTAGTTGTCCTGACGCTAACCCTAGTTGTCCTGACGCCAACCCTAGTTGTCCTGACTCCAACCCTAGTTGTCCTGACGCCAACCCTAGTTGTCCTGACGCTAACGCTAGTTGTCCTGACGCTAACCCTAGTTGTCCTGACTCCAACCCTAGTTGTCCTGATGCTAACCCTAGTTGTCCTGACGCTAACCCTACTTGTCCTGACGCTAACCCTAGTTGTCCTGACGCTAACCCTAGTTGTCCTGACGCTAACCCTACTTGTCCTGACGCTAACCCTAGTTGTCCTGACGCTAACCCTAGTTGCCCTGACGCTAACCCTAGTTCTCCTGACGCTAACCCTAGTTGTCCTGACGCTAACCCTAGTTGTCCTGACGTTAACCCTAGTTGTCCTGACGCTAACCCTAGTTGTCCTGACGCTAACCCTAGTTGTCCTAACGCTAACCCTAGTTGTCCTGACGCTAACCCTAGTTGTCCTGACGCTAACCCTAGTTGTCCTGACGCTAACCCTACTTGTCCTGACGCTAACCCTAGTTGTCCTGACGCTAACCCTAGTTGTCCTAACGCTAACCCTACATGTCCTGACGCTAAACCTAGTTGTCCTGACGCTAACCCTAGTTGTCCTGACGCTAACCCTACTTGTCCTGACGCTAACCCTAGTTGTCTGACGCTAACCCTAGTTGTCCTGACGCTAACCCTAGTTGTCCTGACGCTAACCCTTGTTGTCCTGACGCTAACCCTACTTGTCCTGATGCTAACCCTACTTTTCCTGACGCTAACCCTAGTTGTCATGACGCTAACCCTATTTGTCCTGACGCTAACCCTACTTGTCCTGACGCTAACCCTAGTTGTCCTGACGCTAACCCTAGTTGTCCTGACGCTAACCCTACTTGTCCTGACGCTAACCCTAGTTGCCCTGACGCTAACCCTAGTTGTCCTGACGCTAACCCTAGTTGTCCTGACGCTAACCCTAGTTGTCCTGACGCTAACCCTACTGGTCCTGACGCTAACCCTAGTTGTCCTGACGCTAACCCTAGTTGTCCTGACGCTAACCCTAGTTGTCCTGACGCTAACCCTACTTGTCCTGACGCTAACCCTACTTGTCCTGACGCCAACCCTAGTTGTCCTGACGCTAACCCTAGTTGTCCTGACGCTATCCCTACTTGTCCTGACGCTAACCCTAGTTGCCCTGACGCTAACCCTAGTTCTCCTGACGCTAACCCTAGTTGTCCTGACGCTAAACCTAGTTGTCCTGACGCTAACCCTACTTGTCCTGACGCTAACCCTAGTTGTCCTGACGCTAACCCTAGTTGTCCTGACGCTAACCCTACTTGTCCTGACGCTAACCCTACTTGTCCTGACGCTAACCCTAGTTGCCCTGACGCTAACCCTAGTTCTCCTGACGCTAACCCTAGTTGTCCTGACGCTAACCCTAGTTGTCCTGACGTTAACCCTAGTTGTCCTGACGCTAACCCTAGTTGTCCTGACGCTAACCCTAGTTGTCCTGACGCTAACCCTAGTTGTCCTAACGCTAACCCTAGTTGTCCTGACGCTAACCCTAGTTGTCCTGACGCTAACCCTAGTTGTCCTGACGCTAACCCTACTTGTCCTGACGCTAACCCTAGTTGTCCTGACGCTAACCCTAGTTGTCCTAACGCTAACCCTACATGTCCTGACGCTAAACCTAGTTGTCCTGACGCTAACCCTAGTTGTCCTGACGCTAACCCTACTTGTCCTGACGCTAACCCTAGTTGTCTGACGCTAACCCTAGTTGTCCTGACGCTAACCCTAGTTGTCCTGACGCTAACCCTAGTTGACCTGACGCTAACCCTACTTGTCCTGACGCTAACCCAAGTTGCCCTGACGCTAACCCTAGTTGTCCTGACGCTAACCCTAGTTCTCCTGACGCTAACCCTAGTTGTCCTGACGCTAACCCTACTGGTCCTGACGCTAACCCTAGTTGTCCTGACGCTAACCCTAGTTGTCCTGACGCTAACCCTAGTTGTCCTGACGCTAACCCTACTTGTCCTGACGCTAACCCTACTTGTCCTGACGCCAACCCTAGTTGTCCTGACGCTAACCCTAGTTGTCCTGACGCTATCCCTACTTGTCCTGACGCTAACCCTAGTTGCCCTGACGCTAACCCTAGTTCTCCTTTCGCTAACCCTAGTTGTCCTGACGCTAAACCTAGTTGTCCTGACGCTAACCCTAGTTGTCCTGACGCTAACCCTAGTTGTCCTCACGCTAACCCTAGTTGTACTGACGCTAACCCTAGTTGTCCTGACGCTAACCCTAGTTGTCCTGACGCTAACCCTAGTTGTCCTGACGCCAACCCTAGTTGTCCTGACTCCAACCCTAGTTGTCCTGACGCCAACCCTAGTTGTCCTGACGCTAACGCTAGTTGTCCTGACGCTAACCCTAGTTGTCCTGACTCCAACCCTAGTTGTCCTGATGCTAACCCTAGTTGTCCTGACGCTAACCCTACTTGTCCTGACGCTAACCCTAGTTGTCCTGACGCTAACCCTAGTTGTCCTGACGCTAACCCTACTTGTCCTGACGCTAACCCTAGTTGTCCTGACGCTAACCCTAGTTGCCCTGACGCTAACCCTAGTTCTCCTGACGCTAACCCTAGTTGTCCTGACGCTAACCCTAGTTGTCCTGACGTTAACCCTAGTTGTCCTGACGCTAACCCTAGTTGTCCTGACGCTAACCCTAGTTGTCCTAACGCTAACCCTAGTTGTCCTGACGCTAACCCTAGTTGTCCTGACGCTAACCCTAGTTGTCCTGACGCTAACCCTACTTGTCCTGACGCTAACCCTAGTTGTCCTGACGCTAACCCTAGTTGTCCTAACGCTAACCCTACATGTCCTGACGCTAAACCTAGTTGTCCTGACGCTAACCCTAGTTGTCCTGACGCTAACCCTACTTGTCCTGACGCTAACCCTAGTTGTCTGACGCTAACCCTAGTTGTCCTGACGCTAACCCTAGTTGTCCTGACGCTAACCCTTGTTGTCCTGACGCTAACCCTACTTGTCCTGATGCTAACCCTACTTTTCCTGACGCTAACCCTAGTTGTCATGACGCTAACCCTATTTGTCCTGACGCTAACCCTACTTGTCCTGACGCTAACCCTAGTTGTCCTGACGCTAACCCTAGTTGTCCTGACGCTAACCCTACTTGTCCTGACGCTAACCCTAGTTGCCCTGACGCTAACCCTAGTTGTCCTGACGCTAACCCTAGTTGTCCTGACGCTAACCCTAGTTGTCCTGACGCTAACCCTACTGGTCCTGACGCTAACCCTAGTTGTCCTGACGCTAACCCTAGTTGTCCTGACGCTAACCCTAGTTGTCCTGACGCTAACCCTACTTGTCCTGACGCTAACCCTACTTGTCCTGACGCCAACCCTAGTTGTCCTGACGCTAACCCTAGTTGTCCTGACGCTATCCCTACTTGTCCTGACGCTAACCCTAGTTGCCCTGACGCTAACCCTAGTTCTCCTGACGCTAACCCTAGTTGTCCTGACGCTAAACCTAGTTGTCCTGACGCTAACCCTACTTGTCCTGACGCTAACCCTAGTTGTCCTGACGCTAACCCTAGTTGTCCTGACGCTAACCCTACTTGTCCTGACGCTAACCCTACTTGTCCTGACGCTAACCCTAGTTGTCCTGACGCTAACCCTAGTTGTCCTGAAGCTAACCCTACATGTCCTGACGCTAACCCTAGTTGTCCTGACGCTAACCCTAGTTGTCCTGATGCTAACCCTAGTTGTCCTGACGCTAACCCTAGATGTCCTGACGCTAACCCTACTTGTCCTGACGCTAACCCTGGTTGTCCTGACGCTAACCCTGGTTGTCCTGACGCTAACCCTAGTTGTCCTGACGCTAACCCTACTTGTCCTGACGCTAACCCTAGTTGTCCTGATGCTAACCCTTCTTGTCCTGACGCTAACCCTAGTTTTCCTGACGCTAACCCTAGTTGTCCTGACGCTATCCCTACTTGTCCTGACGCTAACCATACTTGTCATGACGCTAACCCTACTTGTCCTGACGCTAACCCTAGTTGTCCTGACGCTAACCCTAGTTGTCCTGAAGCTAACCCTACATGTCCTGACGCTAACCCTAGTTGTCCTGACGCTAACCCTAGTTGTCCTGATGCTAACCCTAGTTGTCCTGACGCTAACCCTAGATGTCCTGACGCTAACCATACTTGTCCTGACGCTAACCCTGGTTGTCCTGACGCTAACCCTAGTTGTCCTGACGCTAACCCTAGTTGTCCTGACGCTAACCCTACTTGTCCTGACGCTAACCCTAGTTGTCCTGATGCTAACCCTTCTTGTCCTGACGCTAACCCTAGTTGTCCTGACGCTAACCCTAGTTGTCCTGACGCTAACCCTACTTGTCCTGACGCTAACACTAATTGTCCTGACGCTAACCCTAGTTGTCCTGACGCTAACCCTACTTGTCCTGACGCTAACCCTAGTTGTCTTGACGCTAACCCTAGTTGTCCTGACGCTAACACTAGTTGTCCTGACGCTAACGCTAGTTGTCCTGATGCTAACCCTAGTTGTCCTGACGCTAACCCTAGTCGTCCTGACGCTAACCCTAGTCGTCCTGATGCTAACCCTAGTCGTCCTGACGCTAACCCTAGTTGTCCTGACGCTAACCCTACTTGTCCTGACGCTAACACTAGTTGTCCTGACGCTAACGCTAGTTGTCCTGATGCTAACCCTAGTTGTCCTGACGCTAACCCTAGTCGTCCTGACGCTAACCCTAGTCGTCCTGATGCTAACCCTAGTCGTCCTGACGCTAACCCTAGTTGTCCTGACGCTAACCCTAGTTGTCCTGACGCTAACTCTAGTTGTCCTGACGCTAACCCTAGTTGTCCTGACGCTAACCCTAGTTGTCCTGACTCTAACCCTAGTTGAAATGACGCTAACCCTAGTTGTCCTGAAGCTAACCCTAGTTGTCCTGACGCTAACCCTAGTTGTCCTGACGCTAACCCTACTTGTCCTGACGCTAACCCTAGTTGTCCTGACGCTAACCCTAGTTGTCCTGACGCTAACCCTACATGTCCTGACGCTAACCCTAGTTGTCCTGACGCTAACCCTAGTTGTCCTGACGCTAACCCTAGTTGTCCTGACGCTAACCCTAGTTGTCGTGACGCTAACCCTAGTTGTCCTGACGCTAACCCTAGTTGTGACGCTAACCCTAGTTGTCCTGACGATAACCCTAGTTGTCGTGACGCTAACCCTAGTTGTCCTGACGCTAACCCTAGTTGTGACGCTAACCCTAGTTGTGCTGACGCTAACCCTAGTTGTCCTGACGCTAACCCTAGTTGTCCTGATGCTAACCCTAGTTGTCCTGATGCTAACCCTAGTTGTCCTGACGCTAACCCTAGCTGTCCTGACGCTAACCCTAGCTGTCCTGACGCTAACCCTAGTTGTCCTGACGCTAACCCTAGTTGTCCTGACGCTAACCCTAGCTGTCCTGACGCTAACCTTAGTTGTCCTGACGCTAACCCTAGTTGTCCTGACGCTAACCCTATTTGTCCTGACGCTAACCCTACTTGTCCTGACGCTAACCCTAGTTGTCCTGACGCTAACCCTAGCTGTCCTGACGCTAACCCTAGTTGTCCTGACGCTAACCCTAGCTGTCCTGACGCTAACCCTAGTTGTCCTGACGCTAACCCTAGTTGTCCTGATGCTAACCCTACTTGTCCTGACGCTAACCCTACTTGTCCTGACGCTAACCCTACTTATCCTGATGCTAACCCTAGTTGTCCTGACGCTAACCCAAGTTGTCCTGGCGCTAACTCTAGTTGTCCTGACGCTAACCCTAGTTGTCCTGATGCTAACCCTACTTGTCCTGACGTTAACCCTAGTTGTCCTGACGCTAACCCTAGTTGTCCTGACGCTAACCCTACTTGTCCTGACGCTAACCCTAGTTGTCCTGACGCTAACCCTAGTTGTCCTGACGCTAACCCTACTTGTCCTGACGCTAACCCTAGTTGTCCTGACGCTAACCCTAGTTGTCCTGACGCTAACCCTAGTTGTCCTGACGCTAACCCTAGTTGTCCTGTTGCTAACCCTAGTTGTCCTGACGCTAACCCTAGTTGTCCTGACGCTAACCCTAGTTTTCCTGACGCTAACTCTACTTGTGCTGACGCTAACCCTAGTTGTCCTGACGCTAACCCTAGCTGTCCTGACGCTAACCCTAGTTGTCCTGACGCTAACCCTACTTGTCCTGACCCTAACCCTAGCTGTCCTGACGCTAACCCTAGCTGTCTTGACGCTAACCCTAGTTGTCCTGACGCTAACCCTAGCTGTCTTGACGCTAACCCTAGTTGTCCTGACGCTAACCCTAGTTGTCCTGACGCTAACCCTAGTTGTCCTGACGCTAACCCAAGTTGTCCTGACGCTAACCCTAGTTGTCCTGACGTTAACCCTAGTTGTCCTGACGCTAACCCAAGTTGTCCTGACGCTAACCCTAGTTGTCCTGACGCTAACCCTAGTTGTCCTGATGCTAACCCTACCTGTCCTGACGCTAACCCTAGTTGTCCTGACGCTAACCCTAGTTGTCCTGACGCTAACCCTAGTTGTCCTGATGCTAAACCTACTTGTCCTGACGCTAACCCTAGTTGTCCTGACGCTAACCCTAGTTTTCCTGACGCTAACCCTAGTTGTCCTGACGGTAACCCTAGTTGTCCTGACGCTAACCCTAGTTGTCCTGACGCTAACCCTAGTTGTCCTGACGCTAACCCTAGTTGTCCTGATGCTAACCCTACTTGTCCTGACGCTAACCCGAGTTGTTCTGACGCTAACCCTAGTTGTCCTGACGCTAACTCTACTTGTCCTGATGCTAACCCTAGTTGTACTGACTCTAACCCTAGTTGTCCTGACGCTAACCCTAGTTGTCCTGACGCTAACCCTAGTTGTCCTGACGCTAATCCTACTTGTCCTAACGCTAACCCTAGTTGTCCTGACGCTAACCCTAGTTGTCCTGACGCTAACCCTAGTTGTCCTGATGCTAACCCTAGTTGTCCTGACGCTAACCCTAGTTGTCCTGACGCTAACCCTAACTGTCCTGACGCTAACCCTAGTTTTCCTGACGCTAACCCTACTTGTCCTGACGCTAACCCTAGCTGTCCTGACGCTAACCCTAGCTGTCTTGACGCTAACCCTAGTTGTCCTGACGCTAACCCTAGTTGTCCTGACGCTAACCCTAGTTGTCCTGACGCTAACCCTAGTTGTCCTGACCCTTACTCTAGTTGTCCTGACGCTAACCCTAGTTGTCCTGACGCTAACCCTAGTTGTCCTGGCGCTAACCCTAGTTGTCCTGACGCTAACCCTAGTTGTCCTGGCGCTAACCCTAGTTGTCCTGGCGGTAACCCTAGTTGTCCTGGTGCTAACCCTAGTTGTCCTGGCGCTAACCCTAGTTGTCCTGGCGGTAACCCTAGTTGTCCTGGTGCTAACCCTAGTTGTCCTGATGCTAACCCTAGTTGTCCTGGCGCTAACCCTAGTTGTCCTGATGCTAACCCTAGTTGTCCTGGCGCTAACCCTAGTTGTCCTGACGCTAACCCTAGTTGTCCTGACGCTAACCCTAGTTGTCCTGGCGCTAACCCTAGTTGTCCTGGCGCTAACCCTAGTTGTCCTGACGCTAACCCTAGTTGTCCTGACGCTAACCCTAGTTGTCCTGACGCTAACCCTAGTTGTCCTGGGGCTAACCCTAGTTGTAATGGCGCTAACCCTAGTTGTCCTGGCGCTAACCCTAGTTGTCCTGGCGCTAACCCTAGTTGTCCTGGCGCTAACCCTAGTTGTCCTGACGCTAACCCTAGTTGTCCTGACGCTAACCCTAGTTGTCCTGACTCTAACCCTAGTTGTCCTGGCGCTAACCCTAGTTGTCCTGGCGCTAACCCTAGTTATCCTGGCGCTAACCCTAGTTGTCCTGACGCTAACCCTAGTTGTCCTGGCGCTAACCCTAGTTGTCCTGGCGCTAACCCTAGTTGTTCTGGCGCTAACCCTAGTTGTCCTGGCGCTAACCCTAGTTGTCCTGGCGCTAACCCTAGTTGTCCTGACGCTAAACCTAGTTGTCCTGACGCTAACCCTAGTTGTCCTGACGCTAACCCTAGTTGTCCTGACGCTAACCCTAGTTGTCCTCACGCTAACCCTAGTTGTACTGACGCTAACCCTAGTTGTCCTGACGCTAACCCAAGTTGTCCTGACGCTAACCCTAGTTGTCCTGACGCCAAACCTAGTTGTCCTGACGCCAACCCTAGTTGTCCTGACGCTAACGCTAGTTGTCCTGACGCTAACCCTAGTTGTCCTGACGCCAACCCTAGTTGTCCTGACGCTAACCCTAGTTGTCCTGACGCTAACCCTAGTTGCCCTGACGCTAACCCTAGTTCTCCTGAAGCTAACCCTAGTTGTCCTGACGCTAACCCTAGTTGTCCTGACGTTAACCCTAGTTGTCCTGACGCTAACCCTAGTTGTCCTGACGCTAACCCTAGCTGTCCTGACGCTAACCTTAGTTGTCCTGACGCTAACCCTAGTTGTCCTGACGCTAACCCTATTTGTCCTGACGCTAACCCTACTTGTCCTGACGCTAACCCTAGTTGTCCTGACGCTAACCCTAGCTGTCCTGACGCTAACCCTAGTTGTCCTGACGCTAACCCTAGCTGTCCTGACGCTAACCCTAGTTGTCCTGACGCTAACCCTAGTTGTCCTGATGCTAACCCTACTTGTCCTGACGCTAACCCTACTTGTCCTGACGCTAACCCTACTTATCCTGATGCTAACCCTAGTTGTCCTGACGCTAACCCTAGTTGTCCTGGCGCTAACTCTAGTTGTCCTGACGCTAACCCTAGTTGTCCTGACGCTAACCCTAGTTGTCCTGACGCTAACCCTACTGGTCCTGACGCTAACCCTAGTTGTCCTGACGCTAACCCTAGTTGTCCTGACGCTAACCCTAGTTGTCCTGACGCTAACCCTACTTGTCCTGACGCTAACCCTACTTGTCCTGACGCCAACCCTAGTTGTCCTGACGCTAACCCTAGTTGTCCTGACGCTATCCCTACTTGTCCTGACGCTAACCCTAGTTGCCCTGACGCTAACCCTAGTTCTCCTGACGCTAACCCTAGTTGTCCTGACGCTAAACCTAGTTGTCCTGACGCTAACCCTACTTGTCCTGACGCTAACCCTAGTTGTCCTGACGCTAACCCTAGTTGTCCTGACGCTAACCCTACTTGTCCTGACGCTAACCCTACTTGTCCTGACGCTAACCCTAGTTGTCCTGACGCTAACCCTAGTTGTCCTGAAGCTAACCCTACATGTCCTGACGCTAACCCTAGTTGTCCTGACGCTAACCCTAGTTGTCCTGATGCTAACCCTAGTTGTCCTGACGCTAACCCTAGATGTCCTGACGCTAACCCTACTTGTCCTGACGCTAACCCTGGTTGTCCTGACGCTAACCCTGGTTGTCCTGACGCTAACCCTAGTTGTCCTGACGCTAACCCTACTTGTCCTGACGCTAACCCTAGTTGTCCTGATGCTAACCCTTCTTGTCCTGACGCTAACCCTAGTTTTCCTGACGCTAACCCTAGTTGTCCTGACGCTAACCCTACTTGTCCTGACGCTAACCATACTTGTCATGACGCTAACCCTACTTGTCCTGACGCTAACCCTAGTTGTCCTGACGCTAACCCTAGTTGTCCTGAAGCTAACCCTACATGTCCTGACGCTAACCCTAGTTGTCCTGACGCTAACCCTAGTTGTCCTGATGCTAACCCTAGTTGTCCTGACGCTAACCCTAGATGTCCTGACGCTAACCATACTTGTCCTGACGCTAACCCTGGTTGTCCTGACGCTAACCCTAGTTGTCCTGACGCTAACCCTAGTTGTCCTGATGCTAACCCTACTTGTCCTGACGCTAACCCTAGTTGTCCTGATGCTAACCCTTCTTGTCCTGACGCTAACCCTAGTTGTCCTGACGCTAACCCTAGTTGTCCTGACGCTAACCCTACTTGTCCTGACGCTAACACTAATTGTCCTGACGCTAACCCTAGTTGTCCTGACGCTAACCCTACTTGTCCTGACGCTAACCCTAGTTGTCTTGACGCTAACCCTAGTTGTCCTGACGCTAACACTAGTTGTCCTGACGCTAACGCTAGTTGTCCTGATGCTAACCCTAGTCGTCCTGACGCTAACCCTAGTCGTCCTGATGCTAACCCTAGTCGTCCTGACGCTAACCCTAGTTGTCCTGACGCTAACCCTACTTGTCCTGACGCTAACACTAGTTGTCCTGACGCTAACGCTAGTTGTCCTGATGCTAACCCTAGTTGTCCTGACGCTAACCCTAGTCGTCCTGACGCTAACCCTAGTCGTCCTGATGCTAACCCTAGTCGTCCTGACGCTAACCCTAGTTGTCCTGACGCTAACCCTAGTTGTCCTGACGCTAACTCTAGTTGTCCTGACGCTAACCCTAGTTGTCCTGACGCTAACCCTAGTTGTCCTGACTCTAACCCTAGTTGAAATGACGCTAACCCTAGTTGTCCTGAAGCTAACCCTAGTTGTCCTGACGCTAACCCTAGTTGTCCTGACGCTAACCCTACTTGTCCTGACGCTAACCCTAGTTGTCCTGACGCTAACCCTAGTTGTCCTGACGCTAACCCTACATGTCCTGACGCTAAACCTAGTTGTCCTGACGCTAACCCTAGTTGTCCTGACGCTAACCCTAGTTGTCCTGACGCTAACCCTAGTTGTCGTGACGCTAACCCTAGTTGTCCTGACGCTAACCCTAGTTGTGACGCTAACCCTAGTTGTCCTGACGATAACCCTAGTTGTCGTGACGCTAACCCTAGTTGTCCTGACGCTAACCCTAGTTGTGACGCTAACCCTAGTTGTGCTGACGCTAACCCTAGTTGTCCTGACGCTAACCCTAGTTGTCCTGATGCTAACCCTAGTTGTCCTGATGCTAACCCTAGTTGTCCTGACGCTAACCCTAGCTGTCCTGACGCTAACCCTAGCTGTCCTGACGCTAACCCTAGTTGTCCTGACGCTAACCCTAGTTGTCCTGACGCTAACCCTAGCTGTCCTGACGCTAACCTTAGTTGTCCTGACGCTAACCCTAGTTGTCCTGACGCTAACCCTATTTGTCCTGACGCTAACCCTACTTGTCCTGACGCTAACCCTAGTTGTCCTGACGCTAACCCTAGCTGTCCTGACGCTAACCCTAGTTGTCCTGACGCTAACCCTAGCTGTCCTGACGCTAACCCTAGTTGTCCTGACGCTAACCCTAGTTGTCCTGATGCTAACCCTACTTGTCCTGACGCTAACCCTACTTGTCCTGACGCTAACCCTACTTATCCTGATGCTAACCCTAGTTGTCCTGACGCTAACCCTAGTTGTCCTGGCGCTAACTCTAGTTGTCCTGACGCTAACCCTAGTTGTCCTGATGCTAACCCTACTTGTCCTGACGTTAACCCTAGTTGTCCTGACGCTAACCCTAGTTGTCCTGACGCTAACCCTACTTGTCCTGACGCTAACCCTAGTTGTCCTGACGCTAACCCTAGTTGTCCTGACGCTAACCCTACTTGTCCTGACGCTAACCCTAGTTGTCCTGACGCTAACCCTAGTTGTCCTGACGCTAACCCTAGTTGTCCTGACGCTAACCCTAGTTGTCCTGTTGCTAACCCTAGTTGTCCTGACGCTAACCCTAGTTGTCCTGACGCTAACCCTAGTTTTCCTGATGCTAACTCTACTTGTGCTGACGCTAACCCTAGTTGTCCTGACGCTAACCCTAGCTGTCCTGACGCTAACCCTAGTTGTCCTGACGCTAACCCTACTTGTCCTGACCCTAACCCTAGCTGTCCTGACGCTAACCCTAGCTGTCTTGACGCTAACCCTAGTTGTCCTGACGCTAACCCTAGCTGTCTTGACGCTAACCCTAGTTGTCCTGACGCTAACCCTAGTTGTCCTGACGCTAACCCTAGTTGTCCTGACGCTAACCCAAGTTGTCCTGACGCTAACCCTAGTTGTCCTGACGTTAACCCTAGTTGTCCTGACGCTAACCCAAGTTGTCCTGACGCTAACCCTAGTTGTCCTGACGCTAACCCTAGTTGTCCTGATGCTAACCTTACCTGTCCTGACGCTAACCCTAGTTGTCCTGACGCTAACCCTAGTTGTCCTGACGCTAACCCTAGTTGTCCTGATGCTAAACCTACTTGTCCTGACGCTAACCCTAGTTGTCCTGACGCTAACCCTAGTTTTCCTGACGCTAACCCTAGTTGTCCTGACGGTAACCCTAGTTGTCCTGACGCTAACCCTAGTTGTCCTGACGCTAACCCTAGTTGTCCTGACGCTAACCCTAGTTGTCCTGACGCTAACCCTACTTGTCCTGACGCTAACCCGAGTTGTCCTGATGCTAACCCTAGTTGTCCTGACGCTAACCCTAGTTGTCCTGACGCTAACCCTAACTGTCCTGACGCTAACCCTAGTTTTCCTGACGCTAGCCCTACTTGTCCTGACGCTAACCCTAGCTGTCCTGACGCTAACCCTAGCTGTCTTGACGCTAACCCTAGTTGTCCTGACGCTAACCCTAGTTGTCCTGACGCTAACCCTAGTTGTCCTGACGCTAACCCTAGTTGTCCTGACACTTACTCTAGTTGTCCTGACGCTAACCCTAGTTGTCCTGACGCTAACCCTAGTTGTCCTGGCGCTAACCCTAGTTGTCCTGACGCTAACCCTAGTTGTCCTGGCGCTAACCCTAGTTGTCCTGGCGGTAACCCTAGTTGTCCTGGTGCTAACCCTAGTTGTCCTGGCGCTAACCCTAGTTGTCCTGGCGGTAACCCTAGTTGTCCTGGTGCTAACCCTAGTTGTCCTGGCGCTAACCCTAGTTGTCCTGGCGCTAACCCTAGTTGTCCTGATGCTAACCCTAGTTGTCCTGGCGCTAACCCTAGTTGTCCTGATGCTAACCCTAGTTGTCCTGGCGCTAACCCTAGTTGTCCTGACGCTAACCCTAGTTGTCCTGACGCTAACCCTAGTTGTCCTGGCGCTAACCCTAGTTGTCCTGGCGCTAACCCTAGTTGTCCTGACGCTAACCCTAGTTGTCCTGACGCTAACCCTAGTTGTCCTGACGCTAACCCTAGTTGTCCTGGGGCTAACCCTAGTTGTAATGGCGCTAACCCTAGTTGTCCTGGCGCTAACCCTAGTTGTCCTGGCGCTAACCCTAGTTGTCCTGGCGCTAACCCTAGTTGTCCTGACGCTAACCCTAGTTGTCCTGACGCTAACCCTAGTTGTCCTGACTCTAACCCTAGTTGTCCTGGCGCTAACCCTAGTTGTCCTGGCGCTAACCCTAGTTATCCTGGCGCTAACCCTAGTTGTCCTGACGCTAACCCTAGTTGTCCTGGCGCTAACCCTAGTTGTCCTGGCGCTAACCCTAGTTGTTCTGGCGCTAACCCTAGTTGTCCTGGCGCTAACCCTAGTTGTCCTGGCGCTAACCCTAGTTGTCCTGACGCTAAACCTAGTTGTCCTGACGCTAACCCTAGTTGTCCTGACGCTAACCCTAGTTGTCCTGACGCTAACCCTAGTTGTCCTCACGCTAACCCTAGTTGTACTGACGCTAACCCTAGTTGTCCTGACGCTAACCCAAGTTGTCCTGACGCTAACCCTAGTTGTCCTGACGCCAACCCTAGTTGTCCTGACGCCAACCCTAGTTGTCCTGACGCTAACGCTAGTTGTCCTGACGCTAACCCTAGTTGTCCTGACGCCAACCCTAGTTGTCCTGACGCTAACCCTAGTTGTCCTGACGCTAACCCTACTTGTCCTGACGCTAACCCTAGTTGTCCTGACGCTAACCCTAGTTGTCCTGATGCTAACCCTACTTGTCCTGACGCTAACCCTAGTTGTCCTGACGCTAACCCTAGTTGCCCTGACGCTAACCCTAGTTCTCCTGAAGCTAACCCTAGTTGTCCTGACGCTAACCCTAGTTGTCCTGACGTTAACCCTAGTTGTCCTGACGCTAACCCTAGTTGTCCTGACGCTAACCCTAGTTGTCCTGACGCTAACCCTAGTTGTCCTAACGCTAACCCTAGTTGTCCTGACGCTAACCCTAGTTGTCCTGACGCTAACCCTACTTGTCCTGACGCTAACCCTAGTTTTCCTGACGCTAACCCTACATGTCCTGACGCTAAACCTAGTTGTCCTGACGCTAACCCTAGTTGTCCTGACGCTAACCCTACTTGTCCTGACGCTAACCCTAGTTGTCTGACGCTAACCCTAGTTGTCCTGACGCTAACCCTACTTGTCCTGACGCTAACCCTAGTTGTCCTGACGCTAACCCTAGTTGTCCTGACGCTAACCCTACTTTTCCTGACGCTAACCCTAGTTGTCCTGACGCTAACCCTATTTGTCCTGACGCTAACCCTACTTGTCCTGACGCTAACCCTAGTTGTCCTGACGCTAACCCTAGTTGTCCTGACGCTAACCCTACTTGTCCTGACGCTAACCCTAGTTGCCCTGACGCTAACCCTAGTTGTCCTGACGCTAACCCTAGTTGTCCTGACGCTAACCCTAGTTGTCCTGACGCTAACCCTACTGGTCCTGACGCTAACCCTAGTTGTCCTGACGCTAACCCTAGTTGTCCTGACGCTAACCCTACTTGTCCTGACGCTAACCCTACTTGTCCTGACGCCAACCCTAGTTGTCCTGACGCTAACCCTAGTTGTCCTGACGCTATCCCTACTTGTCCTGACGCTAACCCTAGTTGCCCTGACGCTAACCCTAGTTCTCCTGACGCTAACCCTAGTTGTCCTGACTCTAACCCTAGTTGTCCTGACGCTAACCCTACTTGTCCTGACGCTAACCCTAGTTGTCCTGACGCTAACCCTAGTTGTCCTGACGCTAACCCTACTTGTCCTGACGCTAACCCTACTTGTCCTGACGCTAACCCTAGTTGTCCTGAAGCTAACCCTACATGTCCTGACGCTAACCCTAGTTGTCCTGACGCTAACCCTAGTTGTCCTGACGCTAACCCTAGTTGTCCTGACGCTAACCCTAGATGTCCTGACGCTAACCCTACTTGTCCTGACGCTAACCCTGGTTGTCCTGACGCTAACCCTAGTTGTCCTGACGCTAACCCTAGTTGTCCTGACGCTAACCCTACTTGTCCTGACGCTAACCCTAGTTGTCCTGATGCTAACCCTTCTTGTCCTGACGCTAACCCTACTTGTCCTGACGCTAACCCTAGTTGTCCTGACGCTAACCCTAGTTGTCCTGACGCTAACCCTACTTGTCCTGACGCTAACCATACTTGTCATGACGCTAACCCTACTTGTCCTGACGCTAACCCTAGTTGTCCTGACGCTAACCATAGTTGTCCTGACGCTAACCCTAGTTGTCCTGACGCTAACCCTAGTTGTCCTGACGCTAACCCTAGTTGTCCTGACGCTAACACTAATTGTCCTGACGCTAACCCTAGTTGTCCTGACGCTAACCCTACTTGTCCTGACGCTAACCCTAGTTGTCTTGACGCTAACCCTAGTTGTCCTGACGCTAACACTAGTTGTCCTGACGCTAACGCTAGTTGTCCTGATGCTAACCCTAGTTGTCCTGACGCTAACCCTAGTCGTCCTGACGCTAACCCTAGTCGTCCTGATGCTAACCCTAGTCGTCCTGACGCTAACCCTAGTTGTCCTGACGCTAACCCTACTTGTCCTGACGCTAACCCTACTTGTCCTGACGCTAACCCTAGTTGTCCTGACGCTAACCCTAGTTGTCCTGACGCTAACTCTAGTTGTCCTGACGCTAACCCTAGTTTTCCTGACGCTAACCCTAGTTGTCCTGACTCTAACCCTAGTTGAAATGACGCTAACCCTAGTTGTCCTGAAGCTAACCCTAGTTGTCCTGACGCTAACCCTAGTTGTCCTGACGCTAACCCTACTTGTCCTGACGCTAACCCTAGTTGTCCTGACGCTAACCCTAGTTGTCCTGACGCTAACCCTACATGTCCTGACGCTAACCCTAGTTGTCCTGACGCTAACCCTAGTTGTCCTGAAGCTAACCCTAGTTGTCCTGACGCTAACCCTAGTTGTCGTGACGCTAACCCTAGTTGTCCTGACGCTAACCCTAGTTGTGACGCTAACCCTAGTTGTCCTGACGCTAACCCTAGTTGTCCTGACGCTAACCCTAGTTGTCGTGACGCTAACCCTAGTTGTCCTGACGCTAACCCTAGTTGTCCTGACGCTAACCCTAGTTGTCCTGACGCTAACCCTAGTTGTCCTGACGCTAACCCTAGTTGTCCTGACTCTAACCCTAGTTGTCCTGACGCTAAACCTAGTTGTCCTGACGATAACCCTGGTTGTCCTGACGCTAACCCTAGTTGTCCTGGCGCTAACCTTAGTTGTCCTGACGCTAACCCTAGTTGTCCTGACGCTAACCCTAGTTGTCCTGACGCTAACCCTAGTTGTTGTGACGCTAACCCTAGTTGTCCTGACGCTAACCCTAGTTGTCCTGACGCTAACCCTAGTTGTCCTGACGCTAACCCTAGTTGTCCTGACGCTAACCCTAGTTGTCGTGACGCTAACCCTAGTTGTCCTGACGCTAACCCTAGTTGTGACGCTAACCCTAGTTGTGCTGACGCTAACCCTAGTTGTCCTGACGCTAACCCTAGTTGTCCTGATGCTAACCCTAGTTGTCCTGATGCTAACCCTAGTTGTCCTGACGCTAACCCTAGTTGTCCTGACGCTAACCCTAGCTGTCCTGACGCTAACCCTAGCTGTCCTGACGCTAACCTTATTTGTCCTGACGCTAACCCTAGTTGTCCTGACGCTAACCCTACTTGTCCTGACGCTAACCCTACTTGTCCTGACGCTAACCCTAGTTGTCCTGACGCTAACCCTAGCTGTCCTGACGCTAACCCTAGTTGTCCTGACGCTAACTCTAGCTGTCCTGACGCTAACCCTAGTTGTCCTGACGCTAACCCTAGTTGTCCTGATGCTAACCCTACTTGTCCTGACGCTAACCCTACTTGTCCTGACGCTAACCCTACTTATCCTGATGCTAACCCTAGTTGTCCTGACGCTAACCCTAGTTGTCCTGGCGCTAACTCTAGTTGTCCTGACGCTAACCCTAGTTGTCCTGATGCTAACCCTACTTGTCCTGACGTTAACCCTAGTTGTCCTGACGCTAACCCTAGTTGTCCTGACGCTAACCCTACTTGTCCTGACGCTAACCCTAGTTGTCCTGACGCTAACCCTAGTTGTCCTGACGCTAACCCTACTTGTCCTGACGCTAACCCTAGTTGTCCTGACGCTAACCCTAGTTGTCCTGACGCTAACCCTAGTTGTCCTGACGCTAACCCTAGTTGTCCTGTTGCTAACCCTAGTTGTCCTGACGCTAACCCTAGTTGTCCTGACGCTAACCCTAGTTTTCCTGACGCTAACTCTACTTGTCCTGACGCTAACCCTAGTTGTCCTGACGCTAGCCCTAGCTGTCCTGACGCTAACCCTAGTTGTCCTGACGCTAACCCTACTTGTCCTGATGCTAACCCTAGCTGTCCTGACGCTAACCCTAGCTGTCTTGACGCTAACCCTAGTTGTCCTGACGCTAACCCTAGCTGTCTTGACGCTAACCCTAGTTGTCCTGACGCTAACCCTAGTTGTCCTGACGCTAACCCTAGTTGTCCTGACGCTAACCCAAGTTGTCCTGACGCTAACCCTAGTTGTCCTGACGCTAACCCAAGTTGTCCTGACGCTAACCCTAGTTGTCCTGACGCTAACCCTAGTTGTCCTGATGCTAACCCTACCTGTCCTGACGCTAACCCTAGTTGTCCTGACGCTAACCCTAGTTGTCCTGACGCTAACCCTAGTTGTCCTGATGCTAAACCTACTTGTCCTGACGCTAACCCTAGTTGTCCTGACGCTAACCCTAGTTGTCCTGACGCTAACCCTAGTTGTCCTGACGGTAACCCTAGTTGTCCTGACGCTAACCCTAGTTGTCCTGACGCTAACCCTAGTTGTCCTGACGCTAACACTAGTTGTCCTAACGCTAACCCTAGTTGTCCTGACGCTAACCCTACTTGTCCTGACGCTAACCCGAGTTGTTCTGACGCTAACCCTAGTTGTCCTTACGCTAACTCTACTTGTCCTGATGCTAACCCTAGTTGTACTGACTCTAACCCTAGTTGTCCTGACGCTAACCCTAGTTGTCCTGACGCTAACCCTAGTTGTCCTGACGCTAATCCTACTTGTCCTAACGCTAACCCTAGTTGTCCTGACGCTAACCCTAGTTGTCCTGACGCTAACCCTAGTTGTCCTGATGCTAACCCTAGTTGTCCTGACGCTAACCCTAGTTGTCCTGACGCTAACCCTAACTGTCCTGATGCTAACCCTAGTTTTCCTGACGCTAACTCTACTTGTCCTGACGCTAACCCTAGCTGTCCTGACGCTAACCCTAGCTGTCTTGACGCTAACCCTAGTTGTCCTGACGCTAACCCTAGTTGTCCTGACGCTAACCCTAGTTGTCCTGACACTTACTCTAGTTGTCCTGACGCTAACCCTAGTTGTCCTGACGCTAACCCTAGTTGTACTGGCGCTAACCCTAGTTGTCCTGACGCTAACCCTAGTTGTCCTGGCGCTAACCCTAGTTGTCCTGGCGGTAACCCTAGTTGTCCTGGTGCTAACCCTAGTTGTCCTGGCGCTAACCCTAGTTGTCCTGGCGCTAACCCTAGTTGTCCTGATGCTAACGATAGTTGTCCTGGCGCTAACCCTAGTTGTCCTGACGCTAACCCTAGTTATCCTGACGCTAACCCTAGTTGTCCTGACTCTAACCCTAGTTGTCCTGGCGCTAACCCTAGTTGTCCTGATGCTAACCCTAGTTGTCCTGGTGCTAACCCTAGTTGTCCTGACGCTAACCCTAGTTGTCCTGGCGCTAACCCTAGTTGTCCTGGCGCTAACCCTAGTTGTCCTGACGCTAACCCTAGTTGTCCTGACGCTAACCCTAGTTGTCCTGGCGCTAACCCTAGTTGTCCTGGCGCTAACCCTAGTTGTCCTGACGCTAACCCTAGTTGTCCTGGCGCTAACCCTAGTTGTCCTGGCGCTAACCCTAGTTGTCCTGGCGCTAACCCTAGTTGTCCTGGCGCTAACCCTAGTTGTCCTGGCGCTAACCCTAGTTGTCCTGGGGCTAACCCTAGTTGTAATGGCGCTAACCCTAGTTGTCCTGGCGCTAACCCTAGTTGTCCTGGCGCTAACCCTAGTTGTCCTGGCGCTAACCCTAGTTGTCCTGACGCTAAGCCTAGTTGTCCTGACGCTAACCCTAGTTGTCCTGACGCTAACCCTAGTTGTCCTGGCGCTAACCCTAGTTGTCCTGGCGCTAACCCTAGTTGTCCTGGCGCTAACCCTAGTTGTTCTGGCGCTAACCCTAGTAGTCCTGGCGCTAACCCTAGTTGTCCTGGCGCTAACCCTAGTTGTCCTGGCGCTAACCCTGGCTGTAATGGTGCTAACCCTAGTTGTCCTGGCCCTAACCCTAGCTGTCCTGGCGCTAACCCTAGTTGTCCTGGCGCTAACCCTAGTTGTCCTGGCGCTAACCCTAGTTGTCCTGACGCTAACCCTAGTTGTCCTGACGCTAACCCTAGTTGTCCTGACGCTAACCCTAGTTGTCCTGACGCTAACCCTAGTTGTCCTGACGCTAACCTTAGTTGTCCTGACGCTAACCCTAGTTGTCCTGACGCTTACCCTATTTGTCCTGACGCTAACCCTAGTTGTCCTGACGCTAACCCTAGTTGTCCTGACGCTAACCCTAGTTGTCCAGACGCTAACCCTAGTTGTCCTGACGCTAACCCTAGTTGTCCTGGTGCTAAACCTAGTTGTCCTGGCGCTAACCCTAGTTGTCCTGACGCTAACCCTAGTTGTCCTGGCGCTAACCCTAGTTGTCCTGCCAGTAACCCTAGTTGTCCTGGCGCTAACCCTAGTTGTCCTGGCGCTAACCCTAGTTGTCCTGGCGCTAACCCTAGTTGTCCTGACGCTAACCCTAGTTGTCCTGACGCTAACCCTAGTTGTCCTGACGCTAACCCTAGTTGTCCTGACGCTAACCTTAGTTGTCCTGACGCTAACCCTAGTTGTCCTGACGCTTACCCTATTTGTCCTGACGCTAACCCTAGTTGTCCTGACGCTAACCCTAGTTGACCTGACGCTAACCCTAGTTGTCCAGACGCTAACCCTAGTTGTCCTGACGCTAACCCTAGTTGTCCTGGTGCTAACCCTAGTTGTCCTGGCGCTAACCCTAGTTGTCCTGACGCTAACCCTAGTTGTCCTGGCGCTAACCCTAGTTGTCCTGCCAGTAACCCTAGTTGTCCTGGCGCTAACCCTAGTTGTCCTGGCGCTAACCCTAGTTGTCCTGGCTCCAACCCTAGTTGTCCTGGCGCTAACCCTAGTTGTCCTGGCGCTAACCCTAGTTGTCCTGACGCTAACCCTAGTTGTCCTGGCGCTAACCCTAGTTGTCCTGGGGCTAACCCTAGTTGTAATGTCGCTAACCCTAGTTGTCCTGGCGCTAACCCTAGTTGTCCTGGCGCTAACCCTAGTTGTCCTGGCGCTAACCCTAGTTGTCCTGATGCTAACCCTAGTTGTCCTGGTGCTAACCCTAGTTGTCCTGACGCTAACCCTAGTTGTCCTGACACTAACCCTAGTTGTCCTGACGCTAACCCTAGTTGTCCTGCCTCTAACCCTAGTTGTCCTGACGCTAACCCTAGTTGTCCTGATGCTAACCCTAGTTGTTCTGACGCTAACCCTAGTTGTCCTGACGCTAACCCTAGTTGTCCTGACGCTAACCCTAGTTGACCTGTCGCTAACCCTAGTTGTCCTGGCGCTAACCCTAGTTGTCCTGACACTAACCCTAGTTGTCCTGGCGCTAACCCTAGTTGTCCTGGCGCTAACCCTAGTTGTCCTGGCGCTAACCCTAGTTGTCCTGGCGCTAACCCTAGTTGTCCTGGCGGTAACCTTAGTTGTCCTGGCGCTAACCCTAGTTGTCCTGGCGCTAACCCTAGTTGTCCTGGCGCTAACCCTAGTTGTCCTGACGCTAACCCTAGTTGTCCTGACGCTAACCCTAGTTGTCCTGACGCTAACCCTAGTTGTCCTGACGCTAACCCTAGTTGTCCTGACGCTAACCTTAGTTGTCCTGACGCTAACCCTAGTTGTCCTGACGCTTACCCTATTTGTCCTGACGCTAACCCTAGTTGTCCTGACGCTAACCCTAGTTGTCCTGACGCTAACCCTAGTTGTCCAGACGCTAACCCTAGTTGTCCTGATGCTAACCCTAGTTGTCCTGGTGCTAACCCTAGTTGTCCTGGCGCTAACCCTAGTTGTCCTGACGCTAACCCTAGTTGTCCTGGCGCTAACCCTAGTTGTCCTGCCAGTAACCCTAGTTGTCCTGGCGCTAACCCTAGTTGTCCTGGCGCTAACCCTAGTTGTCCTGGCTCCAACCCTAGTTGTCCTGGCGCTAACCCTAGTTGTCCTGGCGCTAACCCTAGTTGTCCTGGCGCTAACCCTAGTTGTCCTGGCGCTAACTCTAGTTGTCCTGGGGCTAACCCTAGTTGTAATGGCGCTAACCCTAGTTGTCCTGGCGCTAACCCTAGTTGTCCTGGCGCTAACCCTAGTTGTCCTGGCGCTAACCCTAGTTGTCCTGATGCTAACCCTAGTTGTCCTGGCGCTAACCCTAGTTGTCCTGACGCTAACCCTAGTTGTCCTGACACTAACCCTAGTTGTCCTGACGCTAACCCTAGTTGTCCTGCCTCTAACCCTAGTTGTCCTGACGCTAACCCTAGTTGTCCTGATGCTAACCCTAGTTGTTCTGACGCTAACCCTAGTTGTCCTGACGCTAACTCTAGTTGTCCTGGGGCTAACCCTAGTTGTAATGGCGCTAACCCTAGTTGTCCTGGCGCTAACCCTAGTTGTCCTGGCGCTAACCCTAGTTGTCCTGGCTCCAACCCTAGTTGTCCTGGCGCTAACCCTAGTTGTCCTGGCGCTAACCCTAGTTGTCCTGGCGCTAACCCTAGTTGTCCTGGCGCTAACCCTAGTTGTCCTGGGGCTAACCCTAGTTGTAATGTCGCTAACCCTAGTTGTCCTGGCGCTAACCCTAGTTGTCCTGGCGCTAACCCTAGTTGTCCTGGCGCTAACCCTAGTTGTCCTGATGCTAACCCTAGTTGTCCTGGTGCTAACCCTAGTTGTCCTGACGCTAACCCTAGTTGTCCTGACACTAACCCTAGTTGTCCTGACGCTAACCCTAGTTGTCCTGCCTCTAACCCTAGTTGTCCTGACGCTAACCCTAGTTGTCCTGATGCTAACCCTAGTTGTTCTGACGCTAACCCTAGTTGTCCTGACGCTAACCCTAGTTGTCCTGACGCTAACCCTAGTTGACCTGTCGCTAACCCTAGTTGTCCTGGCGCTAACCCTAGTTGTCCTGACACTAACCCTAGTTGTCCTGGCGCTAACCCTAGTTGTCCTGGCGCTAACCCTAGTTGTCCTGGCGCTAACCTTAGTTGTCCTGGCGCTAACCCTAGTTGTCCTGGCGGTAACCTTAGTTGTCCTGGCGCTAACCCTAGTTGTCCTGGCGCTAACCCTAGTTGTCCTGGCGCTAACCCTAGTTGTCCTGGCGCTAACCCTAGTTGTCCTGACGCTAACCCTAGTTGTCCTGACGCTAACCCTAGTTGTCCTGACGCTAACCCTAGTTGTCCTGACGCTAACCTTAGTTGTCCTGACGCTAACCCTAGTTGTCCTGACGCTTACCCTATTTGTCCTGACGCTAACCCTAGTTGTCCTGACGCTAACCCTAGTTGTCCTGACGCTAACCCTAGTTGTCCAGACGCTAACCCTAGTTGTCCTGACGCTAACCCTAGTTGTCCTGGTGCTAACCCTAGTTGTCCTGGCGCTAACCCTAGTTGTCCTGACGCTAACCCTAGTTGTCCTGGCGCTAACCCTAGTTGTCCTGCCAGTAACCCTAGTTGTCCTGGCGCTAACCCTAGTTGTCCTGGCGCTAACCCTAGTTGTCCTGGCTCCAACCCTAGTTGTCCTGGCGCTAACCCTAGTTGTCCTGGCGCTAACCCTAGTTGTCCTGGCGCTAACCCTAGTTGTCCTGGCGCTAACTCTAGTTGTCCTGGGGCTAACCCTAGTTGTAATGGCGCTAACCCTAGTTGTCCTGGCGCTAACCCTAGTTGTCCTGGCGCTAACCCTAGTTGTCCTGGCGCTAACCCTAGTTGTCCTGATGCTAACCCTAGTTGTCCTGGCGCTAACTCTAGTTGTCCTGATGCTAACCCTAGTTGTCCTGACACTAACCCTAGTTGTCCTGACGCTAACCCTAGTTGTCCTGCCTCTAACCCTAGTTGTCCTGACGCTAACCCTAGTTGTCCTGATGCTAACCCTAGTTGTTCTGACGCTAACCCTAGTTGTCCTGACGCTAACCCTAGTTGTCCTGACGCTAACCCTAGTTGACCGGCGCTAACCCTAGTTGTCCTGGCGCTAACCCTAGTTGTCCTGACACTAACCCTAGTTGTCCTGGCGCTAACCCTAGTTGTCCTGGCGCTAACCCTAGTTGTCCTGGCGCTAACCCTAGTTGTCCTGGCGCTAACCCTAGTTGTCCTGGCGGTAACCTTAGTTGTCCTGGTGCTAACCCTAGCTGTCCTGGTGCTAACCCTAGTTGTCCTGGCGCTAACCCTAGTTGTCCTGGCGCTAACCCTAGTTGTCCTGGCGCTAACCCTAGTTGTCCTGACGCTAACCCTAGTTGTCCTGACGCTAACCCTAGTTGTCCTGACGCTAACCCTAGTTGTCCTGACGCTAACCCTACTTGTCCTGACGCTAACCCTACTTGTCCTGACGCTAACCCTAGTTGTCCTGACGCTAACCCTAGTTGTCCTGATGCTAACCCTAGTTGTCCTGACGCTAACCCTACTTGTCCTGACGCTAACCCTAGTTGCCCTGACGCTAACCCTAGTTGTCCTGACGCTAACCCTACTTGTCCTGACGCTAACCCTACTTGTCCTGACGCTAACCCTAGTTGTCCTGATGCTAACCCTAGTTGTCCTGACGCTAACCCTACTTGTCCTGACGCTAACCCTAGTTGTCCTGACGCTAACCCTAGTTGTCCTGACGCTAACCCTACTTGTCCTGACGCTAACCCTACTTGTCCTGACGCTAACCCTAGTTGTCCTTACGCTAACCCTAGTTGTCCTGACGCTAACCCTAGTTGTCCTGACGCTAACCCTAGTTGTCCTGACGCTAACCCTACTTGTCCTGATGCTAACCCTACTTGTCCTGACGCTAACCCTAGTTGTCCTGACGCTAACCCTACTTGTCCTGACGCTAACCCTAGTTGTCCTGACGCTAACCCTAGTTGTCCTGACGCTTACCCTAGTTGTCCTGACGCTAACCCTAGTTGTCCTGACGCTAACTCTACTTGTCCTGACGCTAACCCTAGTTGTCCTGACGCTAACCCTAGTTGTCCTGACGCTAACCCTACTTGTCCTGATGCTAACCCTACTTGTCCTGACGCTAACCCTAGTTGTCCTGACGCTAACCCTACTTGTCCTGACGCTAACCCTAGTTGTCCTGACGCTAACCCTAGTTGTCCTGACGCTTACCCTAGTTGTCCTGACGCTAACCCTAGTTGTCCTGACGCTAACCCTAGTTGTCCTGACGCTAACCCTAGTTGTCCTGACGCTAACCCTAGATGTCCTGACGCTAACCCTACTTGTCCTGACGCTAACCCTGGTTGTCCTGACGCTAACCCTAGTTGTCCTGACGCTAACCCTAGTTGTCCTGACGCTAACCCTAGTTGTCCTGATGCTAACCCTAGTTGTCCTGACGCTAACCCTAGTTGTCCTGACGCTAACCCTACTTGTCCTGACGCTAACAATAGTTGTCCTGACGCTAACCCTAGTTGTCCTGACGCTAACCCTAGTTGTCCTGCCTCTAACCCTAGTTGTCCTGACGCTAACCCTAGTTGTCCTGATGCTAACCCTAGTTGTTCTGACGCTAACCCTAGTTGTCCTGACGCTAACCCTAGTTGTCCTGACGCAAACCCTAGTTGACCTGCGCTAACCCTAGTTGTCCTGGCGCTAACCCTAGTTGTCCTGACACTAACCCTAGTTGTCCTGGCGCTAACCCTAGTTGTCCTGGCGCTAACCCTAGTTGTCCTGGCGCTAACCCTAGTTGTCCTGGCGCTAACCCTAGTTGTCCTGGCGGTAACCTTAGTTGTCCTGGTGCTAACCCTAGCTGTCCTGGTGCTAACCCTAGTTGTCCTGGCGCTAACCCTAGTTGTCCTGGCGCTAACCCTAGTTGTCCTGGCGCTAACCCTAGTTGTCCTGACGCTAACCCTAGTTGTCCTGACGCTAACCCTAGTTGTCCTGACGCTAACCCTAGTTGTCCTGACGCTAACCCTACTTGTCCTGACGCTAACCCTAGTTGTCCTGACGCTAACCCTAGTTGTCCTGACGCTAACCCTACTTGTCCTGACGCTAACCCTAGTTGTCCTGACGCTAACCCTAGTTGTCCTGACGCTAACCCTAGTTGTCCTGATGCTAACCCTAGTTGTCCTGACGCTAACCCTACTTGTCCTGACGCTAACCCTAGTTGCCCTGACGCTAACCCTAGTTGTCCTGACGCTAACCCTACTTGTCCTGACGCTAACCCTACTTGTCCTGACGCTAACCCTAGTTGTCCTGATGCTAACCCTAGTTGTCCTGACGCTAACCCTACTTGTCCTGACGCTAACCCTAGTTGTCCTGACGCTAACCCTAGTTGTCCTGACGCTAACCCTACTTGTCCTGACGCTAACCCTACTTGTCCTGACGCTAACCCTAGTTGTCCTTACGCTAACCCTAGTTGTCCTGACGCTAACCCTAGTTGTCCTGACGCTAACCCTACTTGTCCTGACGCTAACCCTACTTGTCCTGACGCTAACCCTAGTTGTCCTTACGCTAACCCTAGTTGTCCTGACGCTAACTCTACTTGTCCTGACGCTAACCCTAGTTGTCCTGACGCTAACCCTAGTTGTCCTGACGCTAACCCTACTTGTCCTGACGCTAACCCTACTTGTCCTGACGCTAACCCTAGTTGTCCTGACGCTAACCCTACTTGTCCTGACGCTAACCCTAGTTGTCCTGACGCTAACCCTAGTTGTCCTGACGCTTACCCTAGTTGTCCTGACGCTAACCCTAGTTGTCCTGACGCTAACCCTAGTTGTCCTGACGCTAACCCTAGTTGTCCTGACGCTAACCCTAGATGTCCTGACGCTAACCCTACTTGTCCTGACGCTAACCCTGGTTGTCCTGACGCTAACCCTAGTTGTCCTGACGCTAACCCTAGTTGTCCTGACGCTAACCCTAGTTGTCCTGATGCTAACCCTAGTTGTCCTGACGCTAACCCTAGTTGTCCTGACGCTAACCCTACTTGTCCTGACGCTAACAATAGTTGTCCTGACGCTAACCCTAGTTGTCCTGACGCTAACCCTAGTTGTCCTGACGCTAACCCTAGTTGTCCTGACGCTAACCCTAGTTGTCCTGACGCTAACCCTAGTTGATCTGACGCTAACCCTAGTTGTCCTGACGCAAACCCTACTTGTCCTGACGCTAACCCTACTTGTCCTGACGCTAACCGTACTTGTCCTGACGCTAACCCTAGTTGTCCTGACGCTAACCCTAGTTGTCCTGACGCTAACCCTAGTTGTCCTGATGCTAACCCTAGTTGTCCTGACGCTAACACTAATTGTGCTGAAGCTAACCCTAGTTGTCCTGACGCTAACCCTAGTTGTCCTGACGCTAACCCTACTTGTCCTGACGCTAACCCTACTTGTCCTGACGCTAACCCTAGTTGTCCTGACGCTAACCCTAGTTGTCCTGACGCTTACCCTAGTTGTCCTGACGCTAACCCTAGTTGTCCTGACGCTAACCCTAGTTGTCCTGACGCTAACCCTAGATGTCCTGACGCTAACCCTACTTGTCCTGACGCTAACCCTGGTTGTCCTGACGCTAACCCTAGTTGTCCTGACGCTAACCCTAGTTGTCCTGACGCTAACCCTAGTTGTCCTGACGCTAACCCTAGTTGTCCTGACGCTAACCCTACTTGTCCTGACGCTAACCCTAGTTGTCCTGACGCTAACCCTAGTTGTCCTGACGCTAACCCTACTTGTCCTGACGCTAACCCTAGTTGTCCTGACGCTAACCATAGTTGTCCTGACGCTAACCCTAGTTGATCTGACGCTAACCCTAGTTGTCCTGACGCTAACCCTACTTGTCCTGACGCTAACCCTACTTGTCCTGACGCTAACCCTACTTGTCCTGACGCTAACCCTAGTTGTCCTGACGCTAACCATAGTTGTCCTGACGCTAACCCTAGTTGTCCTGACGCTAACCCTAGTTGTCCTGACGCTAACACTAATTGTGCTGAAGCTAACCCTAGTTGTCCTGTCGCTAACCCTAGTTGTCCTGACGCTAACACTAATTGTGCTGAAGCTAACCCTACTTGTCCTGACGCTAACCCTAGTTGTCCTGACGCTAACCCTAGTTGTCCTGACGCTAACCCTAGTTGTCCTGACGCTAACCCTAGTTGTCCTGACGCTAACCCTACTTGTCCTGACGCTAACCCTACTTGTCCTGACGCTAACCCTAGTTGTCCTGACGCTAACCCTACTTGTCCTGACGCTAACCCTAGTTGTCCTGATGCTAACCCTACTTGTCCTGATGCTAACCCTACTTGTCCTGACGCTAACCCTACTTGTCCTGACGCTAACCCTAGTTGTCCTGACGCTAACCCTAGTTGTCCTGACGCTAACCCTAGTTGTCCTGACGCTAACCCTAGTTGTCCTGACGCTAACCCTAGTTGTCCTGAGGCTAACCCTAGTTGTCCTGACGCTAACCCTAGTTGTCCTGACGCTAACCCTAGTTGTCCTGACGCTAACCCTAGTTGTCCTGACGCTAACTCTAGTTGTCCTGACGCTAACCCTAGTTGTCCTGACGCTAACCCTAGTTGTCCTGACGCTAAGCCTAGTTGAAATGACGCTAACCCTAGTTGTACTGACGCTAACCCTAGTTGTCCTGACGCTAACACTAGTTGTCCTGACGCTAACCCTAGTCGTCCTGATGCTAACCCGTCGTCCTGACGCTAACCCTACTTGTCCTGACGCTAACCATAGTTTTCCTAACGCTAACCCTAGTTGTCCTGACGCTAACCCTACTTGTCCTGACGCTAACCCTAGTTGTCCTGACGCTAACCCTAGTTGTCCTGACGCTAACCCTAGTTGTCCTGACGCTAACCCTACTTGTCCTGACGCTAACCCTAGTTGTCCTGACGCTAACTCTAGTTGTCCTGACGCTAACCCTACTTGTCCTGACGCTAACCCTAGTTGTCCTGACGCTAACCCTAGTTGTCCTGACGCTAACGCTAGTAGTCCTGACGCTAACTCTACTTGTCCTGACGCTAACCCTAGTTTTCCTAACGCTAACCCTAGTTGTCCTGACGCTAACCCTACTTGTCCTGACGCTAACCCTAGTTGTCCTGACGCTAACCCTAGTTGTCCTGACGCTAACCCTAGTTGTCCTGACGCTTACCCTAGTTGTCCTGACGCTAACCCTAGTTGTCCTGACGCTAACCCTAGTTGTCCTGACGCTAACCCTAGTTGTCCTGACGCTAACCCTAGTTGTCCTGACGCTAACCCTAGATGTCCTGACGCTAACCCTACTTGTCCTGACGCTAACCCTGGTTGTCCTGACGCTAACCCTAGTTGTCCTGACGCTAACCCTAGTTGTCCTGACGCTAACCCTAGTTGTCCTGACGCTAACCCTAGTTGTCCTGACGCTAACCCTACTTGTCCTGACGCTAACCCTAGTTGTCCTGACGCTAACCCTAGTTGTCCTGACGCTAACCCTACTTGTCCTGACGCTAACCCTAGTTGTCCTGATGCTAACTATAGTTGTCCTGACGCTAACCCTAGTTGATCTGACGCTAACCCTAGTTGTCCTGACGCTAACCCTACTTGTCCTGACGCTAACCCTACTTGTCCTGACGCTAACCCTACTTGTCCTGACGCTAACCCTAGTTGTCCTGACGCTAACCATAGTTGTCCTGACGCTAACCCTAGTTGTCCTGACGCTAACCCTAGTTGTCCTGACGCTAACACTAATTGTGCTGAAGCTAACCCTAGTTGTCCTGTCGCTAACCCTAGTTGTCCTGACGCTAACACTAATTGTGCTGAAGCTAACCCTACTTGTCCTGACGCTAACCCTAGTTGTCCTTACGCTAACCCTAGTTGTCCTGACGCTAACCCTAGTTGTCCTGACGCTAACCCTACTTGTCCTGACGCTAACCCTACTTGTCCTGACGCTAACCCTAGTTGTCCTTACGCTAACCCTAGTTGTCCTGACGCTAACCCTAGTTGTCCTGATGCTAACCCTAGTTGTCCTGACGCTAACCCTAGTTGTCCTGATGCTAACCCTAGTTGTCCTGACGCTAACCCTAGTTGTCCTGACGCTAACCCTACTTGTCCTGACGCTAACAATAGTTGTCCTGACGCTAACCCTAGTTGTCCTGACGCTAACCCTAGTTGTCCTGACGCTAACCCTAGTTGTCCTGACGCTAACCCTAGTTGTCCTGACGCTAACCCTAGTTGATCTGACGCTAACCCTAGTTGTCCTGACGCAAACCCTACTTGTCCTGACGCTAACCCTACTTGTCCTGACGCTAACCGTACTTGTCCTGACGCTAACCCTAGTTGTCCTGACGCTAACCCTAGTTGTCCTGACGCTAACCCTAGTTGTCCTGATGCTAACCCTAGTTGTCCTGACGCTAACACTAATTGTGCTGAAGCTAACCCTAGTTGTCCTGACGCTAACCCTAGTTGTCCTGACGCTAACCCTACTTGTCCTGACGCTAACCCTACTTGTCCTGACGCTAACCCTAGTTGTCCTGACGCTAACCCTAGTTGTCCTGACGCTTACCCTAGTTGTCCTGACGCTAACCCTAGTTGTCCTGACGCTAACCCTAGTTGTCCTGACGCTAACCCTAGATGTCCTGACGCTAACCCTACTTGTCCTGACGCTAACCCTGGTTGTCCTGACGCTAACCCTAGTTGTCCTGACGCTAACCCTAGTTGTCCTGACGCTAACCCTAGTTGTCCTGACGCTAACCCTAGTTGTCCTGACGCTAACCCTACTTGTCCTGACGCTAACCCTAGTTGTCCTGACGCTAACCCTAGTTGTCCTGACGCTAACCCTACTTGTCCTGACGCTAACCCTAGTTGTCCTGACGCTAACCATAGTTGTCCTGACGCTAACCCTAGTTGATCTGACGCTAACCCTAGTTGTCCTGACGCTAACCCTACTTGTCCTGACGCTAACCCTACTTGTCCTGACGCTAACCCTACTTGTCCTGACGCTAACCCTAGTTGTCCTGACGCTAACCATAGTTGTCCTGACGCTAACCCTAGTTGTCCTGACGCTAACCCTAGTTGTCCTGACGCTAACACTAATTGTGCTGAAGCTAACCCTAGTTGTCCTGTCGCTAACCCTAGTTGTCCTGACGCTAACACTAATTGTGCTGAAGCTAACCCTACTTGTCCTGACGCTAACCCTAGTTGTCCTGACGCTAACCCTAGTTGTCCTGACGCTAACCCTAGTTGTCCTGACGCTAACCCTAGTTGTCCTGACGCTAACCCTACTTGTCCTGACGCTAACCCTACTTGTCCTGACGCTAACCCTAGTTGTCCTGACGCTAACCCTACTTGTCCTGACGCTAACCCTAGTTGTCCTGATGCTAACCCTACTTGTCCTGATGCTAACCCTACTTGTCCTGACGCTAACCCTACTTGTCCTGACGCTAACCCTAGTTGTCCTGACGCTAACCCTAGTTGTCCTGACGCTAACCCTAGTTGTCCTGACGCTAACCCTAGTTGTCCTGAGGCTAACCCTAGTTGTCCTGACGCTAACCCTAGTTGTCCTGACGCTAACCCTAGTTGTCCTGACGCTAACCCTAGTTGTCCTGACGCTAACTCTAGTTGTCCTGACGCTAACCCTAGTTGTCCTGACGCTAACCCTAGTTGTCCTGACGCTAAGCCTAGTTGAAATGACGCTAACCCTAGTTGTACTGACGCTAACCCTAGTTGTCCTGACGCTAACACTAGTTGTCCTGACGCTAACCCTAGTCGTCCTGATGCTAACCCGTCGTCCTGACGCTAACCCTACTTGTCCTGACGCTAACCATAGTTTTCCTAACGCTAACCCTAGTTGTCCTGACGCTAACCCTACTTGTCCTGACGCTAACCCTAGTTGTCCTGACGCTAACCCTAGTTGTCCTGACGCTAACCCTAGTTGTCCTGACGCTAACCCTACTTGTCCTGACGCTAACCCTAGTTGTCCTGACGCTAACTCTAGTTGTCCTGACGCTAACCCTACTTGTCCTGACGCTAACCCTAGTTGTCCTGACGCTAACCCTAGTTGTCCTGACGCTAACGCTAGTAGTCCTGACGCTAACTCTACTTGTCCTGACGCTAACCCTAGTTTTCCTAACGCTAACCCTAGTTGTCCTGACGCTAACCCTACTTGTCCTGACGCTAACCCTAGTTGTCCTGACGCTAACCCTAGTTGTCCTGACGCTAACCCTAGTTGTCCTGACGCTTACCCTAGTTGTCCTGACGCTAACCCTAGTTGTCCTGACGCTAACCCTAGTTGTCCTGACGCTAACCCTAGTTGTCCTGACGCTAACCCTAGTTGTCCTGACGCTAACCCTAGATGTCCTGACGCTAACCCTACTTGTCCTGACGCTAACCCTGGTTGTCCTGACGCTAACCCTAGTTGTCCTGACGCTAACCCTAGTTGTCCTGACGCTAACCCTAGTTGTCCTGACGCTAACCCTAGTTGTCCTGACGCTAACCCTACTTGTCCTGACGCTAACCCTAGTTGTCCTGACGCTAACCCTAGTTGTCCTGACGCTAACCCTACTTGTCCTGACGCTAACCCTAGTTGTCCTGACGCTAACTATAGTTGTCCTGACGCTAACCCTAGTTGATCTGACGCTAACCCTAGTTGTCCTGACGCTAACCCTACTTGTCCTGACGCTAACCCTACTTGTCCTGACGCTAACCCTACTTGTCCTGACGCTAACCCTAGTTGTCCTGACGCTAACCATAGTTGTCCTGACGCTAACCCTAGTTGTCCTGACGCTAACCCTAGTTGTCCTGACGCTAACACTAATTGTGCTGAAGCTAACCCTAGTTGTCCTGTCGCTAACCCTAGTTGTCCTGACGCTAACACTAATTGTGCTGAAGCTAACCCTACTTGTCCTGACGCTAACCCTAGTTGTCCTTACGCTAACCCTAGTTGTCCTGACGCTAACCCTAGTTGTCCTGACGCTAACCCTACTTGTCCTGACGCTAACCCTACTTGTCCTGACGCTAACCCTAGTTGTCCTTACGCTAACCCTAGTTGTCCTGACGCTAACTCTACTTGTCCTGACGCTAACCCTAGTTGTCCTGACGCTAACCCTAGTTGTCCTGACGCTAACCCTACTTGTCCTGACGCTAACCCTACTTGTCCTGACGCTAACCCTAGTTGTCCTGACGCTAACCCTACTTGTCCTGACGCTAACCCTAGTTGTCCTGACGCTAACCCTAGTTGTCCTGACGCTTACCCTAGTTGTCCTGACGCTAACCCTAGTTGTCCTGACGCTAACCCTAGTTGTCCTGACGCTAACCCTAGTTGTCCTGACGCTAACCCTAGATGTCCTGACGCTAACCCTACTTGTCCTGACGCTAACCCTGGTTGTCCTGACGCTAACCCTAGTTGTCCTGACGCTAACCCTAGTTGTCCTGACGCTAACCCTAGTTGTCCTGATGCTAACCCTAGTTGTCCTGACGCTAACCCTAGTTGTCCTGACGCTAACCCTACTTGTCCTGACGCTAACAATAGTTGTCCTGACGCTAACCCTAGTTGTCCTGACGCTAACCCTAGTTGTCCTGACGCTAACCCTAGTTGTCCTGACGCTAACCCTAGTTGTCCTGACGCTAACCCTAGTTGATCTGACGCTAACCCTAGTTGTCCTGACGCAAACCCTACTTGTCCTGACGCTAACCCTACTTGTCCTGACGCTAACCGTACTTGTCCTGACGCTAACCCTAGTTGTCCTGACGCTAACCCTAGTTGTCCTGACGCTAACCCTAGTTGTCCTGATGCTAACCCTAGTTGTCCTGACGCTAACACTAATTGTGCTGAAGCTAACCCTAGTTGTCCTGACGCTAACCCTAGTTGTCCTGACGCTAACCCTACTTGTCCTGACGCTAACCCTACTTGTCCTGACGCTAACCCTAGTTGTCCTGACGCTTACCCTAGTTGTCCTGACGCTAACCCTAGTTGTCCTGACGCTAACCCTAGTTGTCCTGACGCTAACCCTAGATGTCCTGACGCTAACCCTACTTGTCCTGACGCTAACCCTGGTTGTCCTGACGCTAACCCTAGTTGTCCTGACGCTAACCCTAGTTGTCCTGACGCTAACCCTAGTTGTCCTGACGCTAACCCTAGTTGTCCTGACGCTAACCCTAGTTGTCCTGACGCTAACCCTACTTGTCCTGACGCTAACCCTAGTTGTCCTGACGCTAACCCTAGTTGTCCTGACGCTAACCCTACTTGTCCTGACGCTAACCCTAGTTGTCCTGACGCTAACCATAGTTGTCCTGACGCTAACCCTAGTTGATCTGACGCTAACCCTAGTTGTCCTGACGCTAACCCTACTTGTCCTGACGCTAACCCTACTTGTCCTGACGCTAACCCTACTTGTCCTGACGCTAACCCTAGTTGTCCTGACGCTAACCATAGTTGTCCTGACGCTAACCCTAGTTGTCCTGACGCTAACCCTAGTTGTCCTGACGCTAACACTAATTGTGCTGAAGCTAACCCTAGTTGTCCTGTCGCTAACCCTAGTTGTCCTGACGCTAACACTAATTGTGCTGAAGCTAACCCTACTTGTCCTGACGCTAACCCTAGTTGTCCTGACGCTAACCCTAGTTGTCCTGACGCTAACCCTAGTTGTCCTGACGCTAACCCTACTTGTCCTGACGCTAACCCTACTTGTCCTGACGCTAACCCTAGTTGTCCTGACGCTAACCCTACTTGTCCTGACGCTAACCCTAGTTGTCCTGATGCTAACCCTACTTGTCCTGATGCTAACCCTACTTGTCCTGACGCTAACCCTACTTGTCCTGACGCTAACCCTAGTTGTCCTGACGCTAACCCTAGTTGTCCTGACGCTAACCCTAGTTGTCCTGACGCTAACCCTAGCTGTCCTGACGCTAACCCTAGTTGTCCTGAGGCTAACCCTAGTTGTCCTGACGCTAACCCTAGTTGTCCTGACGCTAACCCTAGTTGTCCTGACGCTAACCCTAGTTGTCCTGACGCTAACTCTAGTTGTCCTGACGCTAACCCTAGTTGTCCTGACGCTAACCCTAGTTGTCCTGACGCTAAGCCTAGTTGAAATGACGCTAACCCTAGTTGTACTGACGCTAACCCTAGTTGTCCTGACGCTAACACTAGTTGTCCTGACGCTAACCCTAGTCGTCCTGATGCTAACCCGTCGTCCTGACGCTAACCCTACTTGTCCTGACGCTAACCATAGTTTTCCTAACGCTAACCCTAGTTGTCCTGACGCTAACCCTACTTGTCCTGACGCTAACCCTAGTTGTCCTGACGCTAACCCTAGTTGTCCTGACGCTAACCCTAGTTGTCCTGACGCTAACCCTACTTGTCCTGACGCTAACCCTAGTTGTCCTGACGCTAACCCTAGTTGTCCTGACGCTAACCCTACTTGTCCTGACGCTAACCCTAGTTGTCCTGACGCTAACCCTAGTTGTCCTGACGCTAACGCTAGTAGTCCTGACGCTAACTCTACTTGTCCTGACGCTAACCCTAGTTTTCCTAACGCTAACCCTAGTTGTCCTGACGCTAACCCTACTTGTCCTGACGCTAACCCTAGTTGTCCTGACGCTAACCCTAGTTGTCCTGACGCTAACCCTAGTTGTCCTGACGCTTACCCTAGTTGTCCTGACGCTAACCCTAGTTGTCCTGACGCTAACCCTAGTTGTCCTGACGCTAACCCTAGTTGTCCTGACGCTAACCCTAGTTGTCCTGACGCTAACCCTAGATGTCCTGACGCTAACCCTACTTGTCCTGACGCTAACCCTGGTTGTCCTGACGCTAACCCTAGTTGTCCTGACGCTAACCCTAGTTGTCCTGACGCTAACCCTAGTTGTCCTGACGCTAACCCTAGTTGTCCTGACGCTAACCCTACTTGTCCTGACGCTAACCCTAGTTGTCCTGACGCTAACCCTACTTGTCCTGACGCTAACCCTAGTTGTCCTGACGCTAACTATAGTTGTCCTGACGCTAACCCTAGTTGATCTGACGCTAACCCTAGTTGTCCTGACGCTAACCCTACTTGTCCTGACGCTAACCCTACTTGTCCTGACGCTAACCCTACTTGTCCTGACGCTAACCCTAGTTGTCCTGACGCTAACCATAGTTGTCCTGACGCTAACCCTAGTTGTCCTGACGCTAACCCTAGTTGTCCTGACGCTAACACTAATTGTGCTGAAGCTAACCCTAGTTGTCCTGTCGCTAACCCTAGTTGTCCTGACGCTAACACTAATTGTGCTGAAGCTAACCCTACTTGTCCTGACGCTAACCCTACTTGTCCTGACGCTAACCCTAGTTGTCCTGACGCTAACCCTAGTTGTCCTGACGCTAACACTAGTTGTCCTGACGCTAACCCTAGTTGTCCTGACGCTAACCCTAGTCGTCCTGACGCTAACCCTAGTCGTCCTGACGCTAACCCTAGTCGTCCTGACGCTAACCCTAGTCGTCCTGACGCTAACCCTAGTTGTCCTGACGCTAACCCTAGTTGTCCTGACGCTAACCCTACTTGTCCTGACGCTAACCCTACTTGTCCTGACGCTAACCCTACTTGTCCTGACGCTAACCCTACTTGTCCTGACGCTAACCCTAGTTGTCCTGATGCTAACCCTACTTGTCCTGATGCTAACCCTACTTGTCCTGACGCTAACCCTACTTGTCCTGACGCTAACCCTAGTTGTCCTGACGCTAACCCTAGTTGTCCTGACGCTAACCCTAGTTGTTCTGACGCTAACCCTAGTTGTCCTGACGCTAACCCTAGTTGTCCTGACGCTAACCCTAGTTGTCCTGAGGCTAACCCTAGTTGTCTTGACGCTAACCCTAGTTGTCCTGACGCTAACCCTAGTTGTCCTGACGCTAACCCTAGTTGTCCTGACGCTAACTCTAGTTGTCCTGACGCTAACCCTAGTTGTCCTGACGCTAACCCTAGTTGTCCTGACGCTAACCCTAGTTGAAATGACGCTAACCCTAGTTGTACTGACGCTAACCCTAGTTGTCCTGACGCTAACACTAGTTGTCCTGACGCTAACCCTAGTCGTCCTGATGCTAACCCGTCGTCCTGACGCTAACCCTAGTCGTCCTGACGCTAACCCTACTTGTCCTGACGCTAACCATAGTTTTCCTAACGCTAACCCTAGTTGTCCTGACGCTAACCCTACTTGTCCTGACGCTAACCCTAGTTGTCCTGACGCTAACCCTAGTTGTCCTGACGCTAACCCTAGTTGTCCTGACGCTAACCCTACTTGTCCTGACGCTAACCCTAGTTGTCCTGACGCTAACCCTAGTTGTCCTGACGCTAACCCTACTTGTCCTGACGCTAACCCTAGTTGTCCTGACGCTAACCCTAGTTGTCCTGACGCTAACCCTAGTAGTCCTGACGCTAACTCTACTTGTCCTGACGCTAACCCTAGTTTTCCTAACGCTAACCCTAGTTGTCCTGACGCTAACCCTACTTGTCCTGACGCTAACCCTAGTTGTCCTGACGCTAACCCTAGTTGTCCTGACGCTAACCCTACTTGTCCTGACGCTAACCCTAGTTGTCCTGACGCTAACCCTAGTTGTCCTGACGCTTACCCTAGTTGTCCTGACGCTAACCCTAGTTGTCCTGACGCTAACCCTAGTTGTCCTGACGCTAACCCTAGTTGTCCTGACGCTAACCCTAGATGTCCTGACGCTAACCCTACTTGTCCTGACGCTAACCCTGGTTGTCCTGACGCTAACCCTAGTTGTCCTGACGCTAACCCTAGTTGTCCTGAAGCTAACCCTAGTTGTCCTGACGCTAACCCTAGTTGTCCTGACGCTAACCCTAGTTGTCCTGACGCTAACCCTACTTGTCCTGACGCTAACCCTAGTTGTCCTGACGCTAACCCTAGTTGTCCTGACGCTAACCCTACTTGTCCTGACGCTAACCCTAGTTGTCCTGACGCTAACCCTAGTTGTCCTGACGCTAACCCTAGTTGTCCTGACGATAACCCTAGTTGATCTGACGCTAACCCTAGTTGTCCTGACGCTAACCCTACTTGTCCTGACGCTAACCCTACTTGTCCTGACGCTAACCGTACTTGTCCTGACGCTAACCCTAGTTGTCCTGACGCTAACCCTAGTTGTCCTGACGCTAACACTAATTGTGCTGAAGCTAACCCTAGTTGTCCTGACGCTAACCCTAGTTGTCCTGACGCTAACCCTAGTTGTCCTGATGCTAACCCTAGTTGTCCTGACGCTAACACTAATTGTGCTGAAGCTAACCCTAGTTGTCCTGACGCTAACCCTAGTTGTCCTGACGCTAACCCTACTTGTCCTGACGCTAACCCTACTTGTCCTGACGCTAACCCTAGTTGTCCTGACGCTAACCCTAGTTGTCCTGACGCTTACCCTAGTTGTCCTGACGCTAACCCTAGTTGTCCTGACGCTAACCCTAGTTGTCCTGACGCTAACCCTAGATGTCCTGACGCTAACCCTACTTGTCCTGACGCTAACCCTGGTTGTCCTGACGCTAACCCTAGTTGTCCTGACGCTAACCCTAGTTGTCCTGACGCTAACCCTAGTTGTCCTGACGCTAACCCTAGTTGTCCTGACGCTAACCCTACTTGTCCTGACGCTAACCCTAGTTGTCCTGACGCTAACCCTAGTTGTCCTGACGCTAACCCTACTTGTCCTGACGCTAACCCTAGTTGTCCTGACGCTAACCATAGTTGTCCTGACGCTAACCCTAGTTGATCTGACGCTAACCCTAGTTGTCCTGACGCTAACCCTACTTGTCCTGACGCTAACCCTACTTGTCCTGACGCTAACCCTACTTGTCCTGACGCTAACCCTAGTTGTCCTGACGCTAACCATAGTTGTCCTGACGCTAACCCTAGTTGTCCTGACGCTAACCCTAGTTGTCCTGACGCTAACACTAATTGTGCTGAAGCTAACCCTAGTTGTCCTGTCGCTAACCCTAGTTGTCCTGACGCTAACACTAATTGTGCTGAAGCTAACCCTACTTGTCCTGACGCTAACCCTAGTTGTCCTGACGCTAACCCTAGTTGTCCTGACGCTAACACTAGTTGTCCTGACGCTAACCCTAGTTGTCCTGACGCTAACCCTAGTTGTCCTGACGCTAACCCTACTTGTCCTGACGCTAACCCTACTTGTCCTGACGCTAACCCTAGTTGTCCTGACGCTAACCCTACTTGTCCTGACGCTAACCCTAGTTGTCCTGATGCTAACCCTACTTGTCCTGATGCTAACCCTACTTGTCCTGACGCTAACCCTACTTGTCCTGACGCTAACCCTAGTTGTCCTGACGCTAACCCTAGTTGTCCTGACGCTAACCCTAGTTGTTCTGACGCTAACCCTAGTTGTCCTGACGCTAACCCTAGTTGTCCTGACGCTAACCCTAGTTGTCCTGAGGCTAACCCTAGTTGTCCTGACGCTAACCCTAGTTGTCCTGACGCTAACCCTAGTTGTCCTGACGCTAACCCTAGTTGTCCTGACGCTAACTCTAGTTGTCCTGACGCTAACCCTAGTTGTCCTGACGCTAACCCTAGTTGTCCTGACGCTAACCCTAGTTGAAATGACGCTAACCCTAGTTGTACTGACGCTAACCCTAGTTGTCCTGACGCTAACACTAGTTGTCCTGACGCTAACCCTAGTCGTCCTGATGCTAACCCGTCGTCCTGACGCTAACCCTACTTGTCCTGACGCTAACCATAGTTTTCCTAACGCTAACCCTAGTTGTCCTGACGCTAACCCTACTTGTCCTGACGCTAACCCTAGTTGTCCTGACGCTAACCCTAGTTGTCCTGACGCTAACCCTAGTTGTCCTGACGCTAACCCTACTTGTCCTGACGCTAACCCTAGTTGTCCTGACGCTAACCCTAGTTGTCCTGACGCTAACCCTACTTGTCCTGACGCTAACCCTAGTTGTCCTGACGCTAACCCTAGTTGTCCTGACGCTAACGCTAGTAGTCCTGACGCTAACTCTACTTGTCCTGACGCTAACCCTAGTTTTCCTAACGCTAACCCTAGTTGTCCTGACGCTAACCCTACTTGTCCTGACGCTAACCCTAGTTGTCCTGACGCTAACCCTAGTTGTCCTGACGCTAACCCTAGTTGTCCTGACGCTTACCCTAGTTGTCCTGACGCTAACCCTAGTTGTCCTGACGCTAACCCTAGTTGTCCTGACGCTAACCCTAGTTGTCCTGACGCTAACCCTAATTGTCCTGACGCTAACCCTAGATGTCCTGACGCTAACCCTACTTGTCCTGACGCTAACCCTGGTTGTCCTGACGCTAACCCTAGTTGTCCTGACGCTAACCCTAGTTGTCCTGACGCTAACCCTAGTTGTCCTGACGCTAACCCTAGTTGTCCTGACGCTAACCCTACTTGTCCTGACGCTAACCCTAGTTGTCCTGACGCTAACCCTAGTTGTCCTGACGCTAACCCTACTTGTCCTGACGCTAACCCTAGTTGTCCTGACGCTAACCATAGTTGTCCTGACGCTAACCCTAGTTGATCTGACGCTAACCCTAGTTGTCCTGACGCTAACCCTACTTGTCCTGACGCTAACCCTACTTGTCCTGACGCTAACCCTACTTGTCCTGACGCTAACCCTAGTTGTCCTGACGCTAACCATAGTTGTCCTGACGCTAACCCTAGTTGTCCTGACGCTAACCCTAGTTGTCCTGACGCTAACACTAATTGTGCTGAAGCTAACCCTAGTTGTCCTGTCGCTAACCCTAGTTGTCCTGACGCTAACACTAATTGTGCTGAAGCTAACCCTACTTGTCCTGACGCTAACCCTACTTGTCCTGACGCTAACCCTAGTTGTCCTGACGCTAACCCTAGTTGTCCTGACGCTAACACTAGTTGTCCTGACGCTAACCCTAGTTGTCCTGACGCTAACCCTAGTCGTCCTGACGCTAACCCTAGTCGTCCTGACGCTAACCCTAGTCGTCCTGACGCTAACCCTAGTCGTCCTGACGCTAACCCTAGTTGTCCTGACGCTAACCCTAGTTGTCCTGACGCTAACCCTACTTGTCCTGACGCTAACCCTACTTGTCCTGACGCTAACCCTACTTGTCCTGACGCTAACCCTACTTGTCCTGACGCTAACCCTAGTTGTCCTGATGCTAACCCTACTTGTCCTGATGCTAACCCTACTTGTCCTGACGCTAACCCTACTTGTCCTGACGCTAACCCTAGTTGTCCTGACGCTAACCCTAGTTGTCCTGACGCTAACCCTAGTTGTTCTGACGCTAACCCTAGTTGTCCTGACGCTAACCCTAGTTGTCCTGACGCTAACCCTAGTTGTCCTGAGGCTAACCCTAGTTGTCCTGACGCTAACCCTAGTTGTCCTGACGCTAACCCTAGTTGTCCTGACGCTAACCCTAGTTGTCCTGACGCTAACTCTAGTTGTCCTGACGCTAACCCTAGTTGTCCTGACGCTAACCCTAGTTGTCCTGACGCTAACCCTAGTTGAAATGACGCTAACCCTAGTTGTACTGACGCTAACCCTAGTTGTCCTGACGCTAACACTAGTTGTCCTGACGCTAACCCTAGTCGTCCTGATGCTAACCCGTCGTCCTGACGCTAACCCTAGTCGTCCTGACGCTAACCCTACTTGTCCTGACGCTAACCATAGTTTTCCTAACGCTAACCCTAGTTGTCCTGACGCTAACCCTACTTGTCCTGACGCTAACCCTAGTTGTCCTGACGCTAACCCTAGTTGTCCTGACGCTAACCCTAGTTGTCCTGACGCTAACCCTACTTGTCCTGACGCTAACCCTAGTTGTCCTGACGCTAACCCTAGTTGTCCTGACGCTAACCCTACTTGTCCTGACGCTAACACTAGTTGTCCTGACGCTAACCCTAGTTGTCCTGACGCTAACCCTAGTAGTCCTGACGCTAACTCTACTTGTCCTGACGCTAACCCTAGTTTTCCTAACGCTAACCCTAGTTGTCCTGACGCTAACCCTACTTGTCCTGACGCTAACCCTAGTTGTCCTGACGCTAACCCTAGTTGTCCTGACGCTAACCCTACTTGTCCTGACGCTAACCCTAGTTGTCCTGACGCTAACCCTAGTTGTCCTGACGCTTACCCTAGTTGTCCTGACGCTAACCCTAGTTGTCCTGACGCTAACCCTAGTTGTCCTGACGCTAACCCTAGTTGTCCTGATGCTAACCCTAGATGTCCTGACGCTAACCCTACTTGTCCTGACGCTAACCCTGGTTGTCCTGACGCTAACCCTAGTTGTCCTGACGCTAACCCTAGTTGTCCTGAAGCTAACCCTAGTTGTCCTGACGCTAACCCTAGTTGTCCTGACGCTAACCCTAGTTGTCCTGACGCTAACCCTACTTGTCCTGACGCTAACCCTAGTTGTCCTGATGCTAACCCTAGTTGTCCTGACGCTAACCCTACTTGTCCTGACGCTAACCCTAGTTGTCCTGACGCTAACCCTAGTTGTCCTGACGCTAACCCTAGTTGTCCTGACGCTAACCCTAGTTGATCTGACGCTAACCCTAGTTGTCCTGACGCTAACCCTACTTATCCTGACGCTAACCCTACTTGTCCTGACGCTAACCGTACTTGTCCTGACGCTAACCCTAGTTGTCCTGACGCTAACCCTAGTTGTCCTGACGCTAACCCTAGTTGTCCTGACGCTAACACTAATTGTGCTGAAGCTAACCCTAGTTGTCCTGACGCTAACCCTAGTTGTCCTGACGCTAACCCTACTTGTCCTGACGCTAACCCTAGTTGTCCTGACGCTAACCCTACTTGTCCTGACGCTAACCCTAGTTGTCCTGACGCTAACCCTAGTTGTCCTGACGCTTATCCTAGTTGTCCTGACGCTAACCCTAGTTGTCCTGACGTTAACCCTAGTTGTCCTGACGCTAACCCTAGTTGTCCTGACGTTAACCCTAGTTGTCCTGACGCTAACCCTACTTGTCCTGACGCTAACCCTAGTTGTCCTGACGCTAACCCTAGTTGTCCTGACGCTAACCCGAGTTGTCCTGATGCTAACCCGTGTTGTCCTGACGCTAACCCTAGTCGTCCTGACGCTAACCCTAGTCGTCCTGACGCTAACCCTAGTTGTCCTGACGCTAACCCTACTTGTCCTGACGCTAACCCTACTTGTCCTGACGCTAACCCTACTTGTCCTGACGCTAACCCTAGTTGTCCTGACGCTAACTCTAGTTGTCCTGACGCTAACCCTACTTGTCCTGACGCTAACCCTAGTTGTCCTGACGCTAACTCTAATTGTCCTGACGCTAACCCTACATGTCCTGACGCTAACCCTACTTGTCCTGACGCTAACCCTAGTTGTCCTGACGCTAACCATAGTTGTCCTGACGCTAACCCTAGTTGTCCTGACGCTAACCCTAGTTGTCCTGACGCTAACACTAATTGTCCTGACGCTAACCCTAGTTGTCCTGACGCTAACCCTACTTGTCCTGACGCTAACCCTAGTTGTCCTGATGCTAACCCTACTTGTCCTGATGCTAACCCTACTTGTCCTGACGCTAACCCTACTTGTCCTGACGCTAACCCTAGTTGTCCTGACGCTAACCCTAGTTGTTCTGACGCTAACCCTAGTTGTCCTGACGCTAACCCTAGTTGTCCTGACGCTAACCCTAGTTGTCCTGAGGCTAACCCTAGTTGTCCTGACGCTAACCCTAGTTGTCCTGACGCTAACCCTAGTTGTCCTGACGCTAACCCTAGTTGTCCTGACGCTAACTCTAGTTGTCCTGACGCTAACCCTAGTTGTCCTGATGCTAACCCTAGTTGAAATGACGCTAACCCTAGTTGTACTGACGCTAACCCTAGTTGTCCTGACGCTAACACTAGTTGTCCTGACGCTAACCCTAGTCGTCCTGACGCTAACCCGTCGTCCTGACGCTAACCCTAGTCGTCCTGACGCTAACCCTAGTTGTCCTGACGCTAACCCTACTTGTCCTGACGCTAACCCTAGTTGTCCTGATGCTAACCCTACTTGTCCTGATGCTAACCCTACTTGTCCTGACGCTAACCCTACTTGTCCTGACGCTAACCCTAGTTGTCCTGACGCTAACCCTAGTTGTTCTGACGCTAACCCTAGTTGTCCTGACGCTAACCCTAGTTGTCCTGACGCTAACCCTAGTTGTCCTGAGGCTAACCCTAGTTGTCCTGACGCTAACCCTAGTTGTCCTGACGCTAACCCTAGTTGTCCTGACGCTAACCCTAGTTGTCCTGACGCTAACTCTAGTTGTCCTGACGCTAACCCTAGTTGTCCTGATGCTAACCCTAGTTGAAATGACGCTAACCCTAGTTGTACTGACGCTAACCCTAGTTGTCCTGACGCTAACACTAGTTGTCCTGACGCTAACCCTAGTCGTCCTGACGCTAACCCGTCGTCCTGACGCTAACCCTAGTCGTCCTGACGCTAACCCTAGTTGTCCTGACGCTAACCCTAGTTGTCCTGACGCTAACACTAGTTGTCCTGACGCTAACCCTAGTTGTCCTGACGCTAACCCTAGTTGTCCTGACGCTAACCCTAGTCGTCCTGACGCTAACCCTAGTCGTCCTGACGCTAACCCTAGTTGTCCTGACGCTAACCCTAGTTGTCCTGACGCTAACCCTACTTGTCCTGACGCTAACCCTACTTGTCCTGACGCTAACCCTACTTGTCCTGACGCTAACCCTACTTGTCCTGACGCTAACCCTAGTTGTCCTGATGCTAACCCTACTTGTCCTGATGCTAACCCTACTTGTCCTGACGCTAACCCTACTTGTCCTGACGCTAACCCTAGTTGTCCTGACGCTAACCCTAGTTGTCCTGACGCTAACCCTAGTTGTTCTGACGCTAACCCTAGTTGTCCTGACGCTAACCCTAGTTGTCCTGACGCTAACCCTAGTTGTCCTGAGGCTAACCCTAGTTGTCCTGACGCTAACCCTAGTTGTCCTGACGCTAACCCTAGTTGTCCTGACGCTAACCCTAGTTGTCCTGACGCTAACTCTAGTTGTCCTGACGCTAACCCTAGTTGTCCTGACGCTAACCCTAGTTGTCCTGACGCTAACCCTAGTTGAAATGACGCTAACCCTAGTTGTACTGACGCTAACCCTAGTTGTCCTGACGCTAACACTAGTTGTCCTGACGCTAACCCTAGTCGTTCTGACGCTAACCCGTCGTCCTGACGCTAACCCTAGTCGTCCTGACGCTAACCCTAGTCGTCCTGACGCTAACCCTACTTGTCCTGACGCTAACCCTAGTTTTCCTAACGCTAACCCTAGTTGTCCTGACGCTAACCCTAGTTGTCCTGACGCTACCCCTAGTTGTCCTGACGCTAACCCTAGTTGTCCTGACGCTAACCCTACTTGTCCTGACGCTAACCCTAGTTGTCCTGACGCTAACCCTAGTTGTCCTGACGCTAACCCTACTTGTCCTGACGCTAACCCTAGTTGTCCTGACGCTAACCCTGGTTGTCCTGACGCTAACCCTAGTAGTCCTGACGCTAACTCTACTTGTCCTGACGCTAACCCTAGTTTTCCTAACGCTAACCCTAGTTGTCCTGACGCTAACCCTACTTGTCCTGACGCTAACCCTAGTTGTCCTGACGCTAACCCTAGTTGTCCTGACGCTAACCCTACTTGTCCTGACGCTAACCCTAGTTGTCCTGACGCTAACCCTAGTTGTCCTGATGCTAACCCTACTTGTCCTGACGATAACCCTAGTTGTCCTGACGCTAACCCTAGTTGTCCTGACGCTAACTCTAGTTGTCCTGACGCTAACCCTAGTTGTCCTGACGCTAACCCTAGTTGTCCTGACGTTAACCCTAGTTGTCCTGACGCTAACCCTACTTGTCCTGACGCTAACCCTAGTTGTCCTGACGCTAACCCTAGTTGTCCTGACGCTAACCCGAGTTGTCCTGATGCTAACCCGTGTTGTCCTGACGCTAACCCTAGTCGTCCTGACGCTAACCCTAGTTGTCCTGACGCTAACCCTAGTTGTCCTGACGCTAACCCTACTTGTCCTGACGCTAACCCTACTTGTCCTGACGCTAACCCTACTTGTCCTGACGCTAACCCTAGTTGTCCTGACGCTAACTCTAGTTGTCCTGACGCTAACCCTACTTGTCCTGACGCTAACCCTAGTTGTCCTGACGCTAACTCTAGTTGTCCTGACGCTAACCCTACATGTCCTGACGCTAACCCTACTTGTCCTGACGCTAACCCTAGTTGTCCTGACGCTAACCATAGTTGTCCTGACGCTAACCCTAGTTGTCCTGACGCTAACCCTAGTTGTCCTGACGCTAACACTAATTGTCCTGACGCTAACTCTAGTTGTCCTGACGCTAACCCTACTTGTCCTGACGCTAACCCTAGTTGTCCTGATGCTAACCCTACTTGTCCTGATGCTAACCCTACTTGTCCTGACGCTAACCCTACTTGTCCTGACGCTAACCCTAGTTGTCCTGACGCTAACCCTAGTTGTCCTGACGCTAACCCTAGTTGTTCTGACGCTAACCCTAGTTGTCCTGACGCTAACCCTAGTTGTCCTGAGGCTAACCCTAGTTGTCCTGACGCTAACCCTAGTTGTCCTGACGCTAACTCTAGTTGTCCTGACGCTAACCCTAGTTGTCCTGACGCTAACCCTAGTTGTCCTGACGCTAACCCTAGTTGAAATGACGCTAACCCTAGTTGTACTGACGCTAACCCTAGTTGTCCTGACGCTAACACTAGTTGTCCTGACGCTAACCCTAGTCGTCCTGACGCTAACCCGTCGTCCTGACGCTAACCCTAGTCGTCCTGACGCTAACCCTAGTTGTCCTGACGCTAACCCTAGTTGTCCTGACGCTAACCCTAGTTGTCCTGATGCTAACACTAGTTGTCCTGACGCTAACACTAGTTGTCCTGACGCTAACCCTAGTTGTCCTGACGCTAACCCTAGTTGTCCTGACGCTAACCCTAGTCGTCCTGACGCTAACCCTAGTCGTCCTGACGCTAACCCTAGTCGTCCTGACGCTAACACTAGTTGTCCTGACGCTAACCCTAGTTGTCCTGACGCTAACCCTACTTGTCCTGACGCTAACCCTACTTCTCCTGACGCTAACCCTACTTGTCCTGACGCTAACCCTACTTGTCCTGACGCTAACCCTAGTTGTCCTGATGCTAACCCTACTTGTCCTGATGCTAACCCTACTTGTCCTGACGCTAACCCTACTTGTCCTGACGCTAACCCTAGTTGTCCTGACGCTAACCCTAGTTGTCCTGACGCTAACCCTAGTTGTTCTGACGCTAACCCTAGTTGTCCTGACGCTAACCCTAGTTGTCCTGACGCTAACCCTAGTTGTCCTGAGGCTAACCCTAGTTGTCCTGACGCTAACCCTAGTTGTCCTGACGCTAACCCTAGTTGTCCTGACGCTAACCCTAGTTGTCCTGACGCTAACTCTAGTTGTCCTGACGCTAACCCTAGTTGTCCTGACGCTAACCCTAGTTGTCCTGACGCTAACACTAGTTGAAATGACGCTAACCCTAGTTGTACTGACGCTAACCCTAGTTGTCCTGACGCTAACACTAGTTGTCCTGACGCTAACCCTAGTCGTTCTGACGCTAACCCGTCGTCCTGACGCTAACCCTAGTCGTCCTGACGCTAACCCTAGTCGTCCTGACGCTAACCCTACTTGTCCTGACGCTAACCCTAGTTTTCCTAACGCTAACCCTAGTTGTCCTGACGCTAACCCTAGTTGTCCTGACGCTAACCCTAGTTGTCCTGACGCTAACCCTAGTTGTCCTGACGCTAACCCTACTTGTCCTGACGCTAACCCTAGTTGTCCTGACGCTAACCCTAGTTGTCCTGACGCTAACCCTACTTGTCCTGACGCTAACCCTAGTTGTCCTGACGCTAACCCTAGTTGTCCTGACGCTAACCCTAGTAGTCCTGACGCTAACTCTACTTGTCCTGACGCTAACCCTAGTTTTCCTAACGCTAACCCTAGTTGTCCTGACGCTAACCCTACTTGTCCTGACGCTAACCCTAGTTGTCCTGACGCTAACCCTAGTTGTCCTGACGCTAACCCTACTTGTCCTGACGCTAACCCTAGTTGTCCTGACGCTAACCCTAGTTGTCCTGATGCTAACCCTACTTGTCCTGACGATAACCCTAGTTGTCCTGACGCTAACCCTAGTTGTCCTGACGCTAACTCTAGTTGTCCTGATGCTAACCCTAGTTGTCCTGACGCTAACCCTAGTTGTCCTGACGCTAACCCTAGTTGAAATGACGCTAACCCTAGTTGTACTGACGCTAACCCTAGTTGTCCTGACGCTAACACTAGTTGTCCTGACGCTAACCCTAGTCGTTCTGACGCTAACCCGTCGTCCTGACGCTAACCCTAGTCGTCCTGACGCTAACCCTACTTGTCCTGACGCTAACCCTAGTTGTCCTGACGCTAACCCTAGTTGTCCTGACGCTAACCCTACTTGTCCTGACGCTAACCCTAGTTTTCCTAACGCTAACCCTAGTTGTCCTGACGCTAACCCTACTTGTCCTGACGCTAACCCTAGTTGTCCTGACGCTAACCCTAGTTGTCCTGACGCTAACCCTAGTTGTCCTGACGCTAACCCTACTTGTCCTGACGCTAACCCTAGTTGTCCTGACGCTAACCCTAGTTGTCCTGACGCTAACCCTACTTGTCCTGACGCTAACCCTAGTTGTCCTGACGCTAACCCTAGTTGTCCTGACGCTAACCCTAGTAGTCCTGACGCTAACTCTACTTGTCCTGACGCTAACCCTAGTTTTCCTAACGCTAACCCTAGTTGTCCTGACGCTAACCCTACTTGTCCTGACGCTAACCCTAGTTGTCCTGACGCTAACCCTAGTTGTCCTGACGCTAACCCTACTTGTCCTGACGCTAACCCTAGTTGTCCTGACGCTAACCCTAGTTGTCCTGACGCTTACCCTAGTTGTCCTGACGCTAACCCTAGTTGTCCTGACGCTAACCCTAGTTGTCCTGACGCTAATCCTAGTTGTCCTGACGCTAACCCTAGATGTCCTGACGCTAACCCTACTTGTCCTGACGCTAACCCTGGTTGTCCTGACGCTAACCCTAGTTGTCCTGACGCTAACCCTAGTTGTCCTGAAGATAACCCTAGTTGTCCTGACGCTAACCCTAGTTGTCCTGACGCTAACCCTAGTTGTCCTGACGCTAACCCTACTTGTCCTGACGCTAACCCTAGTTGTCCTGACGCTAACCCTAGTTGTCCTGACGCTAACCCTACTTGTCCTGACGCTAACCCTAGTTGTCCTGACGCTAACCCTAGTTGTCCTGACGCTAACCCTAGTTGTCCTGACGCTAACCCTAGTTGATCTGACGCTAACCCTAGTTGTCCTGACGCTAACCCTACTTGTCCTGACGCTAACCCTACTTGTCCTGACGCTAACCGTACTTGTCCTGACGCTAACCATAGTTGTCCTGACGCTAACCCTAGTTGTCCTGACGCTAACCCTAGTTGTCCTGACGCTAACCCTAGTTGTCCTGACGCTAACACTAATTGTGCTGAAGCTAACCCTAGTTGTCCTGACGCTAACCCTAGTTGTCCTGACGCTAACCCTACTTGTCCTGACGCTAACCCTAGTTGTCCTGACGCTAACCCTACTTGTCCTGACGCTAACCCTAGTTGTCCTGACGCTAACCCTAGTTGTCCTGACGCTTATCCTAGTTGTCCTGACGCTAACCCTAGTTGTCCTGACGTTAACCCTAGTTGTCCTGACGCTAACCCTAGTTGTCCTGACGTTAACCCTAGTTGTCCTGACGCTAACCCTACTTGTCCTGACGCTAACCCTAGTTGTCCTGACGCTAACCCTAGTTGTCCTGACGCTAACCCGAGTTGTCCTGACGCTAACCCGTGTTGTCCTGACGCTAACCCTAGTCGTCCTGACGCTAACCCTAGTCGTCCTGACGCTAACCCTAGTTGTCCTGACGCTAACCCTAGTTGTCCTGACGCTAACCCTACTTGTCCTGACGCAAACCCTTCTTGTCCTGACGCTAACCCTACTTGTCCTGACGCTAACCCTAGTTGTCCTGACGCTAACCCTACTTGTCCTGACGCTAACCCTAGTTGTCCTGACGCTAACTCTAGTTGTCCTGACGCTAACCCTACATGTCCTGACGCTAACCCTACTTGTCCTGACGCTAACCCTAGTTGTCCTGACGCTAACCATAGTTGTCCTGACGCTAACCCTAGTTGTCCTGACGCTAACCCTAGTTGTCCTGACGCTAACACTAATTGTCCTGACGCTAACCCTAGTTGTCCTGACGCTAACCCTACTTGTCCTGACGCTAACCCTAGTTGTCCTGATGCTAACCCTACTTGTCCTGATGCTAACCCTACTTGTCCTGACGCTAACCCTACTTGTCCTGACGCTAACCCTAGTTGTCCTGACGCTAACCCTAGTTGTCCTGACGCTAACCCTAGTTGTTCTGACGCTAACCCTAGTTGTCCTGACGCTAACCCTAGTTGTCCTGACGCTAACCCTAGTTGTCCTGAGGCTAACCCTAGTTGTCCTGACGCTAACCCTAGTTGTCCTGACGCTAACCCTAGTTGTCCTGACGCTAACCCTAGTTGTCCTGACGCTAACTCTAGTTGTCCTGACGCTAACCCTAGTTGTCCTGACGCTAACCCTAGTTGTCCTGACGCTAACCCTAGTTGAAATGACGCTAACCCTAGTTGTACTGACGCTAACCCTAGTTGTCCTGACGCTAACACTAGTTGTCCTGACGCTAACCCTAGTCGTCCTGACGCTAACCCGTCGTCCTGACGCTAACCCTAGTCGTCCTGACGCTAACCCTAGTTGTCCTGACGCTAACCCTAGTTGTCCTGACGCTAACCCTAGTTGTCCTGACGCTAACCCTAGTTGTCCTGACGCTAACACTAGTTGTCCTGACGCTAACCCTAGTTGTCCTGACGCTAACCCTAGTTGTCCTGACGCTAACCCTAGTCGTCCTGACGCTAACCCTAGTCGTCCTGACGCTAACCCTAGTCGTCCTGACGCTAACCCTAGTTGTCCTGACGCTAACCCTAGTTGTCCTGACGCTAACCCTACTTGTCCTGACGCTAACCCTACTTGTCCTGACGCTAACCCTACTTGTCCTGACGCTAACCCTAGTTGTCCTGATGCTAACCCTACTTGTCCTGATGCTAACCCTACTTGTCCTGACGCTAACACTACTTGTCCTGACGCTAACCCTAGTTGTCCTGACGCTAACCCTAGTTGTCCTGACGCTAACCCTAGTTGTTCTGACGCTAACCCTAGTTGTCCTGACGCTAACCCTAGTTGTCCTGACGCTAACCCTAGTTGTCCTGAGGCTAACCCTAGTTGTCCTGACGCTAACCCTAGTTGTCCTGACGCTAACCCTAGTTGTCCTGACGCTAACCCTAGTTGTCCTGACGCTAACTCTAGTTGTCCTGACGCTAACCCTAGTTGTCCTGACGCTAACCCTAGTTGTCCTGACGCTAACCCTAGTTGAAATGACGCTAACCCTAGTTGTACTGACGCTAACCCTAGTTGTCCTGACGCTAACACTAGTTGTCCTGACGCTAACCCTAGTCGTTCTGACGCTAACCCGTCGTCCTGACGCTAACCCTAGTCGTCCTGACGCTAACCCTAGTCGTCCTGACGCTAACCCTACTTGTCCTGACGCTAACCCTAGTTTTCCTAACGCTAACCCTAGTTGTCCTGACGCTAACCCTAGTTGTCCTGACGCTAACCCTAGTTGTCCTGACGCTAACCCTAGTTGTCCTGACGCTAACCCTACTTGTCCTGACGCTAACCCTAGTTGTCCTGACGCTAACCCTAGTTGTCCTGACGCTAACCCTACTTGTCCTGACGCTAACCCTAGTTGTCCTGACGCTAACCCTAGTTGTCCTGACGCTAACCCTAGTAGTCCTGACGCTAACTCTACTTGTCCTGACGCTAACCCTAGTTTTCCTAACGCTAACCCTAGTTGTCCTGACGCTAACCCTACTTGTCCTGACGCTAACCCTAGTTGTCCTGACGCTAACCCTAGTTGTCCTGACGCTAACCCTACTTGTCCTGACGCTAACCCTAGTTGTCCTGACGCTAACCCTAGTTGTCCTGATGCTAACCCTACTTGTCCTGACGATAACCCTAGTTGTCCTGACGCTAACCCTAGTTGTCCTGACGCTAACTCTAGTTGTCCTGACGCTAACCCTAGTTGTCCTGACGCTAACCCTAGTTGTCCTGACGCTAACCCTAGTTGAAATGACGCTAACCCTAGTTGTACTGACGCTAACCCTAGTTGTCCTGACGCTAACACTAGTTGTCCTGACGCTAACCCTAGTCGTTCTGACGCTAACCCGTCGTCCTGACGCTAACCCTAGTCGTCCTGACGCTAACCCTAGTCGTCCTGACGCTAACCCTACTTGTCCTGACGCTAACCCTAGTTTTCCTAACGCTAACCCTACTTGTCCTGACGCTAACCCTAGTTGTCCTGACGCTAACCCTAGTTGTCGTGACGCTAACCCTAGTTGTCCTGACGCTAACCCTACTTGTCCTGACGCTAACCCTAGTTGTCCTGACGCTAACCCTAGTTGTCCTGACGCTAACCCTACTTGTCCTGACGCTAACCCTAGTTGTCCTGACGCTAACCCTTGTTGTCCTGACGCTAACCCTAGTAGTCCTGACGCTAACTCTACTTGTCCTGACGTTAACCCTAGTTTTCCTAACGCTAACCCTAGTTGTCCTGACGCTAACCCTACTTGTCCTGACGCTAACCCTAGTTGTCCTGACGCTAACCCTAGTTGTCCTGACGCTAACCCTACTTGTCCTGACGCTAACCCTAGTTGTCCTGACGCTAACCCTAGTTGTCCTGACGCTTACCCTAGTTGTCCTGACGCTAACCCTAGTTGTCCTGACGCTAACCCTAGTTGTCCTGACGCTAATCCTAGTTGTCCTGACGCTAACCCTAGATGTCCTGACGCTAACCCTACTTGTCCTGACGCTAACCCTGGTTGTCCTGACGCTAACCCTAGTTGTCCTGACGCTAACCCTAGTTGTCCTGAAGCTAACCCTAGTTGTCCTGACGCTAACCCTAGTTGTCCTGACGCTAACCCTAGTTGTCCTGACGCAAACCCTACTTGTCCTGACGCTAACCCTAGTTGTCCTGACGCTAACCCTAGTTGTCCTGACGCTAACCCTACTTGTCCTGACGCTAACCCTAGTTGTCCTGACGCTAACCCTAGTTGTCCTGACGCTAAACCTAGTTGTCCTGACGCTAACCCTAGTTGATCTGACGCTAACCCTAGTTGTCCTGACGCTAACCCTACTTGTCCTGACGCTAACCCTACTTGTCCTGACGCTAACCGTACTTGTCCTGACGCTAACCATAGTTGTCCTGACGCTAACCCTAGTTGTCCTGACGCTAACCCTAGTTGTCCTGACGCTAACCCTAGTTGTCCTGACGCTAACACTAATTGTGCTGAAGCTAACCCTAGTTGTCCTGACGCTAACCCTAGTTGTCCTGACGCTAACCCTACTTGTCCTGACGCTAACCCTAGTTGTCCTGACGCTAACCCTACTTGTCCTGACGCTAACCCTAGTTGTCCTGACGCTAACCCTAGTTGTCCTGACGCTTATCCTAGTTGTCCTGACGCTAACCCTAGTTGTCCTGATGCTAACCCTAGTCGTCCTGACGCTAACCCTAGTTGTCCTGACGCTAACCCTAGTTGTCCTGACGCTAACCCTACTTGTCCTGACGCTAACCCTACTTGTCCTGACGCTAACCCTACTTGTCCTGACGCTAACCCTAGTTGTCCTGACGCTAACTCTAGTTGTCCTGACGCTAACCCTACTTGTCCTGACGCTAACCCTAGTTGTCCTGACGCTAACTCTAGTTGTCCTGACGCTAACCCTACATGTCCTGACGCTAACCCTACTTGTCCTGACGCTAACCCTAGTTGTCCTGACGCTAACCATAGTTGTCCTGACGCTAACCCTAGTTGTCCTGACGCTAACCCTAGTTGTCCTGACGCTAACACTAATTGTCCTGACGCTAACCCTAGTTGTCCTGACGCTAACCCTACTTGTCCTAACGCTAACCCTAGTTGTCCTGATGCTAACCCTACTTGTCCTGATGCTAACCCTACTTGTCCTGACGCTAACCCTACTTGTCCTGACGCTAACCCTAGTTGTCCTGACGCTAACCCTAGTTGTCCTGACGCTAACCCTAGTTGTTCTGACGCTAACCCTAGTTGTCCTGACGCTAACCCTAGTTGTCCTGACGCTAACCCTAGTTGTCCTGAGGCTAACCCTAGTTGTCCTGACGCTAACCCTAGTTGTCCTGACGCTAACCCTAGTTGTCCTGACGCTAACTCTAGTTGTCCTGACGCTAACCCTAGTTGTCCTGACGCTAACCCTAGTTGTCCTGACGCTAACCCTAGTTGAAATGACGCTAACCCTAGTTGTACTGACGCTAACCCTAGTTGTCCTGACGCTAACACTAGTTGTCCTGACGCTAACCCTAGTCGTCCTGACGCTAACCCGTCGTCCTGACGCTAACCCTAGTCGTCCTGACGCTAACCCTAGTCGTCCTGACGCTAACCCTAGTTGTCCTGACGCTAACCCTAGTTGTCCTGACGCTAACCCTAGTTGTCCTGACGCTAACCCTACTTGTCCTGACGCTAACCCTAGTTGTCCTGACGCTAGCCCTACTTGTCCTGACGCTAAACCTAGTTGTCCTAATGCTAACCCTACATGTCCTGACGCTAACCCTAGTTGTCCTGACGCTAACCCTAGTTCTCCTGATGCTAACCCTACTTGTCCTGACGCTAACCCTACTTGTCCTGACGCTAACCCTAGTTGTCCTGATGCTAACCCTAGTTGTCCTGACGCTAACCCTACTTGTCCTGACGCTAACCCTAGTTGTCCTGACGCTAACCCTAGTTGTCCTGACGCTAACCCTAGTAGTCCTGATGCTAACTCTACTTGTACTGACGCTAACCCTAGTTTTCCTGACGCTAACCCTAGTTGTCCTGACGCTAACCCTACTTGTCCTGACGCTAACCCTACTTGTCCTGACGCTAACCCTAGTTGTCCTGACGCTAACCCTAGTTGTCCTGACGCTAACCCTAGTTGTCCTGACGCTAAACCTAGTTGTCCTGACGATAACCCTAGTTGTCCTGACGCTAACCCTAGTTGTCCTGACGCTAACCCTACTTGTCCTGACGCTAACTCTAGTTGTCCTGACGCTAACACTAGTTGTCCTGACGCTAACCCTAGTTGTCCTGATGCTAACCCTAGTTGTCCTGACGCTAACCCTACTTGTCCTGACGCTAACCCTAGTTGCCCTGACGCTAACCCTAGTTGCCGTGACGCTAACCCTAGTTGTCCTGACGCTAACCCTAGTTGTCCTGACGCTAACCCTAGTTGTCCTGACGCTAACCCTACTTGTCCTGACGCTAACCCTAGTTGTCCTGACGCTAACCCTAGTTGTCCTGACGCTAACCATACTTGTCCTGACGCTAACCCTTGTTGTCCTGACGCTAACCCTAGTTGTCCTGACGCTAACCCTAGTTGTCCTGACGCTAACCCTACTTTTCCTGACGCTAACCCTACTTGTCCTGACGCTAACCCTAGTTGTCCTTACGCTAACCCTAGTTGTCCTGACGCTAACCCTACTTGTCCTGATGCTAACCCTAGTTGTCCTGACGCTAACCCTAGTTGTCCTGACGCTAACCCTACTTGTCCTGACGCTAACCCTAGTTGTCCTGACGCTAACCCTACTTGTCCTGACGCTAACCCTAGTTGTCCTGACGCTAACCCTAGTTGTCCTGATGCTAACCCTACTTGTCCTGACGCTAACCCTAGTTGTCCTGACGCTAACCCTAGTTGTCCTGACGCTTACCCTAGTTGTCCTGACGCTAACCCTAGTTGTCCTGACGCTAACCCTACTTGTCCTGACGCTAACCCTAGTTGTCCTGACGCTAACCCTAGTTGTTCTGACGCTAACCCTAGTTGTCCTGACGCTAACCCTACTTGTCCTGACGCTAAACCTAGTTGTCCTGACGCTAACCCTAGTTGTCCTGACGCTAACCCTAGTTGTTCTGACGCTAACCCTAGTTGTCCTGACGCTAACCCTACTTGTCCTGACGCTAACCCTAGTTGTCCTGACGCTAACCCTAGTTGTCCTGACGCTAACCCTAGTTGTCCTGACGCTAACCCTAGTAGTCCTGATGCTAACTCTACTTGTCCTGACGCTAACCCTAGTTTTCCTGACGCTAACCCTAGTTGTCCTGACGCTAACCCTACTTGTCCTGACGCTAACCCTAGTTGTCCTGACGCTAACCCTAGTTGTCCTGATGCTAACCCTAGTTGTCCTGACGCTAACCCTAGTTGTCCTGACGATAACCCTAGTTGTCCTGACGCTAACCCTAGTTGTCCTGACGCTAACCCTACTTGTCCTGACGCTAACTCCAGTTGTCCTGACGCTAACACTAGTTGTCCTGACGCTAACCCTAGTTGTCCTGATGCTAACCCTAGTTGTACTGACGCTAACCCTACTTGTCCTGACGCTAACCCTAGTTGCCCTGACGCTAACCCTAGTTGTCCTGACGCTAACCCTAGTTGTCCTGACGCTAACCCTAGTTGTCCTTATGCTAACCCTAGTTGTCCTGACGCTAACCCTAGTTGTCCTGACGCTAACCCTAGTTGTCCTGACGCTAACCCTACTTGTCCTGACGCTAACCCTTGTTGTCCTGACGCTAACCCTAGTTGTCCTGACGCTAACCCTAGTTGTCCTGACGCTAACCCTACTTTTCCTGACGCTAACCCTACTTGTCCTGACGCTAACCCTAGTTGTCCTTACGCTAACCCTAGTTGTCCTGACGCTAACCCTAGTTGTCCTGACGCTAACCCTACTTGTCCTGACGCTAACCCTAGTTGTCCTGACGCTAACCCTAGTTGTCCTGACGCTAACCCTACTTGTCCTGACGCTAACCCTAGTTGTCCTGACGCTAACCCTACTTGTCCTGACGCTAACCCTAGTTGTCCTGACGCTAACCCTAGTTGTCCTGACGCTAACCCTACTTGTCCTGACGCTAACCCTAGTTGTCCTGACGCTAACCCTAGTTGTCCTGACGCTTACCCTAGTTGTCCTGACGCTAACCCTAGTTGTCCTGACGCTAACCCTAGTTGTCCTGACGCTAACCCTACTTGTCCTGACGCTAACCCTAGTTGTCCTGACGCTAACCCTAGTTGTTCTGACGCTAACCCTAGTTGTCCTGACGCTAACCCTACTTGTCCTGACGCTAAACCTAGTTGTCCTGACGCTAACCCTAGTTGTCCTGACGCTAACCCTAGTTGATCTGACGCTAACCCTAGTTGTCCTGACGCTAACCCTACTTGTCCTGATGCTAACCCTACTTGTCCTGACGCTAACCCTACTTGTCCTGACGCTAACCCTAGTTGTCCTGACGCTAACCATAGTTGTCCTGACGCTAACCCTAGTTGTCCTGACGCTAACCCTAGTTGTCCTGACGCTAACACTAATTGTGCTGAAGCTAACCCTAGTTGTCCTGATGCTAACCCTAGTTGTCCTGACGCTAACCCTAGTTGTCCTGACGCTAACCCTACTTATCCTGACGCTAACCCTAGTTGTCCTGACGCTAACCCTAGTTGTCCTGACGCTAACCCTAGTTGTCCTGACGCTAACACTAGTTGTCCTGACGCTAACCCTAGTTGTCCTGACGCTAACCCTAGTCGTCCTGACGCTAACCCTAGTCGTCCTGACGCTAACCCTAGTTGTCCTGAAGCTAACCCTAGTTGTCCTGACGCTAACCCTACTTGTCCTGACGCTAACTCTAGTTGTCCTGACGCTAACCCTACTTGTCCTGACGCTAACCCTAGTTGTCCTGACACTAACTCTAGTTGTCCTGATGCTAACCCTACATGTCCTGACGCTAACCCTACTTGTCCTGACGCTAACCCTAGTTGTCCTGACGCTAACCATAGTTGTCCTGACTCTAACCCTAGTTGTCCTGACGCTAACCCTAGTTGTCCTGACGCTAACCCTAGTTGTCCTGACGCTAACCCTACTTGTCCTGACGCTAACCCTAGTTGTCCTGACGCTAACCCTACTTGTCCTGATGCTAACCCTACTTGTCCTGACGCTAACCCTACTTGTCCTGACGCTAACCCTAGTTGTCCTGACGCTAACCCTAGTTGTCCTGACGCTAACCCTAGTTGTTCTGACGCTAACCCTAGTTGTCCTGACGCTAACCCTAGTTGTCCTGACGCTAACCCTACTTGTCCTGACGCTAACCCTAGTTTTCCTGACGCTAACCCTAGTTGTCCTGACGCTAACCCTACTTGTCTTGACGCTAACCCTAGTTGTCCTGATGCTAACCCTAGTTGTCCTGACGCTAACCCTACTTGTCCTGACGCTAACCCTAGTTGTCCTGACGCTAACCCTAGTTGTCCTGACACTAACCCTTCTTGTCCTGACGCTAACCCTAGTTGTCCTGACGCTAACCCTAGTTGTCCTGACGCTAACCCTAGTTGTCCTGACGCTATCCCTAGTTGTCCTGACGCTTACCCTAGTTATCCTGACGCTGACCCTAGTTGTCCTGACGCTAACCCTAGTTGTCCTGACGCTAACCCTAGTTCTCGTGACGCTAACCCTATTTGTCCTGATGCTAACCCTAGTTGTCCTGACGCTAACCCTAGATGTCCTGACGCTAACCCTACTTGTCCTGACGCTAACCCTGGTTGTCCTGACGCTAATCCTAGTTGTCCTGACGCTAACCCTAATTGTCCTGACGCTAACCCTAGTTGTCCTGATGCTAACCCTAGTTGTCCTGACGCTAACCCTAGTTGTCCTGACGCTAACCCTACTTGTCCTGACGCTAACCCTAGTTGTCCTGACGCTAACCCTAGTTGTCCTGACGCTAACCCTAGTTGTCCTGACGCTAACCCTAGTTGTCCTGACGCTAACCCTACTTGTCCTGACGCTAACCCTACTTGTCCTGACGCTAACCCTACTTGTCCTGACGCTAACCCTAGTTGTCCTGACGCTAACCCTAGTTGTCCTGACGCTAACCCTAGTTGTCCTGACGCTAACTCTAGTTGTCCTGACGCTAACCCTACTTGTCCTGACGCTAACCCTAGTTGTCCTGACGCTAACTCTAGTTGTCCTGACGCTAACCCTACATGTCCTCACGCTAACCCTACTTGTCCTGACGCTAACCCTAGTTGTCCTGACGCTAACCATAGTAGTCCTGACTCTAACCCTAGTTGTCCTGACGCTAACCCTAGTTGTCCTGACGCTAACCCTAGTTGTCCTGACGCTAACCCTACTTGTCCTGACGCTAACCCTAGTTGTCCTGACGCTAACCCTACTTGTCCTGACGCTAACCCTACTTGTCCTGACGCTAACCCTAGTTGTCCTGACGCTAACCCTAGTTGTCCTGACGCTAACCCTAGTTGTCCTGACGCTAACCCTAGTTGTTCTGACGCTAACCCTAGTTGTCCTGACGCTAACCCTAGTTGTCCTGACGCTAACCCTAGTTGTCCTGACGCTAACCCTAGTTGTCCTGAGGCTAACCCTAGTTGTCCTGACGCTAACCCTACTTGTCCTGACGCTAACCCTTGTTGTCCTGACGCTAACCCTAGTTGTCCTGACGCTAACCCTAGTTGTCCTGACGCTAACCCTACTTTTCCTGACGCTAACCCTACTTGTCCTGACGCTAACCCTAGTTGTCCTTACGCTAACCCTAGTTGTCCTGACGCTAACCCTACTTGTCCTGATGCTAACCCTAGTTGTCCTGACGCTAACCCTAGTTGTCCTGACGCTAACCCTACTTGTCCTGACGCTAACCCTAGTTGTCCTGACGCTAACCCTACTTGTCCTGACGCTAACCCTAGTTGTCCTGACGCTAACCCTAGTTGTCCTGATGCTAACCCTACTTGTCCTGACGCTAACCCTAGTTGTCCTGACGCTAACCCTAGTTGTCCTGACGCTTACCCTAGTTGTCCTGACGCTAACCCTAGTTGTCCTGACGCTAACCCTACTTGTCCTGACGCTAAGCCTAGTTGTCCTGACGCTAACCCTAGTTGTTCTGACGCTAACCCTAGTTGTCCTGACGCTAACCCTACTTGTCCTGACGCTAAACCTAGTTGTCCTGACGCTAACCCTAGTTGTCCTGACGCTAACCCTAGTTGTTCTGACGCTAACCCTAGTTGTCCTGACGCTAACCCTACTTGTCCTGACGCTAACCCTAGTTGTCCTGACGCTAACCCTAGTTGTCCTGACGCTAACCCTAGTTGTCCTGACGCTAACCCTAGTAGTCCTGATGCTAACTCTACTTGTCCTGACGCTAACCCTAGTTTTCCTGACGCTAACCCTAGTTGTCCTGACGCTAACCCTACTTGTCCTGACGCTAACCCTAGTTGTCCTGACGCTAACCCTAGTTGTCCTGATGCTAACCCTAGTTGTCCTGACGCTAACCCTAGTTGTCCTGACGATAACCCTAGTTGTCCTGACGCTAACCCTAGTTGTCCTGACGCTAACCCTACTTGTCCTGACGCTAACTCCAGTTGTCCTGACGCTAACACTAGTTGTCCTGACGCTAACCCTAGTTGTCCTGATGCTAACCCTAGTTGTACTGACGCTAACCCTACTTGTCCTGACGCTAACCCTAGTTGCCCTGACGCTAACCCTAGTTGTCCTGACGCTAACCCTAGTTGTCCTGACGCTAACCCTAGTTGTCCTTATGCTAACCCTAGTTGTCCTGACGCTAACCCTAGTTGTCCTGACGCTAACCCTAGTTGTCCTGACGCTAACCCTACTTGTCCTGACGCTAACCCTTGTTGTCCTGACGCTAACCCTAGTTGTCCTGACGCTAACCCTAGTTGTCCTGACGCTAACCCTACTTTTCCTGACGCTAACCCTACTTGTCCTGACGCTAACCCTAGTTGTCCTTACGCTAACCCTAGTTGTCCTGACGCTAACCCTAGTTGTCCTGACGCTAACCCTACTTGTCCTGACGCTAACCCTAGTTGTCCTGACGCTAACCCTAGTTGTCCTGACGCTAACCCTACTTGTCCTGACGCTAACCCTAGTTGTCCTGACGCTAACCCTACTTGTCCTGACGCTAACCCTAGTTGTCCTGACGCTAACCCTAGTTGTCCTGACGCTAACCCTACTTGTCCTGACGCTAACCCTAGTTGTCCTGACGCTAACCCTAGTTGTCCTGACGCTTACCCTAGTTGTCCTGACGCTAACCCTAGTTGTCCTGACGCTAACCCTAGTTGTCCTGACGCTAACCCTACTTGTCCTGACGCTAACCCTAGTTGTCCTGACGCTAACCCTAGTTGTTCTGACGCTAACCCTAGTTGTCCTGACGCTAACCCTACTTGTCCTGACGCTAAACCTAGTTGTCCTGACGCTAACCCTAGTTGTCCTGACGCTAACCCTAGTTGATCTGACGCTAACCCTAGTTGTCCTGACGCTAACCCTACTTGTCCTGATGCTAACCCTACTTGTCCTGACGCTAACCCTACTTGTCCTGACGCTAACCCTAGTTGTCCTGACGCTAACCATAGTTGTCCTGACGCTAACCCTAGTTGTCCTGACGCTAACCCTAGTTGTCCTGACGCTAACACTAATTGTGCTGAAGCTAACCCTAGTTGTCCTGATGCTAACCCTAGTTGTCCTGACGCTAACCCTAGTTGTCCTGACGCTAACCCTACTTATCCTGACGCTAACCCTAGTTGTCCTGACGCTAACCCTAGTTGTCCTGACGCTAACCCTAGTTGTCCTGACGCTAACACTAGTTGTCCTGACGCTAACCCTAGTTGTCCTGACGCTAACCCTAGTCGTCCTGACGCTAACCCTAGTCGTCCTGACGCTAACCCTAGTTGTCCTGAAGCTAACCCTAGTTGTCCTGACGCTAACCCTACTTGTCCTGACGCTAACTCTAGTTGTCCTGACGCTAACCCTACTTGTCCTGACGCTAACCCTAGTTGTCCTGACACTAACTCTAGTTGTCCTGATGCTAACCCTACATGTCCTGACGCTAACCCTACTTGTCCTGACGCTAACCCTAGTTGTCCTGACGCTAACCATAGTTGTCCTGACTCTAACCCTAGTTGTCCTGACGCTAACCCTAGTTGTCCTGACGCTAACCCTAGTTGTCCTGACGCTAACCCTACTTGTCCTGACGCTAACCCTAGTTGTCCTGACGCTAACCCTACTTGTCCTGATGCTAACCCTACTTGTCCTGACGCTAACCCTACTTGTCCTGACGCTAACCCTAGTTGTCCTGACGCTAACCCTAGTTGTCCTGACGCTAACCCTAGTTGTTCTGACGCTAACCCTAGTTGTCCTGACGCTAACCCTAGTTGTCCTGACGCTAACCCTACTTGTCCTGACGCTAACCCTAGTTTTCCTGACGCTAACCCTAGTTGTCCTGACGCTAACCCTACTTGTCTTGACGCTAACCCTAGTTGTCCTGATGCTAACCCTAGTTGTCCTGACGCTAACCCTACTTGTCCTGACGCTAACCCTAGTTGTCCTGACGCTAACCCTAGTTGTCCTGACACTAACCCTTCTTGTCCTGACGCTAACCCTAGTTGTCCTGACGCTAACCCTAGTTGTCCTGACGCTAACCCTAGTTGTCCTGACGCTATCCCTAGTTGTCCTGACGCTTACCCTAGTTATCCTGACGCTGACCCTAGTTGTCCTGACGCTAACCCTAGTTGTCCTGACGCTAACCCTAGTTCTCGTGACGCTAACCCTATTTGTCCTGATGCTAACCCTAGTTGTCCTGACGCTAACCCTAGTTGTCCTGACGCTAACCCTAGTTGTCCTGACGCTAACCCTAGTTGAAATGACGCTAACCCTAGTTGTACTGACGCTAACCCTAGTTGTCCTGACGCTAACACTAGTTGTCCTGACGCTAACCCTAGTCGTCCTGACGCTAACCCGTCGTCCTGACGCTAACCCTAGTCGTCCTGACGCTAACCCTAGTCGTCCTGACGCTAACCCTAGTTGTCCTGACGCTAACCCTAGTTGTCCTGACGCTAACCCTAGTTGTCCTGACGCTAACCCTACTTGTCCTGACGCTAACCCTAGTTGTCCTGACGCTAGCCCTACTTGTCCTGACGCTAAACCTAGTTGTCCTAATGCTAACCCTACATGTCCTGACGCTAACCCTAGTTGTCCTGACGCTAACCCTAGTTCTCCTGATGCTAACCCTACTTGTCCTGACGCTAACCCTACTTGTCCTGACGCTAACCCTAGTTGTCCTGATGCTAACCCTAGTTGTCCTGACGCTAACCCTACTTGTCCTGACGCTAACCCTAGTTGTCCTGACGCTAACCCTAGTTGTCCTGACGCTAACCCTAGTAGTCCTGATGCTAACTCTACTTGTACTGACGCTAACCCTAGTTTTCCTGACGCTAACCCTAGTTGTCCTGACGCTAACCCTACTTGTCCTGACGCTAACCCTACTTGTCCTGACGCTAACCCTAGTTGTCCTGACGCTAACCCTAGTTGTCCTGACGCTAACCCTAGTTGTCCTGACGCTAAACCTAGTTGTCCTGACGATAACCCTAGTTGTCCTGACGCTAACCCTAGTTGTCCTGACGCTAACCCTACTTGTCCTGACGCTAACTCTAGTTGTCCTGACGCTAACACTAGTTGTCCTGACGCTAACCCTAGTTGTCCTGATGCTAACCCTAGTTGTCCTGACGCTAACCCTACTTGTCCTGACGCTAACCCTAGTTGCCCTGACGCTAACCCTAGTTGCCGTGACGCTAACCCTAGTTGTCCTGACGCTAACCCTAGTTGTCCTGACGCTAACCCTAGTTGTCCTGACGCTAACCCTACTTGTCCTGACGCTAACCCTAGTTGTCCTGACGCTAACCCTAGTTGTCCTGACGCTAACCCTACTTGTCCTGACGCTAACCCTTGTTGTCCTGACGCTAACCCTAGTTGTCCTGACGCTAACCCTAGTTGTCCTGACGCTAACCCTACTTTTCCTGACGCTAACCCTACTTGTCCTGACGCTAACCCTAGTTGTCCTTACGCTAACCCTAGTTGTCCTGACGCTAACCCTACTTGTCCTGATGCTAACCCTAGTTGTCCTGACGCTAACCCTAGTTGTCCTGACGCTAACCCTACTTGTCCTGACGCTAACCCTAGTTGTCCTGACGCTAACCCTACTTGTCCTGACGCTAACCCTAGTTGTCCTGACGCTAACCCTAGTTGTCCTGATGCTAACCCTACTTGTCCTGACGCTAACCCTAGTTGTCCTGACGCTAACCCTAGTTGTCCTGACGCTTACCCTAGTTGTCCTGACGCTAACCCTAGTTGTCCTGACGCTAACCCTACTTGTCCTGACGCTAACCCTAGTTGTCCTGACGCTAACCCTAGTTGTTCTGACGCTAACCCTAGTTGTCCTGACGCTAACCCTACTTGTCCTGACGCTAAACCTAGTTGTCCTGACGCTAACCCTAGTTGTCCTGACGCTAACCCTAGTTGTTCTGACGCTAACCCTAGTTGTCCTGACGCTAACCCTACTTGTCCTGACGCTAACCCTAGTTGTCCTGACGCTAACCCTAGTTGTCCTGACGCTAACCCTAGTTGTCCTGACGCTAACCCTAGTAGTCCTGATGCTAACTCTACTTGTCCTGACGCTAACCCTAGTTTTCCTGACGCTAACCCTAGTTGTCCTGACGCTAACCCTACTTGTCCTGACGCTAACCCTAGTTGTCCTGACGCTAACCCTAGTTGTCCTGATGCTAACCCTAGTTGTCCTGACGCTAACCCTAGTTGTCCTGACGATAACCCTAGTTGTCCTGACGCTAACCCTAGTTGTCCTGACGCTAACCCTACTTGTCCTGACGCTAACTCCAGTTGTCCTGACGCTAACACTAGTTGTCCTGACGCTAACCCTAGTTGTCCTGATGCTAACCCTAGTTGTACTGACGCTAACCCTACTTGTCCTGACGCTAACCCTAGTTGCCCTGACGCTAACCCTAGTTGTCCTGACGCTAACCCTAGTTGTCCTGACGCTAACCCTAGTTGTCCTTATGCTAACCCTAGTTGTCCTGACGCTAACCCTAGTTGTCCTGACGCTAACCCTAGTTGTCCTGACGCTAACCCTACTTGTCCTGACGCTAACCCTTGTTGTCCTGACGCTAACCCTAGTTGTCCTGACGCTAACCCTAGTTGTCCTGACGCTAACCCTACTTTTCCTGACGCTAACCCTACTTGTCCTGACGCTAACCCTAGTTGTCCTTACGCTAACCCTAGTTGTCCTGACGCTAACCCTAGTTGTCCTGACGCTAACCCTACTTGTCCTGACGCTAACCCTAGTTGTCCTGACGCTAACCCTAGTTGTCCTGACGCTAACCCTACTTGTCCTGACGCTAACCCTAGTTGTCCTGACGCTAACCCTACTTGTCCTGACGCTAACCCTAGTTGTCCTGACGCTAACCCTAGTTGTCCTGACGCTAACCCTACTTGTCCTGACGCTAACCCTAGTTGTCCTGACGCTAACCCTAGTTGTCCTGACGCTTACCCTAGTTGTCCTGACGCTAACCCTAGTTGTCCTGACGCTAACCCTAGTTGTCCTGACGCTAACCCTACTTGTCCTGACGCTAACCCTAGTTGTCCTGACGCTAACCCTAGTTGTTCTGACGCTAACCCTAGTTGTCCTGACGCTAACCCTACTTGTCCTGACGCTAAACCTAGTTGTCCTGACGCTAACCCTAGTTGTCCTGACGCTAACCCTAGTTGATCTGACGCTAACCCTAGTTGTCCTGACGCTAACCCTACTTGTCCTGATGCTAACCCTACTTGTCCTGACGCTAACCCTACTTGTCCTGACGCTAACCCTAGTTGTCCTGACGCTAACCATAGTTGTCCTGACGCTAACCCTAGTTGTCCTGACGCTAACCCTAGTTGTCCTGACGCTAACACTAATTGTGCTGAAGCTAACCCTAGTTGTCCTGATGCTAACCCTAGTTGTCCTGACGCTAACCCTAGTTGTCCTGACGCTAACCCTACTTATCCTGACGCTAACCCTAGTTGTCCTGACGCTAACCCTAGTTGTCCTGACGCTAACCCTAGTTGTCCTGACGCTAACACTAGTTGTCCTGACGCTAACCCTAGTTGTCCTGACGCTAACCCTAGTCGTCCTGACGCTAACCCTAGTCGTCCTGACGCTAACCCTAGTTGTCCTGAAGCTAACCCTAGTTGTCCTGACGCTAACCCTACTTGTCCTGACGCTAACTCTAGTTGTCCTGACGCTAACCCTACTTGTCCTGACGCTAACCCTAGTTGTCCTGACACTAACTCTAGTTGTCCTGATGCTAACCCTACATGTCCTGACGCTAACCCTACTTGTCCTGACGCTAACCCTAGTTGTCCTGACGCTAACCATAGTTGTCCTGACTCTAACCCTAGTTGTCCTGACGCTAACCCTAGTTGTCCTGACGCTAACCCTAGTTGTCCTGACGCTAACCCTACTTGTCCTGACGCTAACCCTAGTTGTCCTGACGCTAACCCTACTTGTCCTGATGCTAACCCTACTTGTCCTGACGCTAACCCTACTTGTCCTGACGCTAACCCTAGTTGTCCTGACGCTAACCCTAGTTGTCCTGACGCTAACCCTAGTTGTTCTGACGCTAACCCTAGTTGTCCTGACGCTAACCCTAGTTGTCCTGACGCTAACCCTACTTGTCCTGACGCTAACCCTAGTTTTCCTGACGCTAACCCTAGTTGTCCTGACGCTAACCCTACTTGTCTTGACGCTAACCCTAGTTGTCCTGATGCTAACCCTAGTTGTCCTGACGCTAACCCTACTTGTCCTGACGCTAACCCTAGTTGTCCTGACGCTAACCCTAGTTGTCCTGACACTAACCCTTCTTGTCCTGACGCTAACCCTAGTTGTCCTGACGCTAACCCTAGTTGTCCTGACGCTAACCCTAGTTGTCCTGACGCTATCCCTAGTTGTCCTGACGCTTACCCTAGTTATCCTGACGCTGACCCTAGTTGTCCTGACGCTAACCCTAGTTGTCCTGACGCTAACCCTAGTTCTCGTGACGCTAACCCTATTTGTCCTGATGCTAACCCTAGTTGTCCTGACGCTAACCCTAGATGTCCTGACGCTAACCCTACTTGTCCTGACGCTAACCCTGGTTGTCCTGACGCTAATCCTAGTTGTCCTGACGCTAACCCTAATTGTCCTGACGCTAACCCTAGTTGTCCTGATGCTAACCCTAGTTGTCCTGACGCTAACCCTAGTTGTCCTGACGCTAACCCTACTTGTCCTGACGCTAACCCTAGTTGTCCTGACGCTAACCCTAGTTGTCCTGACGCTAACCCTAGTTGTCCTGACGCTAACCCTAGTTGTCCTGACGCTAACCCTACTTGTCCTGACGCTAACCCTACTTGTCCTGACGCTAACCCTACTTGTCCTGACGCTAACCCTAGTTGTCCTGACGCTAACCCTAGTTGTCCTGACGCTAACCCTAGTTGTCCTGACGCTAACTCTAGTTGTCCTGACGCTAACCCTACTTGTCCTGACGCTAACCCTAGTTGTCCTGACGCTAACTCTAGTTGTCCTGACGCTAACCCTACATGTCCTCACGCTAACCCTACTTGTCCTGACGCTAACCCTAGTTGTCCTGACGCTAACCATAGTAGTCCTGACTCTAACCCTAGTTGTCCTGACGCTAACCCTAGTTGTCCTGACGCTAACCCTAGTTGTCCTGACGCTAACCCTACTTGTCCTGACGCTAACCCTAGTTGTCCTGACGCTAACCCTACTTGTCCTGACGCTAACCCTACTTGTCCTGACGCTAACCCTAGTTGTCCTGACGCTAACCCTAGTTGTCCTGACGCTAACCCTAGTTGTCCTGACGCTAACCCTAGTTGTTCTGACGCTAACCCTAGTTGTCCTGACGCTAACCCTAGTTGTCCTGACGCTAACCCTAGTTGTCCTGACGCTAACCCTAGTTGTCCTGAGGCTAACCCTAGTTGTCCTGACGCTAACCCTACTTGTCCTGACGCTAACCCTTGTTGTCCTGACGCTAACCCTAGTTGTCCTGACGCTAACCCTAGTTGTCCTGACGCTAACCCTACTTTTCCTGACGCTAACCCTACTTGTCCTGACGCTAACCCTAGTTGTCCTTACGCTAACCCTAGTTGTCCTGACGCTAACCCTACTTGTCCTGATGCTAACCCTAGTTGTCCTGACGCTAACCCTAGTTGTCCTGACGCTAACCCTACTTGTCCTGACGCTAACCCTAGTTGTCCTGACGCTAACCCTACTTGTCCTGACGCTAACCCTAGTTGTCCTGACGCTAACCCTAGTTGTCCTGATGCTAACCCTACTTGTCCTGACGCTAACCCTAGTTGTCCTGACGCTAACCCTAGTTGTCCTGACGCTTACCCTAGTTGTCCTGACGCTAACCCTAGTTGTCCTGACGCTAACCCTACTTGTCCTGACGCTAACCCTAGTTGTCCTGACGCTAACCCTAGTTGTTCTGACGCTAACCCTAGTTGTCCTGACGCTAACCCTACTTGTCCTGACGCTAAACCTAGTTGTCCTGACGCTAACCCTAGTTGTCCTGACGCTAACCCTAGTTGTTCTGACGCTAACCCTAGTTGTCCTGACGCTAACCCTACTTGTCCTGACGCTAACCCTAGTTGTCCTGACGCTAACCCTAGTTGTCCTGACGCTAACCCTAGTTGTCCTGACGCTAACCCTAGTAGTCCTGATGCTAACTCTACTTGTCCTGACGCTAACCCTAGTTTTCCTGACGCTAACCCTAGTTGTCCTGACGCTAACCCTACTTGTCCTGACGCTAACCCTAGTTGTCCTGACGCTAACCCTAGTTGTCCTGATGCTAACCCTAGTTGTCCTGACGCTAACCCTAGTTGTCCTGACGATAACCCTAGTTGTCCTGACGCTAACCCTAGTTGTCCTGACGCTAACCCTACTTGTCCTGACGCTAACTCCAGTTGTCCTGACGCTAACACTAGTTGTCCTGACGCTAACCCTAGTTGTCCTGATGCTAACCCTAGTTGTACTGACGCTAACCCTACTTGTCCTGACGCTAACCCTAGTTGCCCTGACGCTAACCCTAGTTGTCCTGACGCTAACCCTAGTTGTCCTGACGCTAACCCTAGTTGTCCTTATGCTAACCCTAGTTGTCCTGACGCTAACCCTAGTTGTCCTGACGCTAACCCTAGTTGTCCTGACGCTAACCCTACTTGTCCTGACGCTAACCCTTGTTGTCCTGACGCTAACCCTAGTTGTCCTGACGCTAACCCTAGTTGTCCTGACGCTAACCCTACTTTTCCTGACGCTAACCCTACTTGTCCTGACGCTAACCCTAGTTGTCCTTACGCTAACCCTAGTTGTCCTGACGCTAACCCTAGTTGTCCTGACGCTAACCCTACTTGTCCTGACGCTAACCCTAGTTGTCCTGACGCTAACCCTAGTTGTCCTGACGCTAACCCTACTTGTCCTGACGCTAACCCTAGTTGTCCTGACGCTAACCCTACTTGTCCTGACGCTAACCCTAGTTGTCCTGACGCTAACCCTAGTTGTCCTGACGCTAACCCTACTTGTCCTGACGCTAACCCTAGTTGTCCTGACGCTAACCCTAGTTGTCCTGACGCTTACCCTAGTTGTCCTGACGCTAACCCTAGTTGTCCTGACGCTAACCCTAGTTGTCCTGACGCTAACCCTACTTGTCCTGACGCTAACCCTAGTTGTCCTGACGCTAACCCTAGTTGTTCTGACGCTAACCCTAGTTGTCCTGACGCTAACCCTACTTGTCCTGACGCTAAACCTAGTTGTCCTGACGCTAACCCTAGTTGTCCTGACGCTAACCCTAGTTGATCTGACGCTAACCCTAGTTGTCCTGACGCTAACCCTACTTGTCCTGATGCTAACCCTACTTGTCCTGACGCTAACCCTACTTGTCCTGACGCTAACCCTAGTTGTCCTGACGCTAACCATAGTTGTCCTGACGCTAACCCTAGTTGTCCTGACGCTAACCCTAGTTGTCCTGACGCTAACACTAATTGTGCTGAAGCTAACCCTAGTTGTCCTGATGCTAACCCTAGTTGTCCTGACGCTAACCCTAGTTGTCCTGACGCTAACCCTACTTATCCTGACGCTAACCCTAGTTGTCCTGACGCTAACCCTAGTTGTCCTGACGCTAACCCTAGTTGTCCTGACGCTAACACTAGTTGTCCTGACGCTAACCCTAGTTGTCCTGACGCTAACCCTAGTCGTCCTGACGCTAACCCTAGTCGTCCTGACGCTAACCCTAGTTGTCCTGAAGCTAACCCTAGTTGTCCTGACGCTAACCCTACTTGTCCTGACGCTAACTCTAGTTGTCCTGACGCTAACCCTACTTGTCCTGACGCTAACCCTAGTTGTCCTGACACTAACTCTAGTTGTCCTGATGCTAACCCTACATGTCCTGACGCTAACCCTACTTGTCCTGACGCTAACCCTAGTTGTCCTGACGCTAACCATAGTTGTCCTGACTCTAACCCTAGTTGTCCTGACGCTAACCCTAGTTGTCCTGACGCTAACCCTAGTTGTCCTGACGCTAACCCTACTTGTCCTGACGCTAACCCTAGTTGTCCTGACGCTAACCCTACTTGTCCTGATGCTAACCCTACTTGTCCTGACGCTAACCCTACTTGTCCTGACGCTAACCCTAGTTGTCCTGACGCTAACCCTAGTTGTCCTGACGCTAACCCTAGTTGTTCTGACGCTAACCCTAGTTGTCCTGACGCTAACCCTAGTTGTCCTGACGCTAACCCTACTTGTCCTGACGCTAACCCTAGTTTTCCTGACGCTAACCCTAGTTGTCCTGACGCTAACCCTACTTGTCTTGACGCTAACCCTAGTTGTCCTGATGCTAACCCTAGTTGTCCTGACGCTAACCCTACTTGTCCTGACGCTAACCCTAGTTGTCCTGACGCTAACCCTAGTTGTCCTGACACTAACCCTTCTTGTCCTGACGCTAACCCTAGTTGTCCTGACGCTAACCCTAGTTGTCCTGACGCTAACCCTAGTTGTCCTGACGCTATCCCTAGTTGTCCTGACGCTTACCCTAGTTATCCTGACGCTGACCCTAGTTGTCCTGACGCTAACCCTAGTTGTCCTGACGCTAACCCTAGTTCTCGTGACGCTAACCCTATTTGTCCTGATGCTAACCCTAGTTGTCCTGACGCTAACCCTAGATGTCCTGACGCTAACCCTACTTGTCCTGACGCTAACCCTGGTTGTCCTGACGCTAATCCTAGTTGTCCTGACGCTAACCCTAATTGTCCTGACGCTAACCCTAGTTGTTCTGACGCTAACCCTAGTTGTCCTGACGCTAACCCTAGTTGTCCTGACGCTAACCCTACTTGTCCTGACGCTAACCCTAGTTTTCCTGACGCTAACCCTAGTTGTCCTGACGCTAACCCTACTTGTCTTGACGCTAACCCTAGTTGTCCTGATGCTAACCCTAGTTGTCCTGACGCTAACCCTACTTGTCCTGACGCTAACCCTAGTTGTCCTGACGCTAACCCTAGTTGTCCTGACACTAACCCTTCTTGTCCTGACGCTAACCCTAGTTGTCCTGACGCTAACCCTAGTTGTCCTGACGCTAACCCTAGTTGTCCTGACGCTATCCCTAGTTGTCCTGACGCTTACCCTAGTTATCCTGACGCTGACCCTAGTTGTCCTGACGCTAACCCTAGTTGTCCTGACGCTAACCCTAGTTCTCGTGACGCTAACCCTATTTGTCCTGATGCTAACCCTAGTTGTCCTGACGCTAACCCTAGATGTCCTGACGCTAACCCTACTTGTCCTGACGCTAACCCTGGTTGTCCTGACGCTAATCCTAGTTGTCCTGACGCTAACCCTAATTGTCCTGACGCTAACCCTAGTTGTCCTGATGCTAACCCTAGTTGTCCTGACGCTAACCCTAGTTGTCCTGACGCTAACCCTACTTGTCCTGACGCTAACCCTAGTTGTCCTGACGCTAACCCTAGTTGTCCTGACGCTAACCCTAGTTGTCCTGACGCTAACCCTACTTGTCCTGACGCTAACCCTACTTGTCCTGACGCTAACCCTACTTGTCCTGACGCTAACCCTAGTTGTCCTGACGCTAACCCTAGTTGTCCTGACGCTAACCCTAGTTGTCCTGACGCTAACTCTAGTTGTCCTGACGCTAACCCTACTTGTCCTGACGCTAACCCTAGTTGTCCTGACGCTAACTCTAGTTGTCCTGACGCTAACCCTACATGTCCTCACGCTAACCCTACTTGTCCTGACGCTAACCCTAGTTGTCCTGACGCTAACCATAGTAGTCCTGACTCTAACCCTAGTTGTCCTGACGCTAACCCTAGTTGTCCTGACGCTAACCCTAGTTGTCCTGACGCTAACCCTACTTGTCCTGACGCTAACCCTAGTTGTCCTGACGCTAACCCTACTTGTCCTGACGCTAACCCTACTTGTCCTGACGCTAACCCTACTTGTCCTGACGCTAACCCTAGTTGTCCTGACGCTAACCCTAGTTGTCCTGACGCTAACCCTAGTTGTTCTGACGCTAACCCTAGTTGTCCTGACGCTAACCCTAGTTGTCCTGACGCTAACCCTAGTTGTCCTGACGCTAACCCTAGTTGTCCTGAGGCTAACCCTAGTTGTCCTGATGCTAACCCTAGTTGTCCTGACGCTAACCCTAGTTGTCCTGACGCTAACCCTAGTTGTCCTGACGCTAACCCTAGTTGTCCTGACACTAACCCTAGTTGTCCTGACGCTAACCCTAGTTGTCCTGACGCTAACATTAGTTGTCCTGACGCCTACCCTAGTTGTCCTGACGCCAACCCTTGTTGTCCTGACGCCAACCCTAGTTGTCCTGACGCTAACCCTAGTTGTCCTGATGCCAACCCTAGTTGTCCTGACGCTAACCCTAGTTGTCCTGACGCTAACCCTAGTTGTCCTGACGCTAACCCTAGTTGTCCTGACGCTAACCCTACTTGTCCTGACGCTAACCCTAGTTTTCCTGACGCTAACCCTAGTTGTCCTGACGCTAACCCTACTTGTCCTGACGCTAACCCTAGTTGTCCTGACGCTAACCCTAGTTGTCCTGACGCTAACCCTAGTTGTCCTGACGCTAACCCTACTTGTCCTGACGCTAACCCTAGTTGTCCTGACGCTAACCCTAGTTGTCCTGACACTAACCCTTCTTGTCCTGACGCTAACCCTAGTTGACCTGACGCTAACCCTAGTTGTCCTGACGCTAACCCTAGTTGTCCTGACGCTATCCCTAGTTGTCCTGACGCTTACCATAGTTATCCTGACGCTGACCCTAGTTGTCCTGACGCTGACCCTAGTTGTCCTGACGCTAACCCTAGTTCTCGTGACGCTAACCCTAGTTGTCCTGATGCTAACCCTAGTTGTCCTGACGCTAACCCTAGATGTCCTGACGCTAACCCTACTTGTCCTGACGCTAACCCTGGTTGTCCTGACGCTAATCCTAGTTGTCCTGACGCTAGCCCTAATTGTCCTGACGCTAACCCTAGTTGTCCTGACGCTAACCCTAGTTGTCCTGACGCTAACCCTAGTTGTCCTGACGCTAACCCTACTTGTCCTGACGCTAACCCTAGTTGTCCTGATGCTAACCCTAGTTGTCCTGACGCTAACCCTACTTGTCCTGACGCTAACCCTAGTTGTCCTGACGCTAACCCTACTTGTCCTGACGCTAACCCTAGTTGTCCTGATGCTAACCCTAGTTGTCCTGACGCTAACCCTACTTGTCCTGACGCTAACCCTAGTTGTCCTGATGCTAACCCTACTTGTCCTGACGCTAACCCTACTTGTCCTGACGCTAACCCTAGTTGTCCTGACGCTAACCATAGTTGTCCTAACGCTAACCCTAGTTGTCCTGACGCTAACCCTAGTTGTCCTGACGCTAGCCCTAGTTGTCCTGACGCTAACACTACTTGTCCTGACGCTAACCCTAGTTGTCCTGACGCTAACCCTAGTTGTCCTGACGCTAACCCTACTTGTCCTGACGCTAACCCTACTTGTCCTGATGCTAACCCTATTTGTCCTGACGCTAACCCTAGTTGTCCTGACGCTAACCCTAGTTGTCCTGAAGCTAACCCTAGTTGTCCTGACGCTAACACTAGTTGTCCTGACGCTAACCCTAGTTGTCCTGACGCTAACCCTAGTCGTTCTGACGCTAACCCTAGTCGTCCTGACGCTAACCCTAGTCGTCCTGACGCTAACCCTAGTCGTCCTGACGCTAACCCTAGTTGTCCTGACGCTAACCCTACTTGTCCTGACGCTAACCCTACTTGTCCTGACGCTAACCCTAGTTGTCCTGACGCTAACCCTAGTTGTCCTCACGCTAACTCTAGTTGTCCTGACGCTAACCCTAGTTGTCCTGACGCTAACCCTAGTTGTCCTGACGCTAACCCTAGTTGAAATGACGCTAACCCTAGTTGTACTGACGCTAACCCTAGTTGTCCTGACGCTAACCCTAGTTGTCCTGACGCTAACACTAGTTGTCCTGACGCTAACCCTAGTCGTCCTGACGCTAACCCTAGTCGTCCTGACGCTAACCCTAGTTGTTCTGACGCTAACCCTAGTTGTCCTGATGCTAACCCTAGTTGTCCTGACGCTAACCCTAGTTGTCCTGACGCTAACCCTACTTGTCCTGACGCTAACCCTACTTGTCCTGACGCTAACCCTAGTTGTCCTGATGCTAACCCTACATGTCCTGATGCTAACCCTAGTTGTCCTGACGCTAACCCTAGTTCTCCTGACGCTAACCCTAGTTGTCCTGACGCTAACCCTAGTTGTCCTGACGCTAACCCTAGTTGTCCTGACTAGTGTTGAGCATTCCGATACTGAAATATCGGGTATCGGCCGATATTCACTGTATCGGAATTCCGATACTTAATTCCGATACTTTTATAATATCGAATACCGGAATCGGAAGTTCCCATAATGCCTGCGCTCTGCAGTGTCTCTGAAGGATGACAAGCTGGATGGCAGCGCTCAGCTGCGATCCAGCTTGTCATCAGAATGCCATCCCAGCGTGGGAGAATTCTCCTGATTGTTTAAAAGTCGGCGGGCTGTAAAAAGCCGCCGGCTTTTAAACAATCACGCAGCCCCATACTGCTTCCCCGCAGCCTCCCACCCCGATCCTCCGCTCCCCTCGCCACCTCCCATCCCGATCGTAAATTAGGACCGGGCGGGGAGCGCAGCACCAAGGAGCGAAGGACCCGGGCGGGGAAGCCGGCAGTGAAAAGACTTCACCGCCGGCTTTCCCGTTCTGTGCTGCGCTTTCCCGCCGGTTATTTCAAATGAACAGCTGAGGTATCAGGTGATGCCGATCAGCTGTTCATTTGAAGTAGCCGCGGTGCCCTCAGAGGGTTCATGTGAGTTCATGCTTGACTGCATGAACTCACATCAACTTTCCCACGGCCGCACAGGTCAGCCTCACCTCCCGGACCCGTCATGATTAGTGTGTGCGGGGTGTGTGTGTGTGCGGGTGTGTGTGCGGGTGTGTGTGTGCGGGGTGTGTGTGCGGGTGTGTGTGTGCGCGGGGTGTGTGTGTGCGGGTGTGTGTGCGGGGTGTGTGTGCGGGTGTGTGTGCGGGGTGTGTGTGTGCGGGTGTGTGTGTGTGTGTGCGGGTGTGTGTGTGTGTGCGGGTGTGTGTGCGGGGTGTGTGTGTGCGGGTGTGTGTGCGGGTGTGTGTGCGGGCAGACATAGGCCGATGTGACACTACTACTCCCATCGGCCTATGTCTGTCCCCCGTCCACTCCTGCCAGCAGGATCAGCTCGATGGGAGCAGTAGTTCCCATCAGCCTGATCCTGCTATTTAAATTGCCCTACTGTGTTCCCAATAAATGTTAAATACATGTCATTGGTGGCCAGTGGTTACCTAAAAGAAATTAGTTCATACATTACCTGTCCCCGCCGATCGCCACCTAAAATAAAGTAAAAAATAAAAAACTACACCTATACTCACCAAGACACCTAATTCCCCGAAGCCATCGATCTCCTGTAATAAAATATAAAATAATAAACCACAACCTTATCCTTACCCCTCTGTAGTAGTCCACGAGTGTCCCACGAAGATCTCCAGTTCAGAGCAGCCACATAGAATGTGACCGCTCTGAACCGCTGCCGCCGCTAGAATGACGGGGCCGTAAGGGTTCACCGGAGTTCAGGCAGCGCTGCTCCAGTTAGCTCCTTTACGGCACTGCTGTATCGTGAGAAATTCCCACGGTACAGCACTGCCGTAAAGGGGGTCTCCGGAGCTGCGCTGCCTGAATGCACTCCGGTGACCTCAGTCAGTGGCTCCCGCTGCCGGGAGCGGACGTGTTCCCGGCAGCGTGAGCTTACAGCAGCCATGCACAGCTGTCACCATCTCCAGATGTGACAGCTGTGCATGGGAGATCAGCGCAGGAACGTGGACAGGTAACTATTTTTTTTTTAGTAAACTAAGAATTAAATAAAATGGTGTTTTATTTCAAATAAATTATTTTTTTCTGGGTGTAGTGTGTTTTTTCTTTTTAACACTTTGTAGGTTAGTAATGGGGGTGTCATATAGACGGCCATCATTACTAACCTGGGCTTCATGGCAGCTGGCGCTGACATGAACCCCACCACTATTACCCCCTGCCACCGCACCAGGGCAGCGTGGAAGAGCGAGGCTAAGTGCCAGAATTGGCGCATCCTATGGATGCGCCATTTCTGGGGCGGCTGACGGCTGGTGTTTCTAGCCTGGGAGGGGGCCAATATTCATGGCACCCTTCCTGAGCTATTAATATCAGCCCCCAGCTGTCTGCCTAGCCTTTGCTAGCTATTAAAATAGAGGGGACCCCACGTCATTTTTTTGGGGGGGGTCCCCCATTTTAATAGCTAGTAAAGGCTAGGTATTCAGCTGGGGGCTGATATTAGTAGCCTGGGAAGCTCCGTGGGTTTTACCCACTTCCCAGGCTTCAAACATCTGCCCCAGCCGTCTGCTTAACCTCCGCTAGAGACTAAAATTATGGGGGATCCCACGCCATTTTTTTTTTAAATAAATCCTTTATTTTAACACTAAATGACATTTGAGGACTTAATAAAGATGCAGTCCCTAAATTGTTATTTATTTTTTAATAAATTTTTCCCAAAACTTTTGACGTGGGCTTCGCCATATTTTTGTATGCCAGCCAGGTACAGCATCCAGCTTCTATGAACGCGCCATTTTCCGGGGCGGCCGCGGACTGCAATTTTCAGCGGGGGGGGGAGGGCAGAAAGCTTGGACCTCCCTGCGCTGCAGATTCCATCCCCCAGCTGCCTAGTTGTACCTGGCTGGACACAAAAATAGGGAGAAGCTCCACGTTTTTTTTTTTTAATTATTTCATGAAATTCATGGAATAATTAAGAAAAAAAGGGCTTCCCTATATTGTTGTGTTCGGCTAGGTACAAATAGGCAGCTGGTGGTTGGGGGCAGCCCGTTCCTGCCTGCTGTACCTGACTGGACACAAATATAGTGTGAAGCCCCACGTCAATTTTTTTTTAATTATTTCAGGAAATTCATGAAATAATTAAAAAAAAATTATGTGGGGCTTCGCCCTATAATTGTGTCCAGCCAGGTACAGCAGGCAGGAACGGGCTGCCCCCAACCACCAGCTGCCTATTTGTACCTAGCCGGACACAACAATATAGGGAAGCCCTTTTTTTCTTAATTATTCCATGAATTTCATGAAATAATTAAAAAAAAAAATGTGTGGCGCTTCGCCCTATTTTTGTGTCCAGCCAGGTACAACTAGGCAGCTGGGGGCTGGAATCTGCAGCGCAGGGAGACCCAAGCTTTCTGGGCCCCACCCGCTGCAAATTGCAGTCCGCAGCCGCCCCGGAAAATGGCGCGTTCATAGAAGCGCCATCTTCTGGCGCTGTACCCAACTCATCCAGGGCCCTGGTGCGGTGGCTCACTGGGTAATAAAGGGGTTAAGGCCAGCTTGGCATTATCAGCTGGCCCTAAGCCCGAAATTCATGGGATCACGCCAATATTAGACATGACCGCCATGAATTTCTAGTAAAGTATTTAAAAAAAACACAAACACCCAGATAAAAGTCCTTTAATTGAAATAAAGACACAATTCTTTATTGTTCTAAATTAAACCATACTTACCGCCACGCCCATTCCAGCTGAAGCCAACGATCTCCTGCAATAAAAGTAAAATAATAAAGCAACCTCATCCTTACCTTTCCATGGTTCCCAGGACAGCTTCAGCTCTGCTACATCGAGATGACAGGCTGGACCGCAGCAGAACGCTGCCATCCAGCCTGTCATCCCGCGGACACTGAGAAGCGCAGGCATGCTTGCGCTCCTCAGTGTCTCTCTGTGACGTCATCCAGATGAGCCGAGGTCATGTCCAATGAACTCAGCTCACCTCATGCACGTCACTGACAGCGTGGGAAAATTCTCCTGCACTCAGCGCTTCAGCGTGAGAATTCTCCCACGCTGTCAGTGACGTGCATGAGGTGCGCCGAGTTCATTGGACATGACCTCACCTCATGCACGTCACTGACAGCGTGGGAAAATTCTCACGCTGAAGCGCTGAGTGCAGGAGAATTCTCCCACGCTGTCAGTGACGTACATGAGGTGAGCCGAGTTCATTGTCGGCTCATCTGGATGCCGTCACAGCCAGACACTGAGGAGTGGAAGTATGCCTGCGCTTCTCAGTCTCTGCGGGATGACAGGCTGGATGGCAGCGTTCTGCTGCGGTCCAGCCTGTCATCTCGATGTAGCAGAGCTGGAGCCGTCGTGGGAGCCATGGAAAGGTAAGGATGAGGTTGCTTTATTATTTTTCTTTTATTGCAGGAGATCGTTGGCTTCAGCTGGAATGGGCGTGATGGTAAGTATGGTTTAATTTAGAACAATAAAGAATTGTGTGTTTATTTCAATTAAAGGACTTTTTTCAGGGTGTTTGTGTTTTTTTTAAATACTTTACTAGAAATTCATGGTGGTCATGTCTAATATTGGCGTGACCCCATGAATTTCGGGCTTAGGGCCAGCTGATAATGCCAAGCTGGCCTTAACCCCTTTATTACCCAGTGAGCCACCGCATCAGGGCCCTGGATGAGTTGGGTACAGCGCCAGAAGATGGCGCTTCTATGAACGCGCCATTTTCCGGGGCGGCTGCGGACTGCAATTTGCAGCGGGTGGGGCCCAGAAAGGTTGGGCCTCCCTGCGCTGCAGATTCCAGCCCCCAGCTGCCTAGTTGTACCTGGCTGGACACAAAAATAGGGCGAAGCTCCACGTTTTTTTTTTTTAAATTCATGAAATTCATGGAATAATTAAGAAAAAAAGGGCTTCCCTATATTGTTGTGTCCGGCTAGGTACAAATAGGCAGCTGGTGGTTGGGGGCAGCCCGTTCCTGCCTGCTGTACCTGACTGGACACAAATATAGGGCGAAGCCCCACATCAATTTTTTTAAATTATTTCATGAATTTCCTGAAATGATTTAAAAAAAATTGACGTGGGGCTTCGCACTATATTTGTGTCCAGCCAGGTACAGCAGGCAGGAACGGGCTGCCCCCAACCACCAGCTGCCTATTTGTACCTGGTTGGACACAACAATATAGGGAAGCCCTTTTTTTCTTAATTATTCCATGAATTTCATGAAATAATTAAAAAAAAAAATGCGTGGGGCTTCGCCCTATTTTTGTGCCCAGCCAGATACAACTAGGCAGCTGGGGGCTGGAATCCGCAGCGCAGGGAGACCCAAGCTTTCTGGGCCACCCCCGCTGCAAATTGCAGTCCGCAGCCGCCCCAGAAAATGGCGCGTTCATAGAAGCGCCATCTTCTGGCGCTGTACCCAACTCATCCAGGGCCCTGGTGCGGTGGCTCACTGGGTAATAAAGGGGTTAAGGCCAGCTTGGCATTATCAGCTGGCCCTAAGCCCAAAATTCATGGGGTCACGCCAATATTAGACATGACCACCATGAATTTCTAGTAAAGTATTTAAAAAAACACAAACACCAAGAAAAAAGTCCTTTAATTGAAATAAACACACAATTCTTTATTGTTCTAAATTAAACCATACTTACCATCACGCCCATTCCAGCTGAAGCCAACGATCTCCTGCAATAAAAGTAAAATAATAAAGCAACCTCATCCTTACCTTTCCATGGCTCCCACGACAGCTTCAGCTCTGCTACATCGAGATGACAGGCTGGACCGCAGCAGAACGCTGCCATCCATCCTGTCATCCCGCAGACACTGAGAAGCGCAGGCATACTTCCACTCCTCAGTGTCTGGCTGTGACGGCATCCAGATGAGCCGAGGTCATGTCCAATGAACTCCGCTCACTTCATGTACGTCACTGACAGCGTGGGAAAATTCTCCTGCACTCAGCACTTCAGCGTGAGAATTTTCCCACGCTGTCAGTGACGTGCATGAGGTGAGCTGAGTTCATTGGACATGACCTCACCTCATGTATGTCACTGACAGCGTGGGAGAATTCTCACGCTGAAGCGCTGAGTGCAGGAGAATTTTCCCACGCTGTCAGTGACGTGCATGAGGTGAGCTGAGTTCATTGGACATGAACTCGGCTCATCTGGATGACGTCACAGAGAGACACTGAGGAGCGCAAGCATGCCTGCGCTTCTCAGTGTCTGCGGGATGACAGGATGGATGGCAGCTTTCTGCTGCGGTCCAGCCTGTCATCTCGATGTAGCAGAGCTGGAGCTGTCCTGGGAACCATCGAAAGGTAAGGATGAGGTTGCTTTATTATTTTTCTTTTATTGCAGGAGATCGTTGGCTTCAGCTGGAATGGGCGTGATGGTAAGTATGGTTTAATTTAGAACAATAAAGAATTGTGTCTTTATTTCAATTAAAGGACTTTACTCTGGGTGTTTGTGTTTTCTTTTAACTTTGACTATGGGGTTAGTAATGGGGGTGTCTTATAGACGCCTCTCCATTACTAAGCTGGGCTTGATGTCAGCTGGCATTATAAGCTGACATCAACCCCAACCCTATTACCCCCTGCCACCGCACCAGGGCAGCGTGGAAGAGCGAGGCTAAGTGCCAGAATTGGCGCATCCTATGGATGCGCCATTTCTGGGGCGGCTGACGGCTGGTGTTTCTAGCCTGGGAGGGGGCCAATATTCATGGCACCCTTCCTGGGCTATTAATATCAGCCCCCAGCTGTCTGCCTAGCCTGTGCTAGCTATTAAATTAGGGGGGACCCCACGTCATTTTTTTTGGGGGGTCCCCCATTTTAATAGCTAGTAAAGGCTAGGTATTCAGCTGGGGGCTGATATTAGTAGCCTGGGAAGCTCCGTGGGTATTACCCCCTTCCCAGGCTTCAAACATTTGCCCCAGCTGTCTGCTTAACCTCCGCTAGAGCCTAAAATTAAGGGGAACCCCACGCCAATTTTTTTTTAAATAAATCCTTTATTTTAACACTAAATGACAAGTACAGTAATCAACACTGTCACTGTACTTCATATATATGTGACTGACATGTTTCTATCTATCTAATCTATGTGTGATTCTCTATTCCTTCTATTCTAAATTGTCGGGTACAGATGCTGAATTGCCGGCCGGCTTTCTTAAAGAGACGGTGCATGAAAACACTAATATTTTTTTAAATAAATCCTTTACACTAAATGACAAGTTCTGTAAGCAACACTGTCACTGTACTTCTTATATATGTGACTGACATGTTTCTATCTATCTAATCTATGTGTGAAGCTCTATTCTGTCTGTTATAAATTGTCGGGTACAGATGCTGAATTGCCGGCCGGCTTTTTTAAAGAGACGGTGCACGAAAACACTAATATTTTTTTTAATAAATCCTTTACACTAAATGACAAGTACAGTAAGCAACACTGTCACTGTACTTCATATATATGTGACTGACATGTTTCTATCTATCTAATCTATGTGTGAAGCTCTATTCTTTCTGTTGTAAATTGTCGGGTACCGGTGAATGCCGCTGATGAATTGCCGGCTTTTCATGTCATTCTACATTATTCTTAGTTGTTTTACTTCATGTAGAATTAACCTACAAGGAAAGAAAGGGTTTATTTTCATTCCGATATTTGTGTCCCATTGACTTGCATTGGTTTCCGGTATCGGAATCGGCGATATCCGATACTTTTTGGGTATCGGCCCGATCCAATCCGATACGATATTTCCTGATATCGGAAGGTATCGCTCAACACTAGTCCTGACGCTAACCCTAGTTGTCCTGACGCTAACCCTACTTGTCCTGACGCTAACCCTATTTGTCCTGACGCTAACCCTAGTTGTCCTGACGCTAACCCTAGTTGTCCTGACGCTAACCCTAGTTGTCCTGACGCTAACCCTAGTTGTCCTGATGCTAACCCTAGTAGTCCTGACACTAACGCTACTTGTCCTGACGCTAACCCTAGTTTTCCTGACGCTAACCCTAGTTGTCCTGACGCTAACCCTACTTGTCCTGACGCTAACCCTAGTTGTCCTGACGCTAACCCTAGTTGTACTGACGCTAACCCTAGTTGTCCTGACGCTAACCCTAGTTGTCCTGACGCTAACCCTACTTGTCCTGACGCTAACCCTAGTTGTCCTGATGCTAACCCTAGTTGTCCTGACGCTAACCCTACTTGTCCTGACGCTAACCCTAGTTGTCCTGACGCTAACCCTAGTTGTCCTGACGCTAACCCTAGTTGTCCTGATGCTAACCCTAGTTGTCCTGACGCTAACCCTACTTGTCCTGACGCTAACCCTAGTTGCCCTGACGCTAACCCTAGTTGTCCTGACGCTAACCCTACTTGTCCTGACGCTAACCCTAGTTGTCCTGACGCTAACCCTAGTTGTCCTGACGCTAACCCTAGTTGTCCTGATGCTAACCCTAGTTGTCCTGACGCTAACCCTACTTGTCCTGACGCTAACCCTACTTGTCCTGACGCTAACCCTAGTTGTCCTGATGCTAACCCTAGTTGTCCTGACGCTAACCCTAGTTGTCCTGACGCTAAGCCTACTTGTCCTGACGCTAACCCTAGTTGTCCTGACGCTAACCCTAGTTGTCCTGACGCTAACCCTAGTTGTCCTGACGCTAACCCTACTTGTCCTTACGCTAACCCTAGTTGTCCTGACGCTAACCCTAGTTGTCCTGATGCTAACCCTACTTGTCCTGACTCTAACCCTAGTTGTCCTGACGCTAACCCTACTTGTCCTGACGCTAACCCTAGTTGTCCTGACGCTAACCCTAGATGTCCTGACGCTAACCCTACTTGTCCTGACGCTAACCCTGGTTGTCCTGACGCTAACCCTAGTTGTCCTGACGCTAACCCTAGTTGTCCTGACGCTAACCCTAGTTGTCCTGACGCTAACCCTAGTTGTCCTGACGCTAACCCTACTTGTCCTGACGCTAACCCTAGTTGTCCTGACGCTAATCCTAGTTGTCCTGACGCTAACCCTAGTTGTCCTGACGCTAACCCTACTTGTCCTGACGCTAACCCTAGTTGTCCTGACGCTAACCCTAGTTGTCCTGACACTAACCCTTCTTGTCCTGACGCTAACTCTAGTTGACCTGACGCTAACCCTAGTTGTCCTGACGCTAACCCTAGTTGTCCTGACGCTATCCCTAGTTGTCCTGACGCTTACCATAGTTATCCTGACGCTGACCCTAGTTGTCCTGACGCTAACCCTAGTTGTCCTGACGCTAACCCTAGTTCTCGTGACGCTAACCCTAGTTGTCCTGATGCTAACCCTAGTTGTCCTGACGCTAACCCTAGATGTCCTGACGCTAACCCTACTTGTCCTGACGCTAACCCTGGTTGTCCTGATGCTAATCCTAGTTGTCCTGACGCTATCCCTAATTGTCCTGACGCTAACCCTAGTTGTCCTGACGCTAACCCTAGTTGTCCTGACGCTAACCCTAGTTGTCCTGACGCTAACCCTACTTGTCCTGACGCTAACCCTAGTTGTCCTGATGCTAACCCTAGTTGTCCTGACGCTAACCCTACTTGTCCTGACGCTAACCCTAGTTGTCCTGACGCTAACCCTAGTTGTCCTGACGCTAACCCTAGTTGTCCTGATGCTAACCCTACTTGTCCTGACGCTAACCCTACTTGTCCTGACGCTAACCCTAGTTGTCCTGACGCTAACCATAGTTGTCCTAACGCTAACCCTAGTTGTCCTGACGCTAACCCTAGTTGTCCTGACGCTAGCCCTAGTTGTCCTGACGCTAACACTACTTGTCCTGACGCTAACCCTAGTTGTCCTGACGCTAACCCTAGTTGTCCTGACGCTAACCCTACTTGTCCTGACGCTAACCCTACTTGTCCTGATGCTAACCCTATTTGTCCTGACGCTAACCCTAGTTGTCCTGACGCTAACCCTAGTTGTCCTGAAGCTAACCCTAGTTGTCCTGACGCTAACACTAGTTGTCCTGACGCTAACCCTAGTTGTCCTGACGCTAACCCTAGTCGTTCTGACGCTAACCCTAGTCGTCCTGACGCTAACCCTAGTCGTCCTGACGCTAACCCTAGTTGTCCTGACGCTAACCCTACTTGTCCTGACGCTAACCCTACTTGTCCTGACGCTAACCCTACTTGTCCTGACGCTAACCCTAGTTGTCCTCACGCTAACTCTAGTTGTCCTGACGCTAACCCTAGTTGTCCTGACGCTAACCCTAGTTGTCCTGACGCTAACCCTAGTTGAAATGACGCTAACCCTAGTTGTACTGACGCTAACCCTAGTTGTCCTGACGCTAACCCTAGTTGTCCTGACGCTAACACTAGTTGTCCTGACGCTAACCCTAGTCGTCCTGACGCTAACCCTAGTCGTCCTGACGCTAACCCTAGTTGTTCTGACGCTAACCCTAGTTGTCCTGATGCTAACCCTAGTTGTCCTGACGCTAACCCTAGTTGTCCTGACGCTAACCCTACTTGTCCTGACGCTAACCCTACTTGTCCTGACGCTAACCCTAGTTGTCCTGATGCTAACCCTACATGTCCTGATGCTAACCCTAGTTGTCCTGACGCTAACCCTAGTTCTCCTGACGCTAACCCTAGTTGTCCTGACGCTAACCCTAGTTGTCCTGACGCTAACCCTAGTTGTCCTGATGCTAACCCTAGTAGTCCTGACACTAACGCTACTTGTCCTGACGCTAACCCTAGTTTTCCTGACGCTAACCCTAGTTGTCCTGACGCTAACCCTACTTGTCCTGACGCTAACCCTAGTTGTCCTGACGCTAACCCTAGTTGTACTGACGCTAACCCTAGTTGTCCTGACGCTAACCCTAGTTGTCCTGACGCTAACCCTACTTGTCCTGACGCTAACCCTAGTTGTCCTGATGCTAACCCTACTTGTCCTGACGCTAACCCTAGTTGTCCTGACGCTAACCCTAGTTGTCCTGACGCTAACCCTAGTTGTCCTGATGCTAACCCTAGTTGTCCTGACGCTAACCCTACTTGTCCTGACGCTAACCCTAGTTGCCCTGACGCTAACCCTAGTTGTCCTGACGCTAACCCTACTTGTCCTGACGCTAACCCTAGTTGTCCTGACGCTAACCCTAGTTGTCCTGACGCTAACCCTACTTGTCCTGACGCTAACTCTAGTTGTCCTGACGCTAACCCTAGTTGTCCTGACGCTAACCCTAGTTGTCCTGACGCTAACCCTAGTTGTCCTGACGCTAACCCTACTTGTCCTGACGCTAACCCTACTTGTCCTGACGCTAACCCTAGTTGTCCTGATGCTAACCCTAGTTGTCCTGACGCTAACCCTAGTTGTCCTGTCGCTAAGCCTACTTGTCCTGACGCTAACCCTAGTTGTCCTGACGCTAACCCTAGTTGTCCTGACGCTAACCCTACTTGTCCTTACGCTAACCCTAGTTGTCCTGACGCTAACCCTAGTTGTCCTGATGCTAACCCTACTTGTCCTGACTCTAACCCTAGTTGTCCTGACGCTAACCCTACTTGTCCTGACGCTAACCCTAGTTGTCCTGACGCTAACCCTAGATGTCCTGACGCTAACCCTACTTGTCCTGACGCTAACCCTGGTTGTCCTGACGCTAACCCTAGTTGTCCTGACGCTAACCCTAGTTGTCCTGACGCTAACCCTAGTTGTCCTGACGCTAACCCTACTTGTCCTGACGCTAACCCTAGTTGTCCTGACGCTAACCCTAGTTGTCCTGACGCTAACCCTAGTTGATCTGACGCTAACCCTAGTTGTCCTGACGCTAACCCTACTTGTCCTGACGCTAACCCTACTTGTCCTGACGCTAACCCTACTTGTCCTGACGCTAACCCTAGTTGTCCTGACGCTAACCCTAGTTGTCCTGACGCTAACCCTAGTTGTCCTGACGCTAACACTAATTGTGCTGACGCTAACCCTAGTTGTCCTGACGCTAACATTAGTTGTCCTGACGCTAACCCTACTTGTCCTGACGCTAACCCTAGTTGTCCTGACGCTAACCCTAGTTGTCCTGACGCTAACCCTAGTTGTCCTGACGCTAACCCTACTTGTCCTGACGCTAACCCTAGTTGTCCTGACGCTAACCCTAGTTGTCCTGACGCTAACATTAGTTGTCCTGACGCTAACCCTAGTTGTCCTGACGCTAACCCTAGTTGTCCTGACGCTAACCCTAGTTGTCCTGATGCTAACTCTACTTGTCCTGACACTAACCCTAGTTTTCCTGACGCTAACCCTAGTTGTCCTGACGCTAACCCTACTTGTCCTGACGCTAACCCTAGTTGTCCTGACGCTAACGCTAGTTGTCTTGACGCTAACCCTAGTTGTCCTGACGCTAACCCTAGTTGTCCTGACGCTAACCCTAGTTGTCCTGACGCTAACCCTAGTTGAAATGACGCTAACCCTAGTTGTCCTGATGCTAACCCAAGTTGTCCTGACGCTAACCCTAGTTGTCCTGACGCTAACCCTAGTTGTCCTGACGCTAACCCTAGTTGAAATGACGCTAACCCTAGTTGTACTGACGCTAATCCTAGTTGTCCTGACGCTAACCCTAGTTGTCCTGACGCTAACCCTAGTTGTCCTGACGCTAACCCTAGTTGTCCTAACGCTAACCCTAGTTGTCCTGACGCTAACCCTAGTTGTCCTGACGCTAACCCTACATGTCCTGACGCTAACCCTAGTTGTCCTGACGCTAACCCTAGTTGTCCTGACGCTAACCCTACTTGTCCTGACGCTAACCCTAGTTGTCCTGATGCTAAACCTACTTGTCCTGACGCTAACCCTAGTTGTCCTGACGCTAACCCTAGTTGTCCTGACGCTAACCCTACTTGTCCTGACGCTAACCCTAGTTGTCCTGACGCTAACCCTAGTTGTCCTGACGCTAACATTAGTTGTCCTGACGCTAACCCTAGTTGTCCTGACGCTAACCCTAGTTGTCCTGACGCTAACCCTAGTTGTCCTGATGCTAACTCTACTTGTCCTGACACTAACCCTAGTTTTCCTGACGCTAACCCTAGTTGTCCTGACGCTAACCCTACTTGTCCTGACGCTAACCCTAGTTGTCCTGAAGCTAACGCTAGTTGTCTTGACGCTAACCCTAGTTGTCCTGACGCTAACTCTAGTTGTCCTGACGCTAACCCTAGTTGTCCTGACGCTAACCCTACTTGTCCTGACGCTAACCCTAGTTGTCCTGACGCTAACCCTAGTTGTCCTGACGCTAACCCTACTTGTCCTGACGCTAACCCTAGTTGCCCTGACGCTAACCCTAGTTGTCCTGACGCTAACCCTAGTTGTCCTGACGCTAACCCTAGTTGTCCTGACGCGAACCCTAGTTGTCCTGACGCTAACTCTACTTGTCCTGACGCTAACCCTAGTTTTCCTGACGCTAACCCTAGTTGTCCTGACGCTAACCCTACTTGTCCTGACGCTAACCCTAGTTGTCCTGATGCTAACCCTAGTTGTCCTGACGCTAATCCTAGTTGTCCTCACGCTAACCCTAGTTGTCCTGACGCTAATCCTACTTGTCCTGACGCTAACCCTAGTTGTCCTGACGCTAATCCTAGTTGTCCTGACGCTAACCCTAGTTGTCCTGACGCTAACCCTAGTTGTCCTGACGCTTACCCTAGTTGTTCTGACGCTAACTCTACTTGTCCTGACGCTAACCCTAGTTTTCCTGACGCTAACCCTAGTTGTCCTGACGCTAACCCTACTTGTCCTGACGCTAACCCTAATTGTCCTGACGCTAACCCTAGTTGTCTTGACGCTAACCCTAGTTGTCCTGACGCTAACCCTACTTGTCCTGACGCTAACCCTAGTTGTCCTGACGCTAACCCTACTTGTCCTGACGCTAACCCTAGTTGTCCTGACGCTAACCCTAGTCATCCTGACGCTAACCCTAGTTGACCTGACGCTAACCCTACTTGTCCTAACGCTAACCCTAGTTGACCTGACGCTAAGCCTACTTGTCCTGACGCTAACCCCAGTTGCCCTGACGCTAACCCTAGTTGTCCTGACGCTAACCCTAGTTGTCCTGACGCTAACCCTAGTTGTCCTGACGCTAACCCTAGTTGTCCTGACACTAACCCTAGTTGTCCTGACACTAACCCTAGTTGTCCTGACGCTAACTCTACTTGTCCTGACGCTAACCCTAGTTGTCCTCACGCTAACCCTAGTTGTGCTGACGCTAACCCTACTTGTCCTGACGCTAACCCTAGTTGTCCTGACGCTAACCCTAGTTGTCCTGACGCTAACCCTAGTTGTCCTGACGCTAACCCTAGTTGTCCTGACGCTAACCCTACTTGTCCTGACGCTAACCCTAGTTGTCCTGACGCTAAGCCTAGTTGTCCTGACGCTAACCCTACTTGTCCTGACGCTAACCCTAGTTGTCCTGACGCTAACCCTAGTTGTCCTGACGCTAACCCTACTTGTCCTGACGCTAACCCTAGTTGCCTTGACGTTAACCCTAGTTCTCCTGACGCTAACCCTAGTTGTCCTGACGCTAACCCTAGTTGTCCTGACGCTAACCCTAGTTGTCCTGACGCTATCCCTGGTTGTCCTGACGCTAACTCTACTTGTCCTGACGCTAACCCTAGTTTTCCTGACGCTAACCCTAGTTGTCCTGACGCTAACCCTACTTGTCCTGACGCTAACCCTAGTTGTCCTGACGCTAACCCTAGTTGTCCTGATGCTAACCCTACTTGTCCTGACGCTAACCCTAGTTGTCCTGACGCTAACCCTAGTTGTCCTGACGCTAACCCTACTTGTCCTGACGCTAACCCTAGTTGTCCTGACGCTAACCCTAGTTGTCCTGACGCTAACATTAGTTGTCCTGACGCTAACCCTAGTTGTCCTGACGCTAACCCTAGTTGTCCTGATGCTAACCCTAGTTGTCCTGACGCTAACCCTAGTTGTCCTGACGCTAACCCTAGTTGTCCTGACGCTAACCCTACTTGTCCTGACGCTAACCCTAGTTTTCCTGACGCTAACCCTAGTTGTCCTGACGCTAACCCTACTTGTCCTGACGCTAACCCTAGTTGTTCTGACGCTAACCCTAGTTGTCCTGACGCTAACCCTACTTGTCCTGACGCTAACCCTACTTGTCCTGACGCTAACCCTAGTTGTCCTGATGCTAACCCTACATGTCCTGATGCTAACCCTAGTTGTCCTGACGCTAACCCTAGTTCTCCTGACGCTAACCCTAGTTGTCCTGACGCTAACCCTAGTTGTCCTGACGCTAACCCTAGTTGTCCTGATGCTAACCCTAGTAGTCCTGACACTAACGCTACTTGTCCTGACGCTAACCCTAGTTTTCCTGACGCTAACCCTAGTTGTCCTGACGCTAACCCTACTTGTCCTGACGCTAACCCTAGTTGTCCTGACGCTAACCCTAGTTGTACTGACGCTAACCCTAGTTGTCCTGACGCTAACCCTAGTTGTCCTGACGCTAACCCTACTTGTCCTGACGCTAACCCTAGTTGTCCTGATGCTAACCCTACTTGTCCTGACGCTAACCCTAGTTGTCCTGACGCTAACCCTAGTTGTCCTGACGCTAACCCTAGTTGTCCTGATGCTAACCCTAGTTGTCCTGACGCTAACCCTACTTGTCCTGACGCTAACCCTAGTTGCCCTGACGCTAACCCTAGTTGTCCTGACGCTAACCCTACTTGTCCTGACGCTAACCCTAGTTGTCCTGACGCTAACCCTAGTTGTCCTGACGCTAACCCTACTTGTCCTGACGCTAACTCTAGTTGTCCTGACGCTAACCCTAGTTGTCCTGACGCTAACCCTAGTTGTCCTGACGCTAACCCTAGTTGTCCTGACGCTAACCCTACTTGTCCTGACGCTAACCCTACTTGTCCTGACGCTAACCCTAGTTGTCCTGATGCTAACCCTAGTTGTCCTGACGCTAACCCTAGTTGTCCTGTCGCTAAGCCTACTTGTCCTGACGCTAACCCTAGTTGTCCTGACGCTAACCCTAGTTGTCCTGACGCTAACCCTACTTGTCCTTACGCTAACCCTAGTTGTCCTGACGCTAACCCTAGTTGTCCTGATGCTAACCCTACTTGTCCTGACTCTAACCCTAGTTGTCCTGACGCTAACCCTACTTGTCCTGACGCTAACCCTAGTTGTCCTGACGCTAACCCTAGATGTCCTGACGCTAACCCTACTTGTCCTGACGCTAACCCTGGTTGTCCTGACGCTAACCCTAGTTGTCCTGACGCTAACCCTAGTTGTCCTGACGCTAACCCTAGTTGTCCTGACGCTAACCCTACTTGTCCTGACGCTAACCCTAGTTGTCCTGACGCTAACCCTAGTTGTCCTGACGCTAACCCTAGTTGATCTGACGCTAACCCTAGTTGTCCTGACGCTAACCCTACTTGTCCTGACGCTAACCCTACTTGTCCTGACGCTAACCCTACTTGTCCTGACGCTAACCCTAGTTGTCCTGACGCTAACCCTAGTTGTCCTGACGCTAACCCTAGTTGTCCTGACGCTAACACTAATTGTGCTGACGCTAACCCTAGTTGTCCTGACGCTAACATTAGTTGTCCTGACGCTAACCCTACTTGTCCTGACGCTAACCCTACTTGTCCTGACGCTAACCCTAGTTGTCCTGACGCTAACCCTAGTTGTCCTGACGCTAACCCTAGTTGTCCTGACGCTAACCCTACTTGTCCTGACGCTAACCCTAGTTGTCCTGACGCTAACCCTAGTTGTCCTGACGCTAACATTAGTTGTCCTGACGCTAACCCTAGTTGTCCTGACGCTAACCCTAGTTGTCCTGACGCTAACCCTAGTTGTCCTGATGCTAACTCTACTTGTCCTGACACTAACCCTAGTTTTCCTGACGCTAACCCTAGTTGTCCTGACGCTAACCCTACTTGTCCTGACGCTAACCCTAGTTGTCCTGACGCTAACGCTAGTTGTCTTGACGCTAACCCTAGTTGTCCTGACGCTAACCCTAGTTGTCCTGACGCTAACCCTAGTTGTCCTGACGCTAACCCTAGTTGAAATGACGCTAACCCTAGTTGTCCTGATGCTAACCCAAGTTGTCCTGACGCTAACCCTAGTTGTCCTGACGCTAACCCTAGTTGTCCTGACGCTAACCCTAGTTGAAATGACGCTAACCCTAGTTGTACTGACGCTAATCCTAGTTGTCCTGACGCTAACCCTAGTTGTCCTGACGCTAACCCTAGTTGTCCTGACGCTAACCCTAGTTGTCCTAACGCTAACCCTAGTTGTCCTGACGCTAACCCTAGTTGTCCTGACGCTAACCCTACATGTCCTGACGCTAACCCTAGTTGTCCTGACGCTAACCCTAGTTGTCCTGACGCTAACCCTACTTGTCCTGACGCTAACCCTAGTTGTCCTGATGCTAAACCTACTTGTCCTGACGCTAACCCTAGTTGTCCTGACGCTAACCCTAGTTGTCCTGACGCTAACCCTACTTGTCCTGACGCTAACCCTAGTTGTCCTGACGCTAACCCTAGTTGTCCTGACGCTAACATTAGTTGTCCTGACGCTAACCCTAGTTGTCCTGACGCTAACCCTAGTTGTCCTGACGCTAACCCTAGTTGTCCTGATGCTAACTCTACTTGTCCTGACACTAACCCTAGTTTTCCTGACGCTAACCCTAGTTGTCCTGACGCTAACCCTACTTGTCCTGACGCTAACCCTAGTTGTCCTGAAGCTAACGCTAGTTGTCTTGACGCTAACCCTAGTTGTCCTGACGCTAACTCTAGTTGTCCTGACGCTAACCCTAGTTGTCCTGACGCTAACCCTACTTGTCCTGACGCTAACCCTAGTTGTCCTGACGCTAACCCTAGTTGTCCTGACGCTAACCCTACTTGTCCTGACGCTAACCCTAGTTGCCCTGACGCTAACCCTAGTTGTCCTGACGCTAACCCTAGTTGTCCTGACGCTAACCCTAGTTGTCCTGACGCGAACCCTAGTTGTCCTGACGCTAACTCTACTTGTCCTGACGCTAACCCTAGTTTTCCTGACGCTAACCCTAGTTGTCCTGACGCTAACCCTACTTGTCCTGACGCTAACCCTAGTTGTCCTGATGCTAACCCTAGTTGTCCTGACGCTAATCCTAGTTGTCCTCACGCTAACCCTAGTTGTCCTGACGCTAATCCTACTTGTCCTGACGCTAACCCTAGTTGTCCTGACGCTAATCCTAGTTGTCCTGACGCTAACCCTAGTTGTCCTGACGCTAACCCTAGTTGTCCTGACGCTTACCCTAGTTGTTCTGACGCTAACTCTACTTGTCCTGACGCTAACCCTAGTTTTCCTGACGCTAACCCTAGTTGTCCTGACGCTAACCCTACTTGTCCTGACGCTAACCCTAATTGTCCTGACGCTAACCCTAGTTGTCTTGACGCTAACCCTAGTTGTCCTGACGCTAACCCTACTTGTCCTGACGCTAACCCTAGTTGTCCTGACGCTAACCCTACTTGTCCTGACGCTAACCCTACTTGTCCTGACGCTAACCCTAGTTGTCCTGACGCTAACCCTACTTGTCCTGACGCTAACCCTAGTTGTCCTGACGCTAACCCTAGTCATCCTGACGCTAACCCTAGTTGACCTGACGCTAACCCTACTTGTCCTAACGCTAACCCTAGTTGACCTGACGCTAAGCCTACTTGTCCTGACGCTAACCCCAGTTGCCCTGACGCTAACCCTAGTTGTCCTGACGCTAACCCTAGTTGTCCTGACGCTAACCCTAGTTGTCCTGACGCTAACCCTAGTTGTCCTGACACTAACCCTAGTTGTCCTGACACTAACCCTAGTTGTCCTGACGCTAACTCTACTTGTCCTGACGCTAACCCTAGTTGTCCTCACGCTAACCCTAGTTGTGCTGACGCTAACCCTACTTGTCCTGACGCTAACCCTAGTTGTCCTGACGCTAACCCTAGTTGTCCTGACGCTAACCCTAGTTGTCCTGACGCTAACCCTAGTTGTCCTGACGCTAACCCTACTTGTCCTGACGCTAACCCTAGTTGTCCTGACGCTAAGCCTAGTTGTCCTGACGCTAACCCTACTTGTCCTGACGCTAACCCTAGTTGTCCTGACGCTAACCCTAGTTGTCCTGACGCTAACCCTACTTGTCCTGACGCTAACCCTAGTTGCCTTGACGTTAACCCTAGTTCTCCTGACGCTAACCCTAGTTGTCCTGACGCTAACCCTAGTTGTCCTGACGCTAACCCTAGTTGTCCTGACGCTATCCCTGGTTGTCCTGACGCTAACTCTACTTGTCCTGACGCTAACCCTAGTTTTCCTGACGCTAACCCTAGTTGTCCTGACGCTAACCCTACTTGTCCTGACGCTAACCCTAGTTGTCCTGACGCTAACCCTAGTTGTCCTGATGCTAACCCTACTTGTCCTGACGCTAACCCTAGTTGTCCTGACGCTAACCCTAGTTGTCCTGACGCTAACCCTACTTGTCCTGACGCTAACCCTAGTTGTCCTGACGCTAACCCTAGTTGTCCTGACGCTAACATTAGTTGTCCTGACGCTAACCCTAGTTGTCCTGACGCTAACCCTAGTTGTCCTGATGCTAACCCTAGTTGTCCTGACGCTAACCCTAGTTGTCCTGACGCTAACCCTAGTTGTCCTGACGCTAACCCTACTTGTCCTGACGCTAACCCTAGTTTTCCTGACGCTAACCCTAGTTGTCCTGACGCTAACCCTACTTGTCCTGACGCTAACCCTAGTTGTTCTGACGCTAACCCTAGTTGTCCTGACGCTAATCCTAGTTGTCCTGACGCTAACCCTAGTTGTCCTGACGCTAACCCTACTTGTCCTGACGCTAACCCTAGTTGTCCTGACGCTAACCCTACTTGTCCTGACGCTAACCCTAGTTGTCCTGACGCTAACCCTAGTCATCCTGACGCTAACCCTAGTTGACCTGACGCTAACCCTACTTGTCCTAACGCTAACCCTAGTTGACCTGACGCTAACCCTACTTGTCCTGACGCTAACCCCAGTTGCCCTGACGCTAACCCTAGTTGTCCTGACGCTAACCCTAGTTGTCCTGACGCTAACCCTAGTTGTCCTGACGCTAACCCTAGTTGTCCTGACACTAACCCTAGTTGTCCTGACACTAACCCTAGTTGTCCTGACGCTAACTATACTTGTCCTGACGCTAACCCTAGTTGTCCTCACGCTAACCCTAGTTGTCCTGACGCTAACCCTACTTGTCGTGACGCTAACCCTAGTTGTTCTGACGCTAACCCTAGTTGTCCTGACGCTAACCCTAGTTGTCCTGACGCTAACCCTACTTGTCCTGACGCTAACCCTAGTTGTCCTGACGCTAACCCTAGTTGTCCTGACGCTAACCCTACTTGTCCTGACGCTAACCCTAGTTGTCCTGACGCTAACCCTAGTTGTCCTGACGCTAACCCTACTTGTCCTGACGCTAACCCTAGTTGCCTTGACGTTAACCCTAGTTCTCCTGACGCTAACCCTAGTTGTCCTGACGCTAACCCTAGTTGTCCTGACGCTAACCCTAGTTGTCCTGACGCTATCCCTGGTTGTCCTGACGCTAACTCTACTTGTCCTGACGCTAACCCTAGTTTTCCTGACGCTAACAATAGTTGTCCTGACGCTAACCCTACTTGTCCTGACGCTAACCCTAGTTGTCCTGACGCTAACCCTAGTTGTCCTGACGCTAATCCTAGTTGTCCTGACGCTAACCCTAGTTGTCCTGACGCTAACCCTACTTGTCCTGACGCTAACCCTAGTTGTCCTGACGCTAACCCTACTTGTCCTGACGCTAACCCTAGTTGTCCTGACGCTAACCCTAGTTGTCCTGATGCTAACCCTAGTTGTCCTGACGCTAACCCTAGTTGTCCTGACGCTAACCCTAGTTGTCCTGACGCTAACCCTAGTTGTCCTGACGCTAACTCTACTTGCCCTGACGCTAACCCTAGTTTTCCTGACGCTAACCCTAGTTGTCCTGACGCTAACCCTACTTGTCCTGACGCTAACCCTAGTTGTCCTGACGCTAACTCTAGTTGTCCTGACGCTAACCCTAGTTGTCCTGACGCTAACCCTACTTGTCTTGACGCTAACCCTAGTTGTCCTGACGCTAACCCTAGTTGTCCTGACGCTAACCCTACTTGTCCTGACGCTAACCCTAGTTGTCCTGACGCTAACCCTAGTTGTCCTGACGCTAACCCTAGTTGTCCTGACGCTAACCCTACTTGTCCTGAGGCTAACCCTAGTTGCCCTGACGCTAACCCTAGTTCTCCTGACGCTAACCCTAGTTGTCCTGACGCTAACCCTAGTTGTCCTGACGCTAACCCTAGTTGTCCTGAAACTAACTCTACTTGTCCTGACGCTAATCCTAGTTTTCCTGACGCTAACCCTAGTTGTCCTGACGCTAACCCTACTTGTCCTGATGCTAACCCTAGTTGTCCTGACGCTAACCCTAGTTGTCCTGACGCTAATCCTAGTTGTCCTGACGCTAACCCTAGTTGTCCTGACGCTAACCCTACTTGTCCTGACGCTAACCCTAGTTGTCCTGACGCTAACCCTACTTGTCCTGACGCTAACCCTAGTTGTCCTGACGCTAACCCTACTTGTCCTGACGCTAACCCTAGTTGCCCTGACGCTAACCCTAGTTGTCCTGACGCTAACCCTACTTGTCCTGACGCTAACCCTAGTTGTCCTGACGCTAACCCTAGTTGTCCTGATGCTAACCCTACTTGTCCTGATGCTAACCCTAGTTGTCCTGACGCTAACCCTAGTTGTCCTGACGCTAACCCTAGTTGTCCTGACGCTAACCCTAGTTGTCCTGACGCTAACCCTACTTGTCCTGACGCTAACCCTAGTTGTCCTGACGCTAACCCTATTTGTCCTGACGCTAACCCTAGTTGTCCTGATGCTAACCCTAGTTGTCCTGACGCTAACCCTAGTTGTCCTGAAGCTAACCCTAGTTGTCCTGACACTAACCCTAGTTGTCCTGACGCTAACCCTAGTTGTCCTGACGCTAACTCTACTTGTCCTGACGCTAACCCTAGTTGTCCTCACGCTAACCCTAGTTGTCCTGACGCTAACCCTACTTGTCCTGACGCTAACCCTAGTTATCCTGATGCTAACCCTAGTTGTCCTGACGCTAACCCTACTTGTCCTGACGCTAACCCTAGTTGTCCTGACGCTAACCCTACTTGTCCTGACGCTAACCCTACTTGTCCTGACGCTAACCCTAGTTGTTCTGACGCTAACCCTAGTTGTCCTGACGCTAACCCTAGTTGTCCTGACGCTAACCCTAGTTGTCCTGACGCTAACCCTAGTTGTCCTGACGCTAACCCTACTTGTCCTGACGCTAACCCTAGTTGTCCTGACGCTAACCCTAGTTGTCCTGACGCTAACCCTACTTGTCCTGACGCTAACCCTAGTTGCCTTGACGTTTACCCTAGTTCTCCTGACGCTAACCCTAGTTGTCCTGACGCTAACCCTAGTTGTCCTGACGCTAACCCTAGTTGTCCTGACGCTATCCCTGGTTGTCCTGACGCTAACTCTACTTGTCCTGACGCTAACCCTAGTTTTCCTGACGCTAACCCTAGTTGTCCTGACGCTAACCCTACTTGTCCTGACGCTAACCCTAGTTGTCCTGACGCTAACCCTAGTTGTCCTGACGCTAATCCTAGTTGTCCTGACGCTAACCCTAGTTGTCCTGACGCTAACCCTACTTGTCCTGACGCTAACCCTAGTTGTCCTGACGCTAACCCTAGTTGTCCTGATGCTAACCCTAGTTGTCCTGACGCTAACCCTAGTTGTCCTGACGCTAACCCTAGTTGTCCTGACGCTAACCCTAGTTGTCCTGACGCTAACCCTACTTGTCCTGACGCTAACCCTAGTTGTCCTGACGCTAACCCTAGTTGTCCTGACGCTAACCCTAGTTGTCCTGACGCTAACCCTACTTGTCTTGACGCTAACCCTAGTTGTCCTGACGCTAACCCTAGTTGTCCTGACGCTAACCCTACTTGTCCTGACGCTAACCCTAGTTGTCCTGACGCTAACCCTAGTTGTCCTGACGCTAACCCTAGTTGTCCTGACGCTAACCCTACTTGTCCTGAGGCTAACTCTAGTTGCCCTGACGCTATCCCTAGTTCTCCTGACGCTAACCCTAGTTGTCCTGACGCTAACCCTAGTTGTCCTGACGCTAACCCTAGTTGTCCTGAAACTAACTCTACTTGTCCTGACGCTAACCCTAGTTTTCCTGATGCTAACCCTAGTTGTCCTGACGCTAACCCTACTTGTCCTGACGCTAACCCTAGTTGTCCTGACGCTAACCCTAGTTGTCCTGACGCTAATTCTAGTTGTCCTGACGCTAACCCTAGTTGTCCTGACGCTAACCCTACTTGTCCTGACGCTAACCCTAGTTGTCCTGACGCTAACCCTACTTGTCCTGACGCTAACCCTAGTTGTCCTGATGCTAACCCTAGTTGTCCTGACGCTAACCCTACTTGTCCTGACGCTAACCCTAGTTGCCCTGACGCTAACCCTAGTTGTCCTGACGCTAACCCTACTTGTCCTGACGCTAACCCTAGTTGTCCTGATGCTAACCCTAGTTGTCCTGACGCTAACCCTACTTGTCCTGACGCTAACCCTAGTTGTCCTGACGCTAACCCTAGTTGTCCTGACGCTAACCCTACTTGTCCTGACGCTAACCCTAGATGCCCTGACGCTAACCCTAGTTGTCCTGACGCTAACCCTAGTTGTCCTGACGCTAACCCTAGTTGTCCTGACGCTAACCCTAGTTGTCCTGACGCTAACCCTAGTTGTCCTGACGCTAACCCTAGTTGTCCTGACGCTAACCCTACTTGTCCTGACGCTAACCCTAGTTGTCCTGACGCTAACCCTAGTTGTCCTGACGCTAACCCTAGTTGTCCTGACGCTAACCCTAGTTGTCCTGACGCTAACCCTAGTTGTCCTGACGCTAACCCTAGTTATCCTGAAGCTAACCCTAGTTGTCCTGACGCTAACCCTAGTTGTCCTGACGCTAACCCTAGTTGTCCTGACGCTAACCCTGGTTGTCCTGACGCTAACCCTAGTTGTCCTGACGCTAACCCTACTTGTCCTGACGCTAACCCTAGTTGCCCTGACGCTAACCCTAGTTGTCCTGATGCTAACCCTAGTTGTCCTGACGCTAACCCTAGTTGTCCTGAAGCTAACCCTAGTTGTCCTGACACTAACCCTAGTTGTCCTGACGCTAACCCTAGTTGTCCTGACGCTAACTCTACTTGTCCTGACGCTAACCCTAGTTGTCCTCACGCTAACCCTAGTTGTCCTGACGCTAACCCTACTTGTCCTGACGCTAACCCTACTTGTCCTGACGCTAACCCTAGTTGTCCTGACGCTAACCCTACTTGTCCTGACGCTAACCCTAGTTGTCCTGACGCTAACCCTAGTTGTCCTGACGCTAACCCTACTTGTCCTGACGCTAACCCTAGTTGTCCTGACGCTAACCCTAGTTGTCCTGACGCTAACCCTACTTGTCCTGACGCTAACCCTAGTTGCCCTGACGCTAACCCTAGTTCTCCTGACGCTAACCCTAGTTGTCCTGACGCTAACCCTAGTTGTCCTGACGCTAACCCTAGTTGTCCTGACGCTAACCCTAGTTATCCTGACGCTAACTCTACTTGTCCTGACGCTAACCCTAGTTTTCCTGACGCTAACCCTAGTTGTCCTGACGCTAACCCTACTTGTCCTGACGCTAACTCTAGTTGTCCTGACGCTAACCCTAGTTGTCCTGACGCTAATCCTAGTTGTCCTGACGCTAACCCTAGTTGTCCTGACGCTAACCCTAGTTGTCCTGACGCTAACCCTAGTTGTCCTGACGCTAACCCTACTTGTCCTGACGCTAACCCTAGTTGTCCTGACGCTAACCCTAGTTGTCCTGATGCTAACCCTAGTTGTCCTGACGCTAACCCTACTTGTCCTGACGCTAACCCTAGTTGTCCTGACGCTAACCCTAGTTGTCCTGACGCTAACCCTAGTTGTCCTGATGCTAACCCTAGTTGTCCTGACGCTAACTCTACTTGTCCTGACGCTAACCCTAGTTTTCCTTACGCTAACCCCAGTTGTCCTGACGCTAACCCTACTTGTCCTGACGCTAACCCTAGTTGTCCTGACGCTAACCCTAGTTGTCCTGACGCTAACCCTACTTGTCCTGACGCTAACCCTAGTTGTCCTGACGCTAACCCTAGTTGTCCTGACGCTAACCCTACTTGTCCTGACGCTAACCCTAGTTGTCCTGACGCTAACCCTAGTTGTCCTGACGCTAACCCTAGATGTCCTGATGCTAACCCTACTTGTCCTGAGGCTAACCCTAGTTGCCCTGACGCTAACCCTAGTTCTCCTGACGCTAACCCTAGTTGTCCTGACGCTAACCCTAGTTGTCCTGACGCTAACCCTAGTTGTCCTGACGCTAACGCTACTTGTAATGACGCTAACCCTAGTTTTCCTGACGCTAACCCTAGTTGTCCTGACGCTAACCCTACTTGTCCTGACGCTAACCCTAGTTGTCCTGACGCTAACCCTAGTTGTCCTGACGCTAATCCTAGTTGTCCTGACGCTAACCCTAGTTGTCCTGACGCTAACCCTACTTGTCCTGACGCTAACCCTAGTTGTCCTGACGCTAACCCTAGTTGTCCTGACGCTAACCCTACTTGTCCTGACGCTAACCCTAGTTGTCCTGACGCTAACCCTAGTTGTCCTGACGCTAATCCTAGTTGTCCTGACGCTAACCCTAGTTGTCCTGACGCTAACCCTACTTGTCCTGACGCTAACCCTAGTTGTCCTGACGCTAACCCTAGTTGTCCTGACGCTAACCCTAGTTTTCCTTACGCTAACCCCAGTTGTCCTGACGCTAACCCTACTTGTCCTGACGCTAACCCTAGTTGTCCTGACGCTAACCCTAGTTGTCCTGACGCTAACTCTACTTGTCCTGACGCTAACCCTAGTTTTCCTGACGCTAACCCTAGTTGTCCTGACGCTAACCCTACTTGCCCTGACGCTAACCCTAATTGTCCTGACGCTAACCCTAGTTGTCCTGACGCTAATCCTAGTTGTCCTGACGCTAACCCTAGTTGTCCAGCTCTAACCCTACTTGTCCTGACGCTAACCCTAGTTGTCCTGACGCTAACCCTAGTTGTCCTGACGCTAACCCTAGTTGTCCTGACGCTAACCCTACTTGTCCTGACGCTAACCCTAGTTGCCCTGACGCTAACCCTAGTTGTCCTGATGCTAACCCTAGTTGTCCTGACGCTAACCCTAGTTGTCCTGAAGCTAACCCTAGTTGTCCTGACACTAACCCTAGTTGTCCTGACGCTAACCCTAGTTGTCCTGACGCTAACTCTACTTGTCCTGACGCTAACCCTAGTTGTCCTCACGCTAACCCTAGTTGTCCTGACGCTAACCCTACTTGTCCTGACGCTAACCCTAGTTGTCCTGACGCTAACCCTAGTTGTCCTGACGCTAACCCTACTTGTCCTGACGCTAACCCTAGTTGTCCTGACGCTAACCCTAGTTGTCCTGACGCTAACCCTACTTGTCCTGACGCTAACCCTAGTTGTCCTGACGCTAACCCTAGTTGTCCTGACGCTAACCCTACTTGTCCTGACGCTAACCCTAGTTGCCCTGACGCTAACCCTAGTTCTCCTGACGCTAACCCTAGTTGTCCTGACGCTAACCCTAGTTGTCCTGACGCTAACCCTAGTTGTCCTGACGCTAACCCTAGTTATCCTGACGCTAACTCTACTTGTCCTGACGCTAACCCTAGTTTTCCTGACGCTAACCCTAGTTGTCCTGACGCTAACCCTACTTGTCCTGACGCTAACTCTAGTTGTCCTGACGCTAACCCTAGTTGTCCTGACGCTAATCCTAGTTGTCCTGACGCTAACCCTAGTTGTCCTGACGCTAACCCTAGTTGTCCTGACGCTAACCCTAGTTGTCCTGACGCTAACCCTACTTGTCCTGACGCTAACCCTAGTTGTCCTGACGCTAACCCTAGTTGTCCTGATGCTAACCCTAGTTGTCCTGACGCTAACCCTACTTGTCCTGACGCTAACCCTAGTTGCCCTGACGCTAACCCTAGTTGTCCTGACGCTAACCCTAGTTGTCCTGACGCTAACTCTAGTTGTCCTGATGCTAACCCTAGTTGTCCTGACGCTAACTCTACTTGTCCTGACGCTAACCCTAGTTTTCCTTACGCTAACCCCAGTTGTCCTGACGCTAACCCTACTTGTCCTGACGCTAACCCTAGTTGTCCTGACGCTAACCCTAGTTGTCCTGACGCTAACCCTAGTTGTCCTGACGCTAACCCTAGTTGTCCTGACGCTAACCCTAGTTGTCCTGACGCTAACCCTACTTGTCCTGACGCTAACCCTAGTTGTCCTGACGCTAACCCTAGTTGTCCTGACGCTAACCCTAGATGTCCTGATGCTAACCCTACTTGTCCTGAGGCTAACCCTAGTTGCCCTGACGCTAACCCTAGTTCTCCTGACGCTAACCCTAGTTGTCCTGACGCTAACCCTAGTTGTCCTGACGCTAACCCTAGTTGTCCTGACGCTAACGCTACTTGTCCTGACGCTAACCCTAGTTTTCCTGACGCTAACCCTAGTTGTCCTGACGCTAACCCTACTTGTCCTGACGCTAACCCTAGTTGTCCTGACGCTAACCCTAGTTGTCCTGACGCTAATCCTAGTTGTCCTGACGCTAACCCTAGTTGTCCTGACGCTAACCCTACTTGTCCTGACGCTAACCCTAGTTGTCCTGACGCTAACCCTAGTTGTCCTGACGCTAACCCTACTTGTCCTGACGCTAACCCTAGTTGTCCTGACGCTAACCCTAGTTGTCCTGACGCTAACCCTACTTGTCCTGACGCTAACCCTAGTTGCCCTGACGCTAACCCTAGTTGTCCTGACGCTAACCCTACTTGTCCTGACGCTAACCCTAGTTGTCCTGACGCTAACCCTAGTTGTCCTGACGCTAACCCTACTTGTCCTGACGCTAACCCTAGTTGTCCTGACGCTAACCCTAGTTTTCCTTACGCTAACCCCAGTTGTCCTGACGCTAACCCTACTTGTCCTGACGCTAACCCTAGTTGTCCTGACGCTAACCCTAGTTGTCCTGACGCTAACTCTACTTGTCCTGACGCTAACCCTAGTTTTCCTGACGCTAACCCTAGTTGTCCTGACGCTAACCCTACTTGCCCTGACGCTAACCCTAATTGTCCTGACGCTAACCCTAGTTGTCCTGACGCTAATCCTAGTTGTCCTGACGCTAACCCTAGTTGTCCTGACGCTAACCCTACTTGTCCTGACGCTAACCCTAGTTGTCCTGACGCTAACCCTAGTTGTCCTGACGCTAACCCTACTTGTCCTGACGCTAACTCTAGTTGTCCTGACGCTAACCCTAGTTGTCCTGACGCTAATCCTAGTTGTCCTGACGCTAACCCTAGTTGTCCTGACGCTAACCCTAGTTGTCCTGACGCTAACACTAGTTGTCCTGACGCTAACCCTACTTGTCCTGACGCTAACCCTAGTTGTCCTGACGCTAACCCTAGTTGTCCTGACGCTAACCCTAGTTGTCCTGACGCTAACCCTACTTGTCCTGACGCTAACCCTAGTTGCCCTGACGCTAACCCTAGTTGTCCTGACGCTAACCCTAGTTGTCCTGACGCTAACCCTAGTTGTCCTGATGCTAACCCTAGTTGTCCTGACGCTAACTCTACTTGTCCTGACGCTAACCCTAGTTTTCCTTACGCTAACCCCAGTTGTCCTGACGCTAACCCTACTTGTCCTGACGCTAACCCTAGTTGTCCTGACGCTAACCCTAGTTGTCCTGACGCTAACCCTACTTGTCCTGACGCTAACCCTAGTTGTCCTGACGCTAACCCTAGTTGTCCTGACGCTAACCCTAGTTGTCCTGACGCTAACCCTACTTGTCCTGACGCTAACCCTAGTTGTCCTGACGCTAACCCTAGTTGTCCTGACGCTAACCCTAGATGTCCTGATGCTAACCCTACTTGTCCTGAGGCTAACCCTAGTTGCCCTGACGCTAACCCTAGTTCTCCTGACGCTAACCCTAGTTGTCCTGACGCTAACCCTAGTTGTCCTGACGCTAACCCTAGTTGTCCTGACGCTAACTCTACTTGTCCTGACGCTAACCCTAGTTTTCCTGACGCTAACCCTAGTTGTCCTGACGCTAACCCTACTTGTCCTGACGCTAACCCTACTTGTCCTGACGCTAACCCTAGTTGCCCTGACGCTAACCCTAGTTGTCCTGACGCTAACCCTACTTGTCCTGACGCTAACCCTAGTTGTCCTGACGCTAACCCTAGTTGTCCTGACGCTAACCCTACTTGTCCTGAGGCTAACCCTAGTTGCCCTGACGCTAACCCTAGTTCTCCTGACGCTAACCCTAGTTGTCCTGACGCTAACCCTAGTTGTCCTGACGCTAACCCTAGTTGTCCTGACGCTAACCCTAGTTGTCCTGACGCTAACCCTAGTTGTCCTGACACTAACCCTACTTGTCCTGACGCTAACCCTAGATGCCCTGACGCTAACCCTATTTGTCCTGACGCTAACCCTAGTTGTCCTGACGCTAACCCTAGTTGTCCTGATGCTAACCCTACTTGTCCTGACGCTAACCCTAGTTGTCCTGACGCTAACCCTAGTTGTCCTGACGCTAACCCTAGTTGTCCTGACGCTAACCCTACTTGTCCTGACGCTAACCCTAGTTGTCCTGACGCTAACCCTACTTGTCCTGATGCTAACCCTACTTGTCCTGACGCTAACCCCAGTTGTCCTGACGCTAACCCTAGTTGTCCTGAAGCTAACCCTAGTTGTCCTGACGCTAACCCTACTTGTCCTGACGCTAACCCTAGTTGTCCTGACGCTAACCCTAGTTGTCCTGACGCTAACCCTAGTTGTCCTGACGCTAACCCTACTTGTCCTGACGCTAACCCTAGTTGCCCTGACGCTAACCCTAGTTGTCCTGACGCTAACCCTAGTTGTCCTGACGCTAACCCTAGTTGTCCTGACGCTAACTCTACTTGTCCTGACGCTAACCCTAGTTTTCCTGACGCTAACCCTAGTTGTCCTGACGCTAACCCTACTTGTCCTGACGCTAACCCTAGTTGTCCTGACGCTAACCCTACTTGTCCTGACGCTAACCCTACTTGTCCTGACGCTAACCCTAGTTGTCCTGACGATAACCCTAGTTGTCCTGACGCTAACCCTAGTTGTCCTGACGCTAACCCTACTTGTCCTGACGCTAACCCTAGTTGTCCTGACGCTAACCCTACTTGTACTGACGCTAACCCTACTTGTCCTGACGCTAACCCTAGTTGTCCTGACGCTAACCCTAGTTGTCCTGACGCTAATCCTAGTTGTCCTGACGCTAACCCTAGTTGTCCTGACGCTAACCCTAGTTGTCCTGACGCTAACCCTAGTTGTCCTGACGCTAACCCTAGTTGTCCTGACGCTAACCCTACTTGTCCTGACGCTAACCCTAGTTGTCCTGACGCTAACCCTAGTTGTCCTGACGCTAACCCTAGTTGCCCTGACGCTATCCCTAGTTCTCCTGACGCTAACCCTAGTTGTCCTGACGCTAACCCTAGTTGTCCTGACGCTAACCCTAGTTGTCCTGACGCTAACCCTAGTTGTCCTGACGCTAATTCTACTTGTCCTGACGCTAACCCTAGTTTTCCTGACGCTAACCCTAGTTGTCCTGACGCTAACCCTACTTGTCCTGACGCTAACCCTAGTTGTCCTGACGCTAACCCTAGTTGTCCTGATGCTAATCCTAGTTGTCCTGACGCTAACCCTAGTTGTCCTGACGCTAACCCTAGTTGTCCTGACGCTAACCCTAGTTGTCCTGACGCTAACCCTACTTGTCCTGACGCTAACCCTACTTGTCCTGACGCTAACCCTAGTTGTCCTGACGCTAACCCTAGTTGTCCTGACGCTAACCCTTCTTGTACTGACGCTAACCCTAGTTGCCCTGACGCTAACCCTAGTTGTCCTGACGCTAACCCTACTTGTCCTGACGCTAACCCTAGTTGTCCTGACGCTAACCCTAGTTCTCCTGACGCTAACCCTAGTTGTCCTGACGCTAACCCTACTTGTCCTGACGCTAACCCTAGTTGTCCTGACGCTAACCCTAGTTGTCCTGACGCTAACCCTACTTGTCCTGACGCTAACCCTAGTTGTCCTGACGCTAACCCTAGTTGTCCTGACGCTAACCCTACTTGTCCTGACGCTAACCCTAGTTGTCCTGACGCTAACCCTAGTTGTCCTGACGCTAACCCTACTTGTCCTGACGCTAACCCTAGTTGCCCTGACGCTAACCCTAGTTGTCCTGACGCTAACCCTAGTTATCCTGACGCTAACTCTACTTGTCCTGACGCTAACCCTAGTTTTCCTGACGCTAACCCTAGTTGTCCTGACGCTAACCCTACTTGTCCTGACGCTAACCCTAGTTGTCCTGACGCTAACCCTAGTTGTCCTGACGCTAACCGTACTTGTCCTGACGCTAACCCTAGTTGTCCTGAAGCTAACCCTACTTGTCCTGACGCTAACCCTAGTTGTCCTGACGCTAACCCTAGTTGTCCCAACGCTAACACTACTTGTCCTTACGCTAACCCTAGTTGCCCTGACGCTAACCCTAGTTGCCCTGACGCTAACCCTAGTTGTCCTGACGCTAACCCTAGTTGTCCTGACGCTAACCCTAGTTGTCCTGACGCTAACTCTACTTGTCCTGACGCTAACCCTAGTTTTCCTGACGCTAACCCTAGTTGTCCTGACGCTAACCCTACTTGTCCTGACGCTAACCCTAGTTGTCCTGACGCTAACCCTAGTTGTCCTGACGCTAACCCTAGTTGTCCTGACGCTAACCCTACTTGAACTGACGCTAACCCTAGTTGTCCTGACGCTAACCCTACTTGTCCTGACGCTAACCCTAGTTGTCCTGACGCTAACCCTAGTTGTCCTGACGCTAACCCTAGTTGTCCTGACGCTAACCCTACTTGTCCTGAGGCTAACCCTACTTGTCCTGAGGCTAACCCTAGTTGCCCTGACGCTAACCCTAGTTCTCCTGACGCTAACCCTAGTTGTCCTGACGCTAACCCTAGTTGTCCTGACGCTAACCCTAGTTGTCCTGACTCTAACTCTACTTGTCCTGACGCTAACCCTAGTTTTCCTGACGCTAACCCTACTTGTCCTGACGTTAACCTTAGTTGTCCTGACGTTAACCCTAGTTGTCCTGACGCTAATCCTAGTTGTCCTGACGCTAACCCTAGTTGTCCTGACGCTAACCCTACTTGTCCTGACGCTAACCCTAGTTGTCCTGACGCTAACCCTAGTTGTCCTGACGCTAACCCTACTTGTCCTGACGCTAACCCTAGTTGTCCTGACGCTAACCCTACTTGTCCTGACGCTAACCCTAGTTGCCCTGACGCTAACCCTAGTTGTCCTGACGCTAACCCTACTTGTCCTGACGCTAACCCTAGTTGTCCTGACGCTAACCCTCGTTGTCCTGACGCTAACCCTACTTGTCCTGACGCTAACCCTAGTTGTCCTGACGCTAACCCTAGTTGTCCTGACGCTAACCCTAGATGCCCTGACGCTAACCCTAGTTGTCCTGACGCTAACCCTAGTTGTCCTGACGCTAACCCTAGTTGTGCTGACGCTAACCCTAGTTGTCCTGACGCTAACCCTAGTTGTCCTGACGCTAATCCTAGTTGTCCTGACGCTAACCCTAGTTGTCCTGACGCTAACCCTACTTGTCCTGACGCTAACCCTAGTTGTCCTGACGCTAACCCTACTTGTCCTGACGCTAACCCTAGTTGTCCTAACGCTAACCCTAGTTGTCCTGACGCTAACCCTACTTGTCCTGACGCTAACCCTAGTTGCCCTGACGCTAACCCTAGTTGTCCTGACGCTAACCCTAGTTGTCCTGACGCTAACCCTAGTTGTCCTGACGCTAACTCTACTTGTCCTGACGCTAACCCTAGTTTTCCTGATGCAAACCCTAGTTGTCCTGATGCTAACCCTACTTGTCCTGACGCTAACCCTAGTTGCCTTATGCTAACCCTAGTTGTCCTGACGCTAACCCTACTTGTCCTGACGCTAACCCTAGTTGTCCTGACGCTAACCCTACTTGTCCTGATGCTAACCCTAGTTGTCCTGACGCTAACCCTAGTTGTCCTGACGCTAACCCTACTTGTCCTGAGGCTAACCCTAGTTGTCCTGACGCTAACCCTACTTGTCCTGAGGCTAACCCTAGTTGCCCTGATGCTAACCCTAGTTCTCCTGACGCTAACCCTAGTTGTCCTGACGCTAACCCTAGTTGTCCTGACGCTAACCCTAGTTGTCCTGACGCTAACTCTACTTGTCCTGACGCTAACCCTAGTTTTCCTGACGCTAACCCTACTTGTCCTGACGCTAACCCTAGTTGTCCTGACGCTAACCCTACTTGTCCTGACGCTAACCCTAGTTGTCCTAACGCTAACCCTAGTTGTCCTGACGCTAACCCTAGTTGTCCTGACGCTAACCCTACTTGTCCTGACGCTAACCCTAGTTGTCCTGACGCTAACCCTAGTTGTCCTGACGCTAACCCTAGTTGTCCTGACGCTAATCCTACTTGTCCTGATGCTAACCCTAGTTGCCCTGACGCTAACCCTAGTTGTCCTGACGCTAACCCTAGTTGTCCTGACGCTAACCCTAGTTGTCCTGACGCTAACCCTAGTTGTCCTGACACTAACCCTAGTTGTCCTGACGCTAACCCTACTTGTCCTGAGGCTAACCCTACTTGTCCTGAGGCTAACCCTAGTTGCCCTGACGCTAACCCTAGTTCTCCTGACGCTAACCCTAGTTGTCCTGACGCTAACCCTAGTTGTCCTGACGCTAACCCTAGTTGTCCTGACTCTAACTCTACTTGTCCTGACGCTAACCCTAGTTTTCCTGACGCTAACCCTACTTGTCCTGACGTTAACCTTAGTTGTCCTGACGTTAACCCTAGTTGTCCTGACGCTAATCCTAGTTGTCCTGACGCTAACCCTAGTTGTCCTGACGCTAACCCTACTTGTCCTGACGCTAACCCTAGTTGTCCTGACGCTAACCCTAGTTGTCCTGACGCTAACCCTACTTGTCCTGACGCTAACCCTAGTTGTCCTGACGCTAACCCTACTTGTCCTGACGCTAACCCTAGTTGCCCTGACGCTAACCCTAGTTGTCCTGACGCTAACCCTACTTGTCCTGACGCTAACCCTAGTTGTCCTGACGCTAACCCTCGTTGTCCTGACGCTAACCCTACTTGTCCTGACGCTAACCCTACTTGTCCTGACGCTAACCCTAGTTGTCCTGACGCTAACCCTAGTTGTCCTGACGCTAACCCTAGATGCCCTGACGCTAACCCTAGTTGTCCTGACGCTAACCCTAGTTGTCCTGACGCTAACCCTAGTTGTGCTGACGCTAACCCTAGTTGTCCTGACGCTAACCCTAGTTGTCCTGACGCTAATCCTAGTTGTCCTGACGCTAACCCTAGTTGTCCTGACGCTAACCCTACTTGTCCTGACGCTAACCCTAGTTGTCCTGACGCTAACCCTACTTGTCCTGACGCTAACCCTAGTTGTCCTAACGCTAACCCTAGTTGTCCTGACGCTAACCCTACTTGTCCTGACGCTAACCCTAGTTGCCCTGACGCTAACCCTAGTTGTCCTGACGCTAACCCTAGTTGTCCTGACGCTAACCCTAGTTGTCCTGACGCTAACTCTACTTGTCCTGACGCTAACCCTAGTTTTCCTGACGCTAACCCTAGTTGTCCTGATGCTAACCCTACTTGTCCTGACGCTAACCCTAGTTGTCCTGATGCTAACCCTAGTTGTCCTGACGCTAACCCTACTTGTCCTGACGCTAACCCTAGTTGTCCTGACGCTAACCCTACTTGTCCTGACGCTAACCCTAGTTGTCCTGACGCTAACCCTAGTTGTCCTGACGCTAACCCTACTTGTCCTGAGGCTAACCCTAGTTGTCCTGACGCTAACCCTACTTGTCCTGAGGCTAACCCTAGTTGCCCTGATGCTAACCCTAGTTCTCCTGACGCTAACCCTAGTTGTCCTGACGCTAACCCTAGTTGCCCTGACGCTAACCCTAGTTGTCCTGACGCTAACCCTAGTTGTCCTGACGCTAACCCTAGTTGTCCTGACGCTAACTCTACTTGTCCTGACGCTAACCCTAGTTTTCCTGATGCAAACCCTAGTTGTCCTGATGCTAACCCTACTTGTCCTGACGCTAACCCTAGTTGTCCTGATGCTAACCCTAGTTGTCCTGACGCTAACCCTACTTGTCCTGACGCTAACCCTAGTTGTCCTGACGCTAACCCTACTTGTCCTGACGCTAACCCTAGTTGTCCTGACGCTAACCCTAGTTGTCCTGACGCTAACCCTACTTGTCCTGAGGCTAACCCTAGTTGTCCTGACGCTAACCCTACTTGTCCTGAGGCTAACCCTAGTTGCCCTGATGCTAACCCTAGTTCTCCTGACGCTAACCCTAGTTGTCCTGACGCTAACCCTAGTTGTCCTGACGCTAACTCTACTTGTCCTGACGCTAACCCTAGTTTTCCTGACGCTAACCCTACTTGTCCTGACGCTAACCCTAGTTGTCCTGACGCTAACCCTACTTGTCCTGACGCTAACCCTAGTTGTCCTAACGCTAACCCTAGTTGTCCTGACGCTAACCCTAGTTGTCCTGACGCTAACCCTACTTGTCCAGACGCTAACCCTAGTTGTCCTGACGCTAACCCTAGTTGTCCTGACGCTAACCCTAGTTGTCCTGACGCTAATCCTACTTGTCCTGATGCTAACCCTAGTTGCCCTGACGCTAACCCTAGTTGTCCTGACGCTAACCCTAGTTGTCCTGACGCTAACCCTAGTTGTCCTGACACTAACCCTAGTTGTCCTGACGCTAACCCTACTTGTCCTGAGGCTAACCCTACTTGTCCTGAGGCTAACCCTAGTTGCCCTGACGCTAACCCTAGTTCTCCTGACGCTAACCCTAGTTGTCCTGACGCTAAACCTAGTTGTCCTGACGCTAACCCTAGTTGTCCTGACTCTAACTCTACTTGTCCTGACGCTAACCCTAGTTTTCCTGACGCTAACCCTACTTGTCCTGACGTTAACCTTAGTTGTCCTGACGTTAACCCTAGTTGTCCTGACGCTAATCCTAGTTGTCCTGACGCTAACCCTAGTTGTCCTGACGCTAACCCTACTTGTCCTGACGCTAACCCTAGTTGTCCTGACGCTAACCCTAGTTGTCCTGACGCTAACCCTACTTGTCCTGACGCTAACCCTAGTTGTCCTGACGCTAACCCTACTTGTCCTGACGCTAACCCTAGTTGTCCTGACGCTAACCCTACTTGTCCTGACGCTAACCCTAGTTGTCCTAACGCTAACCCTAGTTGTCCTGACGCTAACCCTACTTGTCCTGACGCTAACCCTAGTTGCCCTGACGCTAACCCTAGTTGTCCTGACGCTAACCCTAGTTGTCCTGACGCTAACCCTAGTTGTCCTGACGCTAACTCTACTTGTCCTGACGCTAACCCTAGTTTTCCTGACGCTAACCCTAGTTGTCCTGATGCTAACCCTACTTGTCCTGACGCTAACCCTAGTTGTCCTGATGCTAACCCTAGTTGTCCTGACGCTAACCCTACTTGTCCTGACGCTAACCCTAGTTGTCCTGACGCTAACCCTACTTGTCCTGACGCTAACCCTAGTTGTCCTGACGCTAACCCTAGTTGTCCTGACGCTAACCCTACTTGTCCTGAGGCTAACCCTAGTTGTCCTGACGCTAACCCTACTTGTCCTGAGGCTAACGCTAGTTGCCCTGATGCTAACCCTAGTTCTCCTGACGCTAACCCTAGTTGTCCTGACGCTAACCCTACTTGTCCTGACGCTAACCCTAGTTTTCCTGACGCTAACCCTACTTGTCCTGACGCTAACCCTAGTTGTCCTGACGCTAACCCTACTTGTCCTGACGCTAACCCTAGTTGTCCTAACGCTAACCCTAGTTGTCCTGACGCTAACCCTAGTTGTCCTGACGCTAACCCTACTTGTCCTGACGCTAACCCTAGTTGTCCTGACGCTAACCCTAGTTGTCCTGACGCTAACCCTAGTTGTCCTGACGCTAATCCTACTTGTCCTGATGCTAACCCTAGTTGCCCTGACGCTAACCCTAGTTGTCCTGACGCTAACCCTAGTTGTCCTGACGCTAACCCTAGTTGTCCTGACGCTAACCCTAGTTGTCCTGACACTAACCCTAGTTGTCCTGACGCTAACCCTAGTTGTCCTGACGCTAACCCTAGTTGTCCTGACGCTAACCTCACTTGTCCTGACGCTAACCCTAGTTGTCATGACGCTAACCCTAGTTGTCCTGACGCTAACCCTAGTTGTCCTGACGCTAACCCTAGTTGTCCTGACGCTAACCCTACTTGTCCTGACGCTAACCCTAGTTGCCCTGACGCTAACCCTAGTTCTCCTGACGCTAACCCTAGTTATCCTGACGCTAACCCTAGTTGTCCTGACGCTAACCCTAGTTGTATTGACGCTAACCCTAGTTGTCCTAATGCTAACTCTACTTGTCCTGACACTAACCCTAGTTTTCCTGACGCTAACCCTAGTTGTCCTGACGCTAACCCTACTTGTCCTGACGCTAACCCTAGTTGTCCTGACGCTAACCCTAGTTGTCCTGACGCTAACCCTAGTTGTCCTGACACTAACCCTAGTTGTCCTGACGCTAACCCTAGTTGTCCTGACGCTAACCCTAGTTGTCCTGACGCTAACCCTAGTTGTCCTGACGCTAACCTCACTTGTCCTGACGCTAACCCTAGTTGTCCTGACGCTAACCCTAGTTGTCCTGATGCTAACCCTACTTGTCCTGATGCTAACCCTAGTTGTCCTGACGCTAACCCTACTTGTCCTGACGCTAACCCTAGTTGTCCTGACGCTAACCCTCGTTGTCCTGACGCTAACCCTACTTGTCCTGACGCTAACCCTACTTGTCCTGACGCTAACCCTAGTTGTCCTGACGCTAACCCTAGTTGTCCTGACGCTAACCCTAGATGCCCTGACGCTAACCCTAGTTGTCCTGACGCTAACCCTAGTTGTCCTGACGCTAACCCTAGTTGTGCTGACGCTAACCCTAGTTGTCCTGACGCTAACCCTAGTTGTCCTGACGCTAATCCTAGTTGTCCTGACGCTAACCCTAGTTGTCCTGACGCTAACCCTACTTGTCCTGACGCTAACCCTAGTTGTCCTGACGCTAACCCTACTTGTCCTGACGCTAACCCTAGTTGTCCTAAAGCTAACCCTAGTTGTCCTGACGCTAACCCTACTTGTCCTGACGCTAACCCTAGTTGCCCTGACGCTAACCCTAGTTGTCCTGACGCTAACCCTAGTTGTCCTGACGCTAACCCTAGTTGTCCTGACGCTAACTCTACTTGTCCTGACGCTAACCCTAGTTTTCCTGACGCTAACCCTAGTTGTCCTGATGCTAACCCTACTTGTCCTGACGCTAACCCTAGTTGTCCTGATGCTAACCCTAGTTGTCCTGACGCTAACCCTACTTGTCCTGACGCTAACCCTAGTTGTCCTGACGCTAGCCCTACTTGTCCTGACGCTAACCCTAGTTGTCCTGACGCTAACCCTAGTTGTCCTGACGCTAACAATACTTGTCCTGAGGCTAACCCTAGTTGTCCTGACGCTAACCCTACTTGTCCTGAGGCTAACCCTAGTTGCCCTGATGCTAACCCTAGTTCTCCTGACGCTAACCCTAGTTGTCCTGACGCTAACCCTAGTTGTCCTGACGCTAACCCTAGTTGTCCTGACGCTAACTCTACTTGTCCTGACGCTAACCCTAGTTTTCCTGACGCTAACCCTACTTGTCCTGACGCTAACCCTAGTTGTCCTGACGCTAACCCTACTTGTCCTGACGCTAACCCTAGTTGTCCTAACGCTAACCCTAGTTGTCCTGACGCTAACCCTAGTTGTCCTGACGCTAACCCTACTTGTCCTGACGCTAACCCTAGTTGTCCTGACGCTAACCCTAGTTGTCCTGACGCTAACCCTAGTTGTCCTGACGCTAATCCTACTTGTCCTGATGCTAACCCTAGTTGCCCTGACGCTAACCCTAGTTGTCCTGACGCTAACCCTAGTTGTCCTGACGCTAACCCTAGTTGTCCTGACGCTAACCCTACTTGTCCTGACGCTAACCCTAGTTGCCCTGACGCTAACCCTAGTTCTCCTGACGCTAACCCTAGTTGTCCTGACGCTAACCCTAGTTGTCCTGACGCTAACCCTAGTTGTATTGACGCTAACCCTAGTTGTCCTAATGCTAACTCTACTTGTCCTGACACTAACCCTAGTTTTCCTGACGCTAACCCTAGTTGTCCTGACGCTAACCCTACTTGTCCTGACGCTAACCCTAGTTGTCCTGACGCTAACCCTAGTTGTCCTGACGCTAACCCTAGTTGTCCTGACACTAACCCTAGTTGTCCTGACGCTAACCCTAGTTGTCCTGACGCTAACCCTAGTTGTCCTGACGCTAACCCTAGTTGTCCTGACGCTAACCTCACTTGTCCTGACGCTAACCCTAGTTGTCCTGACGCTAACCCTAGTTGTCCTGACGCTAACCCTACTTGTCCTGATGCTAACCCTAGTTGTCCTGACGCTAACCCTAGTTGTCCTGACGCTAACCCTACTTGTCCTGACGCTAACCCTAGTTGCCCTGACGCTAACCCTAGTTCTCCTGACGCTAACCCTAGTTGTCCTGATGCTAACCCTAGTTGTCCTGACGCTAACCCTAGTTGTATTGACGCTAACCCTAGTTGTCCTGATGCTAACTCTACTTTTCCTGACACTAACCCTAGTTTTCCTGACGCTAACCCTAGTTGTCCTGACGCTAACCCTACTTGTCCTGACGATAACCCTAGTTGTCCTGACGCTAACCCTAGTTGTCCTGACGCTAATCCTAGTTGTCCTGACTCTAACCCTAGTTGTCCTGACGCTAACCCTACTTGTCCTGACGCTAACCCTAGTTGCCCTGACGCTAACCCTAGTTCTCCTGACGCTAACCCTAGTTGTCCTGACGCTAACCCTAGTTGTCCTGACGCTAACCCTAGTTGTCCTGATGCTAACCCTAGTTGTCCTGACGCTAACTCTACTTGTCCTGACGCTAACCCTAGTTTTCCTGACGCTAACCCTAGTTGTCCTGACGCTAACCCTACTTGTCCTGACGCTAACCCTAGTTGTCCTGACGCTAACCCTAGTAGTCCTGACGCTAACTCTACTTGTCCTGACGCTAACCCTAGTTTTCCTGACGCTAACCCTAGTTGTCCTGACGCTAACCCTACTTGTTCTGACGCTAACCCTAGTTGTCCTGACGCTAACCCTAGTTGTCCTGACGCTAACCCTACTTGTCCTGACGCTAACCGTAGTTGTCCTGACGCTAACCCTAGTTGTCCTGACGCTAACCCTACTTGTCCTGACGCTAACCCTACTTGTCCTGACGCTAACCCTAGTTGTCCTGACGCTAACCCTAGTTGTCCTGACGCTAACCCTACTTGTCCTGACGCTAACCCTAGTTGTCCTGACGCTAACCCTAGTTGTCCTGACGCTAACCCTAGTTGTCCTGACGCTAACCCTAGTTGTCCTGACGCTAACCCTAGTTGTCCTGACGCTAACCCTAGCTGTCCTGACGCTAACCCTACTTGTCCTGATGCTAACCCTAGTTGTCCTGACGCTAACCGTAGTTGTCCTGACGCTAACCCTAGTTGTCCTGACGCTAACCCTAGTTCTACTGACGCTAACCCTAGTTGTCCTGACGCTAACCCTAGTTGTCCTGACGCTAACCCTAGTTGTACTGACGCTAACCCTAGTTGTCCTGACTCTAACTCTACTTGTCCTGACGCTAACCCTAGTTTTCCTGACGCTAACCCTAGTTGTCCTGACGCTAACCCTAGTTGTCCTGACGATAACCCTAGTTGTCCTGACGCTAACCCTAGTTGTCCTGACGCTAATCCTAGTTGTCCTGACTCTAACCCTAGTTGTCCTGACGCTAACCCTAGCTGTCCTGACGCTAACCCTACTTGTCCTGATGCTAACCCTAGTTGTCCTGACGCTAACCGTAGTTGTCCTGACGCTAACCCTAGTTGTCCTGACGCTAACCCTAGTTCTACTGACGCTAACCCTAGTTGTCCTGACGCTAACCCTAGTTGTCCTGACGCTAACCCTAGTTGTACTGACGCTAACCCTAGTTGTCCTGACTCTAACTCTACTTGTCCTGACGCTAACCCTAGTTTTCCTGACGCTAACCCTAGTTGTCCTGACGCTAACCCTAGTTGTCCTGACGATAACCCTAGTTGTCCTGACGCTAACCCTAGTTGTCCTGACGCTAATCCTAGTTGTCCTGACTCTAACCCTAGTTGTCCTGACGCTAACCCTACTTGTCCTGACGCTAACCGTAGTTGTCCTGACGCTAACCCTAGTTGTCCTGACGCTAACCCTACTTGTCCTGACGCTAACCCTACTTGTCCTGACGCTAACCCTAGTTGTCCTGACGCTAACCCTAGTTGTCCTGACGCTAACCCTAGTTGTCCTGATGCTAACCCTAGTTGTCCTGACGCTAACCCTACTTGTCCTGACGCTAACCCTAGTTGTCCTGACGCTAACCCTAGTTGTCCTGACGCTAACCCTAGTTGTCCTGACGCTAACCCTAGTTGTCCTGACGCTAACCCTACTTGTCCTGACGCTAACCCTACTTGTCCTGACGCTAACCCTAGTTGTCCTGACGCTAACCCTACTTGTCCTGACGCTAACCGTAGTTGTCCTGACGCTAACCCTAGTTGTCCTGACGCTAACCCTACTTGTCCTGACGCTAACCCTACTTGTCCTGACGCTAACCCTAGTTGTCCTGACGCTAACCCTAGTTGTCCTGACGCTAACCCTAGTTGTCCTGACGCTAACCCTACTTGTCCTGACGCTAACCCTAGTTGTCCTGACGCTAACCCTAGTTGTCCTGACGCTAACCCTAGTTGTCCTGACGCTAACCCTAGTTGTCCTGACGCTAACCCTAGCTGTCCTGACGCTAACCCTACTTGTCCTGATGCTAACCCTAGTTGTCCTGACGCTAACCGTAGTTGTCCTGACGCTAACCCTAGTTGTCCTGACGCTAACCCTAGTTCTACTGACGCTAACCCTAGTTGTCCTGACGCTAACCCTAGTTGTCCTGACGCTAACCCTAGTTGTACTGACGCTAACCCTAGTTGTCCTGACTCTAACTCTACTTGTCCTGACGCTAACCCTAGTTTTCCTGACGCTAACCCTAGTTGTCCTGACGCTAACCCTAGTTGTCCTGACGATAACCCTAGTTGTCCTGACGCTAACCCTAGTTGTCCTGACGCTAATCCTAGTTGTCCTGACTCTAACCCTAGTTGTCCTGACGCTAACCCTAGTTGTCCTGACGCTAATCCTAGTTGTCCTGACTCTAACCCTAGTTGTCCTGACGCTAACCCTAGTTGTCCTGACGCTAACCCTAGTTGTCCTGACGCTAACCCTAGTTGTCCTGACGCTAACCCTAGTTGTTCTGACGCTAACCCTAGTTGATCTGACGCTAACCCTAGTTGTCCTGACGCTAACCCTAGTTGTCCTGACGCTAATCCTAGTTGTCCTGACTCTAACCCTAGTTGTCCTGACGCTAACCCTAGTTGTCCTGACGCTAACCCTAGTTGTCCTGACGCTAACCCTAGTTGTCCTGACGCTAACCCTAGTTGTCCTGACGCTAACCCTAGTTGTTCTGACGCTAACCCTAGTTGATCTGACGCTAACCCTAGTTGTCCTGACGCTAACCCTACTTGTCCTGACGCTAACCCTACTTGTCCTGACGCTAACCCTAGTTGTCCTGACGCTAACCATAGTTGTCCTGACGCTAACGCTAGTTGTCCTGACGCTAACCCTAGTTGTCCTTACGCTAACCCTACTTGTCCTGACGCTAACCCTAGTTGCCCTGACGCTAACCCTAGTTGTCCTGACGCTAACCCTAGTTGTCCTGACGCTAACCCTAGTTGTCCTGAAGCTAACCCTAGTTGTCCTGACGCTAACTCTAGTTGTCCTGACGCTAACCCTAGTTGTCCTGACGCTAACCCTAGTTATCCTGACGCTAACTCTACTTGTCCTGACGCTAACCCTAGTTTTCCTGACGCTAACCCTAGTTGTCCTGACGCTAACCCTACTTGTCCTGACGCTAAACCTAGTTGTCCTGACGCTAACCCTAGTTGTCCTGACGCTAATCCTAGTTGTCCTGACGCTAACCCTAGTTGTCCTGACGCTAACCCTACTTGTCCTGACGCTAACCCTAGTTGTCCTGACGCTAACCCTACTTGTCCTGACGCTAACCCTAGTTGCCCTGACGCTAACCCTAGTTGTCCTGACGCTAACCCTAGTTGTCCTAACGCTAACCCTACTTGCCCTGACGCTAACCCTAGTTCTCCTGACGCTAACCCTAGTTGTCCTGACGCTAACCCTAGTTGTCCTGACGCTAACCCTACTTGTCCTGACGCTAACCCTAGTTGTCCTGACGCTAACCCTAGTTGTCCTGACGCTAACCCTAGTTGTCCTGACGCTAACCCTAGTTGTCCTGACGCTAACCCTAGTTGTCCTGACGCTAACCCTAGCTGTCCTGACGCTAACCCTACTTGTCCTGATGCTAACCCTAGTTGTCCTGACGCTAACCCTAGTTGTCCTGACGCTAACCCTAGTTGTCCTGACGCTAACCCTAGTTCTACTGACGCTAACCCTAGTTGTCCTGACGCTAACCCTAGTTGTCCTGACGCTAACCCTAGTTGTACTGACGCTAACCCTAGTTGTCCTGACTCTAACTCTACTTGTCCTGACGCTAACCCTAGTTTTCCTGACGCTAACCCTAGTTGTCCTGACGCTAACCCTAGTTGTCCTGACGATAACCCTAGTTGTCCTGACGCTAACCCTAGTTGTCCTGACGCTAATCCTAGTTGTCCTGACTCTAACCCTAGTTGTCCTGACGCTAACCATAGTTGTCCTGACGCTAACGCTAGTTGTCCTGACGCTAACCCTAGTTGTCCTTACGCTAACCCTACTTGTCCTGACGCTAACCCTAGTTGCCCTGACGCTAACCCTAGTTGTCCTGACGCTAACCCTAGTTGTCCTGACGCTAACCCTAGTTGTCCTGAAGCTAACCCTAGTTGTCCTGACGCTAACTCTAGTTGTCCTGACGCTAACCCTAGTTGTCCTGACGCTAACCCTAGTTATCCTGACGCTAACTCTACTTGTCCTGACGCTAACCCTAGTTTTCCTGACGCTAACCCTAGTTGTCCTGACGCTAACCCTACTTGTCCTGACGCTAACCCTAGTTGTCCTGACGCTAACCCTAGTTGTCCTGACGCTAATCCTAGTTGTCCTGACGCTAACCCTAGTTGTCCTGACGCTAACCCTACTTGTCCTGACGCTAACCCTAGTTGTCCTGACGCTAACCCTACTTGTCCTGAGGCTAACCCTAGTTGTCCTAACGCTAACCCTAGTTGTCCTGACGCTAACCCTACTTGTCCTGACGCTAACCCTAGTTGCCCTGACGCTAACCCTAGTTGTCCTGACGCTAACCCTAGTTGTCCTAACGCTAACCCTAGTTGTCCTGACGCTAACTCTACTTGTCCTGACGCTAACCCTAGTTTTCCTGACGCTAACCCTAGTTGTCCTGACGCTAACCCTACTTGTTCTGACGCTAACCCTAGTTGTCCTGACGCTAACCCTAGTTGTCCTGACGCTAACCCTACTTGTCCTGACGCTAACCCTAGTTGTCCTGACGCTAACCCTACTTGTCCTGACGCTAACCCTAGTTGTCCTGACGCTAACCCTAGTTGTCCTGACGCTAACCCTAGTTGTCCTGACGCTAACCCTAGTTGTCCTGAGGCTAACGCTAGTTGCCCTGACGCTAACCCTAGTTCTCCTGACGCTAACCCTAGTTGTCCTGACGCTAACCCTAGTTGTCCTGACGCTAACCCTACTTGTCCTGACGCTAACCCTAGTTGTCCTGACGCTAACCCTAGTTGTCCTGACGCTAACCCTAGTTGTCCTGACGCTAACCCTAGTTGTCCTGACGCTAACCCTAGCTGTCCTGATGCTAACCCTACTTGTCCTGATGCTAACCCTAGTTGTCCTGACGCTAACCCTAGTTGTCCTGACGCTAACCCTAGTTGTCCTGGCGCTAACCCTAGTTCTACTGACGCTAACCCTAGTTGTCCTGACGCTAACCCTAGTTGTCCTGACGCTAACCCTAGTTGTACTGACGCTAACCCTAGTTGTCCTGACTCTAACTCTACTTGTCCTGACGCTAACCCTAGTTGTCCTGACGCTAACCCTAGTTGTCCTGACGCTAACCCTAGCTGTCCTGACGCTAACCCTACTTGTCCTGATGCTAACCCTAGTTGTCCTGACGCTAACCCTAGTTGTCCTGACGCTAACCCTAGTTGTCCTGACGCTAACCCTAGTTCTACTGACGCTAACCCTAGTTGTCCTGACGCTAACCCTAGTTGTCCTGACGCTAACCCTAGTTGTACTGACGCTAACCCTAGTTGTCCTGACTCTAACTCTACTTGTCCTGACGCTAACCCTAGTTTTCCTGACGCTAACCCTAGTTGTCCTGACGCTAACCCTAGTTGTCCTGACGATAACCCTAGTTGTCCTGACGCTAACCCTAGTTGTCCTGACGCTAATCCTAGTTGTCCTGACTCTAACCCTAGTTGTCCTGACGCTAACCATAGTTGTCCTGACGCTAACGCTAGTTGTCCTGACGCTAACCCTAGTTGTCCTTACGCTAACCCTACTTGTCCTGACGCTAACCCTAGTTGCCCTGACGCTAACCCTAGTTGTCCTGACGCTAACCCTAGTTGTCCTGACGCTAACCCTAGTTGTCCTGAAGCTAACCCTAGTTGTCCTGACGCTAACTCTAGTTGTCCTGACGCTAACCCTAGTTGTCCTGACGCTAACCCTAGTTATCCTGACGCTAACTCTACTTGTCCTGACGCTAACCCTAGTTTTCCTGACGCTAACCCTAGTTGTCCTGACGCTAACCCTACTTGTCCTGACGCTAACCCTAGTTGTCCTGACGCTAACCCTAGTTGTCCTGACGCTAATCCTAGTTGTCCTGACGCTAACCCTAGTTGTCCTGACGCTAACCCTACTTGTCCTGACGCTAACCCTAGTTGTCCTGACGCTAACCCTACTTGTCCTGAGGCTAACCCTAGTTGTCCTAACGCTAACCCTAGTTGTCCTGACGCTAACCCTACTTGTCCTGACGCTAACCCTAGTTGCCCTGACGCTAACCCTAGTTGTCCTGACGCTAACCCTAGTTGTCCTAACGCTAACCCTAGTTGTCCTGACGCTAACTCTACTTGTCCTGACGCTAACCCTAGTTTTCCTGACGCTAACCCTAGTTGTCCTGACGCTAACCCTACTTGTTCTGACGCTAACCCTAGTTGTCCTGACGCTAACCCTAGTTGTCCTGACGCTAACCCTACTTGTCCTGACGCTAACCCTAGTTGTCCTGACGCTAACCCTACTTGTCCTGACGCTAACCCTAGTTGTCCTGACGCTAACCCTAGTTGTCCTGACGCTAACCCTAGTTGTCCTGACGCTAACCCTAGTTGTCCTGAGGCTAACGCTAGTTGCCCTGACGCTAACCCTAGTTCTCCTGACGCTAACCCTAGTTGTCCTGACGCTAACCCTAGTTGTCCTGACGCTAACCCTACTTGTCCTGACGCTAACCCTAGTTGTCCTGACGCTAACCCTAGTTGTCCTGACGCTAACCCTAGTTGTCCTGACGCTAACCCTAGTTGTCCTGACGCTAACCCTAGTTGTCCTGACGCTAACCCTAGCTGTCCTGATGCTAACCCTACTTGTCCTGATGCTAACCCTAGTTGTCCTGACGCTAACCCTAGTTGTCCTGACGCTAACCCTAGTTGTCCTGGCGCTAACCCTAGTTCTACTGACGCTAACCCTAGTTGTCCTGACGCTAACCCTAGTTGTCCTGACGCTAACCCTAGTTGTACTGACGCTAACCCTAGTTGTCCTGACTCTAACTCTACTTGTCCTGACGCTAACCCTAGTTTTCCTGACGCTAACCCTAGTTGTCCTGACGCTAACCCTAGTTGTCCTGACGATAACCCTAGTTGTCCTGACGCTAACCCTAGTTGTCCTGACGCTAATCCTAGTTGTCCTGACTCTAACCCTAGTTGTCCTGACGCTAACCCTAGTTGTCCTGACGCTAATCCTAGTTGTCCTGACTCTAACCCTAGTTGATCTGACGCTAACCCTAGTTGTCCTGACGCTAACCCTAGTTGTCCTGACGCTAATCCTAGTTGTCCTGACTCTAACCCTAGTTGTCCTGACGCTAACCCTAGTTGTCCTGACGCTAACCCTAGTTGTCCTGACGCTAACCCTAGTTGTCCTGACGCTAACCCTAGTTGTCCTGACGCTAACCCTAGTTGTCCTGACGCTAACCCTAGTTCTACTGACGCTAACCCTAGTTGTCCTGACGCTAACCCTAGTTGTCCTGACGCTAACCCTAGTTGTACTGACGCTAACCCTAGTTGTCCTGACTCTAACTCTACTTGTCCTGACGCTAACCCTAGTTTTCCTGACGCTAACCCTAGTTGTCCTGACGCTAACCCTAGTTGTCCTGACGATAACCCTAGTTGTCCTGACGCTAACCCTAGTTGTCCTGACGCTAATCCTAGTTGTCCTGACTCTAACCCTAGTTGTCCTGACGCTAACCATAGTTGTCCTGACGCTAACGCTAGTTGTCCTGACGCTAACCCTAGTTGTCCTTACGCTAACCCTACTTGTCCTGACGCTAACCCTAGTTGCCCTGACGCTAACCCTAGTTGTCCTGACGCTAACCCTAGTTGTCCTGACGCTAACCCTAGTTGTCCTGAAGCTAACCCTAGTTGTCCTGACGCTAACTCTAGTTGTCCTGACGCTAACCCTAGTTGTCCTGACGCTAACCCTAGTTATCCTGACGCTAACTCTACTTGTCCTGACGCTAACCCTAGTTTTCCTGACGCTAACCCTAGTTGTCCTGACGCTAACCCTACTTGTCCTGACGCTAACCCTAGTTGTCCTGACGCTAACCCTAGTTGTCCTGACGCTAATCCTAGTTGTCCTGACGCTAACCCTAGTTGTCCTGACGCTAACCCTACTTGTCCTGACGCTAACCCTAGTTGTCCTGACGCTAACCCTACTTGTCCTGAGGCTAACCCTAGTTGTCCTAACGCTAACCCTAGTTGTCCTGACGCTAACCCTACTTGTCCTGACGCTAACCCTAGTTGCCCTGACGCTAACCCTAGTTGTCCTGACGCTAACCCTAGTTGTCCTAACGCTAACCCTAGTTGTCCTGACGCTAACTCTACTTGTCCTGACGCTAACCCTAGTTTTCCTGACGCTAACCCTAGTTGTCCTGACGCTAACCCTACTTGTTCTGACGCTAACCCTAGTTGTCCTGACGCTAACCCTAGTTGTCCTGACGCTAACCCTACTTGTCCTGACGCTAACCCTAGTTGTCCTGACGCTAACCCTACTTGTCCTGACGCTAACCCTAGTTGTCCTGACGCTAACCCTAGTTGTCCTGACGCTAACCCTAGTTGTCCTGACGCTAACCCTAGTTGTCCTGAGGCTAACGCTAGTTGCCCTGACGCTAACCCTAGTTCTCCTGACGCTAACCCTAGTTGTCCTGACGCTAACCCTAGTTGTCCTGACGCTAACCCTACTTGTCCTGACGCTAACCCTAGTTGTCCTGACGCTAACCCTAGTTGTCCTGACGCTAACCCTAGTTGTCCTGACGCTAACCCTAGTTGTCCTGACGCTAACCCTAGTTGTCCTGACGCTAACCCTAGCTGTCCTGATGCTAACCCTACTTGTCCTGATGCTAACCCTAGTTGTCCTGACGCTAACCCTAGTTGTCCTGACGCTAACCCTAGTTGTCCTGGCGCTAACCCTAGTTCTACTGACGCTAACCCTAGTTGTCCTGACGCTAACCCTAGTTGTCCTGACGCTAACCCTAGTTGTACTGACGCTAACCCTAGTTGTCCTGACTCTAACTCTACTTGTCCTGACGCTAACCCTAGTTTTCCTGACGCTAACCCTAGTTGTCCTGACGCTAACCCTAGTTGTCCTGACGATAACCCTAGTTGTCCTGACGCTAACCCTAGTTGTCCTGACGCTAATCCTAGTTGTCCTGACTCTAACCCTAGTTGTCCTGACGCTAACCCTAGTTGTCCTGACGCTAATCCTAGTTGTCCTGACTCTAACCCTAGTTGATCTGACGCTAACCCTAGTTGTCCTGACGCTAACCCTAGTTGTCCTGACGCTAATCCTAGTTGTCCTGACTCTAACCCTAGTTGTCCTGACGCTAACCCTAGTTGTCCTGACGCTAACCCTAGTTGTCCTGACGCTAACCCTAGTTGTCCTGACGCTAACCCTAGTTGTTCTGACGCTAACCCTAGTTGATCTGACGCTAACCCTAGTTGTCCTGACGCTAACCCTACTTGTCCTGACGCTAACCCTACTTGTCCTGACGCTAACCCTAGTTGTCCTGACGCTAACCATAGTTGTCCTGACGCTAACGCTAGTTGTCCTGACGCTAACCCTAGTTGTCCTTACGCTAACCCTACTTGTCCTGACGCTAACCCTAGTTGCCCTGACGCTAACCCTAGTTGTCCTGACGCTAACCCTAGTTGTCCTGACGCTAACCCTAGTTGTCCTGAAGCTAACCCTAGTTGTCCTGACGCTAACCCTAGTTGTCCTGACGCTAACCCTAGTTGTCCTGACGCTAACCCTAGTTATCCTGACGCTAACTCTACTTGTCCTGACGCTAACCCTAGTTTTCCTGACGCTAACCCTAGTTGTCCTGACGCTAACCCTACTTGTCCTGACGCTAACCCTAGTTGTCCTGACGCTAACCCTAGTTGTCCTGACGCTAATCCTAGTTGTCCTGACGCTAACCCTAGTTGTCCTGACGCTAACCCTACTTGTCCTGACGCTAACCCTAGTTGTCCTGACGCTAACCCTACTTGTCCTGAGGCTAACCCTAGTTGTCCTAACGCTAACCCTAGTTGTCCTGACGCTAACCCTACTTGTCCTGACGCTAACCCTAGTTGCCCTGACGCTAACCCTAGTTGTCCTGACGCTAACCCTAGTTGTCCTAACGCTAACCCTAGTTGTCCTGACGCTAACTCTACTTGTCCTGACGCTAACCCTAGTTTTCCTGACGCTAACCCTAGTTGTCCTGACGCTAACCCTACTTGTTCTGACGCTATCCCTAGTTGTCCTGACGCTAACCCTAGTTGTCCTGACGCTAACCCTACTTGTCCTGACGCTAACCCTAGTTGTCCTGACGCTAACCCTACTTGTCCTGACGCTAACCCTAGTTGTCCTGACGCTAACCCTAGTTGTCCTGACGCTAACCCTAGTTGTCCTGACGCTAACCCTAGTTGTCCTGAGGCTAACGCTAGTTGCCCTGACGCTAACCCTAGTTCTCCTGACGCTAACCCTAGTTGTCCTAACGCTAACCCTAGTTGTCCTGACGCTAACCCTAGTTGTCCTGACGCTAACTCTACTTGTCCTGACGCTAACCCTAGTTTTCCTGACGCTAACCCTACTTGTCCTGACGCTAACCCTAGTTGTCCTGACGCTAACCCTAGTTGTCCTGACGCTAATCCTAGTTGTCCTGACGCTAACCCTAGTTGCCCTGACGCTAACCCTACTTGTCCTGACGCTAACCCTAGTTGTCCTGACGCTAACCCTAGTTGTCCTGACGCTAACCCTACTTGTCCTGACGCTAACCCTAGTTGTCCTGACGCTAACCCTACTTGTCCTGACGCTAACCCTAGTTGCCCTGACGCTAACCCTAGTTGTCCTGACGCTAACCCTACTTGTCCTGACGCTAACCCTAGTTGTCCTGACGCTAACCCTAGTTGTCCTGATGCTAACCCTACTTGTCCTGACGCTAACCCTAGTTGTCCTGACGTTAACCCTACTTGTCCTGACGCTAACCCTACTTGTCCTGACGCTAACCCTAGATGCCCTGACGCTAACCCTAGTTGTCCTGACGCTAACCCTAGTTGTCCTGACGCTAACCCTAGTTGTCCTGACGCTAACCCTAGTTGTCCTGACGCTAACCCTACTTGTCCTGACGCTAACCCTAGTTGTCCTGACGCTAAGCCTAGTTGTCCTGACGCTAACCCTACTTGTCCTGACGCTAACCGTAGTTGTCCTGACGCTAACCCTAGTTGTCCTGACGCTAACCCTACTTGTCCTGACGCTAACCCTACTTGTCCTGATGCTAACCCTAGTTGTCCTGACGCTAACCCTAGTTGTCCTGACGCTAACCCTACTTGTCCTGACGCTAACCCTAGTTGTCCTGACGCTATCCCTAGTTGTCCTGACGCTAACCCTACTTGTCCTGACGCTAACCCTAGTTGTCCTGACGCTAACCCTAGTTGTCCTGACGCTAACCCTAGTTGTCCTGACGCTAACCCTAGTTGCCCTGACGCTAACCCTAGTTGTCCTGACGCTAACCCTAGTTGTCCTGACGATAACCCTACTTGTCCTGACGCTAACCCTAGTTGCCCTGACGCTAACCCTAGTTGTCCTGACGCTAACCCTAGTTGTCCTGACGCTAACCCTAGTTGTCCTGACGCTAACCCTACTTGTCCTGACGCTAACCCTAGTTGTCCTGACGCTATCCCTAGTTGTCCTGACGCTAACCCTACTTGTCCTGACGCTAACCCTAGTTGTCCTGACGCTAACCCTAGTTGTCCTGACGCTAACCCTAGTTGTCCTGACGCTAACCCTAGTTGCCCTGACGCTAACCCTAGTTGTCCTGACGCTAACCCTAGTTGTCCTGACGCTAACCCTACTTGTCCTGACGCTAACCCTAGTTGCCCTGACGCTAACCCTAGTTGTCCTGACGCTAACCCTACTTGTCCTGACGCTAACCCTAGTTGTCCTGACGCTAACCCTAGTTGTCCTGACGCTAACCCTACTTGTCCTGACGCTAACCCTAGTTGTCCTGACGCTAACCCTACTTGTCCTGACGCTAACCCTACTTGTCCTGACGCTAACCCTAGATGCCCTGACGCTAACCCTAGTTGTCCTGACGCTAACCCTAGTTGTCCTGACGCTAACCCTAGTTGTCCTGACGCTAACCCTACTTGTCCTGACGCTAACCCTAGTTGTCCTGACGCTAAGCCTAGTTGTCCTGACGCTAACCCTACTTGTCCTGACGCTAACCCTAGTTGTCCTGACGCTATCCCTAGTTGTCCTGACGCTAACCCTACTTGTCCTGACGCTAACCCTACTTGTCCTGACGCTAACCCTAGTTGTCCTGACGCTAACCCTAGTTGTCCTGACGCTAACCCTACTTGTCCTGACGCTAACCCTAGTTGTCCTGACGCTATCCCTAGTTGTCCTGACGCTAACCCTACTTGTCCTGACGCTAACCCTAGTTGTCCTGACGCCAACCCTAGTTGTCCTGACGCTAACCCTAGTTGTCCTGACGCTAACCCTATTTGCCCTGACGCTAACCCTAGTTGTCCTGACGCTAACCCTAGTTGTCCTGACGCTAACCCTAGTTGTCCTGACGCTAACCCTAGTTGTCCTGACGCTAACCCTACTTGTCCTGATGCTAACCCTAGTTGTCCTGACGCTAACCCTAGTTGTCCTGACGCTAACTCTTCTTGTCCTGACGCTAACCCTAGTTTTCCTGACGCTAACCCTAGTTGTCCTGACGCTAACCCTACTTGTCCTGACGCTAACCCTAGTTGTCCTGACGCTAATCCTAGTTGTCCTGACGCTAACCCTAGTTGTCCTGACGCTAACCCTACTTGTCCTGACGCTAACCCTAGTTGTCCTGACGCTAACCCTAGTTGTCCTGACGCTAACCCTAGTTGTCCTGACGCTAACCCTACTTGTCCTGACGCTAACCCTAGTTGTCCTGACGCTAACCCTACTTGTCCTGACGCTAACCCTAGTTGCCCTGACGCTAACCCTAGTTGTCCTGACGCTAACCCTACTTGTCCTGACGCTAACCCTAGTTGTCCTGACGCTAACCCTAGTTGTCCTGATGCTAACCCTACTTGTCCTGACGCTAACCCTAGTTGTCCTGACGCTAACCCTACTTGTCCTGACGCTAACCCTACTTGTCCTGACGCTAACCCTAGATGCCCTGACGCTAACCCTAGTTGTCCTGACGCTAACCCTAGTTGTCCTGACGCTAACCCTAGTTGTCCTGACGCTAACCCTACTTGTCCTGACGCTAACCCTAGTTGTCCTGACGCTAACCCTACTTGTCCTGACGCTAACCCTAGTTGTCCTGACGCTAACCCTACTTGTCCTGACGCTAACCCTACTTGTCCTGACGCTAACCCTAGATGCCCTGACGCTAACCCTAGTTGTCCTGACGCTAACCCTAGTTGTCCTGACGCTAACCCTAGTTGTCCTGACGCTAACCCTACTTGTCCTGACGCTAACCCTAGTTGTCCTGACGCTAAGCCTAGTTGTCCTGACGCTAACCCTACTTGTCCTGACGCTAACCCTAGTTGTCCTGACGCTATCCCTAGTTGTCCTGACGCTAACCCTACTTGTCCTGACGCTAACCCTACTTGTCCTGACGCTAACCCTAGTTGTCCTGACGCTAACCCTAGTTGTCCTGACGCTAACCCTACTTGTCCTGACGCTAACCCTAGTTGTCCTGACGCTATCCCTAGTTGTCCTGACGCTAACCCTACTTGTCCTGACGCTAACCCTAGTTGTCCTGACGCCAACCCTAGTTGTCCTGACGCTAACCCTAGTTGTCCTGACGCTAACCCTATTTGCCCTGACGCTAACCCTAGTTGTCCTGACGCTAACCCTAGTTGTCCTGACGCTAACCCTAGTTGTCCTGACGCTAACCCTAGTTGTCCTGACGCTAACCCTACTTGTCCTGATGCTAACCCTAGTTGTCCTGACGCTAACCCTAGTTGTCCTGACGCTAACTCTTCTTGTCCTGACGCTAACCCTAGTTTTCCTGACGCTAACCCTAGTTGTCCTGACGCTAACCCTACTTGTCCTGACGCTAACCCTAGTTGTCCTGACGCTAATCCTAGTTGTCCTGACGCTAACCCTAGTTGTCCTGACGCTAACCCTACTTGTCCTGACGCTAACCCTAGTTGTCCTGACGCTAACCCTAGTTGTCCTGACGCTAACCCTAGTTGTCCTGACGCTAACCCTAGTTGTCCTGACGCTAACCCTACTTGTCCTGACGCTAACCCTAGTTGTCCTGACGCTAACCCTACTTGTCCTGACGCTAACCCTAGTTGCCCTGACGCTAACCCTAGTTGTCCTGACGCTAACCCTACTTGTCCTGACGCTAACCCTAGTTGTCCTGACGCTAACCCTAGTTGTCCTGATGCTAACCCTACTTGTCCTGACGCTAACCCTAGTTGTCCTGACGCTAACCCTACTTGTCCTGACGCTAACCCTACTTGTCCTGACGCTAACCCTAGATGCCCTGACGCTAACCCTAGTTGTCCTGACGCTAACCCTAGTTGTCCTGACGCTAACCCTAGTTGTCCTGACGCTAACCCTACTTGTCCTGACGCTAACCCTAGTTGTCCTGACGCTAAGCCTAGTTGTCCTGACGCTAACCCTACTTGTCCTGACGCTAACCGTAGTTGTCCTGACGCTAACCCTAGTTGTCCTGACGCTAACCCTACTTGTCCTGACGCTAACCCTACTTGTCCTGACGCTAACCCTAGTTGTCCTGACGCTAACCCTAGTTGTCCTGACGCTAACCCTACTTGTCCTGACGCTAACCCTAGTTGTCCTGACGCTATCCCTAGTTGTCCTGACGCTAACCCTACTTGTCCTGACGCTAACCCTAGTTGTCCTGACGCTAACCCTAGTTGTCCTGACGCTAACCCTAGTTGTCCTGACGCTAACCCTAGTTGCCCTGACGCTAACCCTAGTTGTCCTGACGCTAACCCTAGTTGTCCTGACGCTAACCCTACTTGTCCTGACGCTAACCCTAGTTGCCCTGACGCTAACCCTAGTTGTCCTGACGCTAACCCTAGTTGTCCTGACGCTAACCCTACTTGTCCTGACGCTAACCCTAGTTGTCCTGACGCTATCCCTAGTTGTCCTGACGCTAACCCTACTTGTCCTGACGCTAACCCTAGTTATCCTGACGCTAACCCTAGTTGTCCTGACGCTAACTCTAGTTGTCCTGACGCTAACCCTAGTTGCCCTGACGCTAACCCTAGTTGTCCTGACGCTAACCCTAGTTGTCCTGACGCTAACCCTACTTGTCCTGACGCTAACCCTAGTTGCCCTGACGCTAACCCTAGTTGTCCTGACGCTAACCCTACTTGTCCTGACGCTAACCCTAGTTGTCCTGACGCTAACCCTAGTTGTCCTGACGCTAACCCTACTTGTCCTGACGCTAACCCTAGTTGTCCTGACGCTAACCCTACTTGTCCTGACGCTAACCCTACTTGTCCTGACGCTAACCCTAGATGCCCTGACGCTAACCCTAGTTGTCCTGACGCTAACCCTAGTTGTCCTGACGCTAACCCTAGTTGTCCTGACGCTAACCCTACTTGTCCTGACGCTAACCCTAGTTGTCCTGACGCTAAGCCTAGTTGTCCTGACGCTAACCCTACTTGTCCTGACGCTAACCCTAGTTGTCCTGACGCTAACCCTAGTTGTCCTGACGCTAACCCTACTTGTCCTGACGCTAACCCTACTTGTCCTGACGCTAACCCTAGTTGTCCTGACGCTAACCCTAGTTGTCCTGACGCTAACCCTACTTGTCCTGACGCTAACCCTAGTTGTCCTGACGCTATCCCTAGTTGTCCTGACGCTAACCCTACTTGTCCTGACGCTAACCCTAGGTGTCCTGACGCCAACCCTAGTTGTCCTGACGCTAACCCTAGTTGTCCTGACGCTAACCCTATTTGCCCTGACGCTAACCCTAGTTGTCCTGACGCTAACCCTAGTTGTCCTGACGCTAACTCTAGTTGTCCTGACGCTAACCCTACTTGTCCTGATGCTAACCCTAGTTGTCCTGACGCTAACCCTAGTTGTCCTGACGCTAACTCTTCTTGTCCTGACGCTAACCCTAGTTTTCCTGACGCTAACCCTAGTTGTCCTGACGCTAACCCTACTTGTCCTGACGCTAACCCTAGTTGTCCTGACGCTAATCCTAGTTGTCCTGACGCTAACCCTAGTTGTCCTGACGCTAACCCTACTTGTCCTGACGCTAACCCTAGTTGTCCTGACGCTAACCCTAGTTGTCCTGACGCTAACCCTACTTGTCCTGACGCTAACCCTACTTGTCCTGACGCTAACCCTAGTTGTCCTGACGCTAACCCTAGTTGCCCTGACGCTAACCCTAGTTGTCCTGACGCTAACCCTAGTAGTCCTGACGCTAACTCTACTTGTCCTGACGCTAACCCTAGTTTTCCTGACGCTAACCCTAGTTGTCCTGACGCTAACCCTACTTGTCCTGACGCTAACCCTAGTTGTCCTGACGCTAACCCTAGTTGTCCTGACGCTAACCCTAGTTGTCCTGACGCTAACCCTACTTGTCCTGACGCTAACCCTAGTTGTCCTGACGCTAACCCTAGTTGTCCTGACGCTAACCCTACTTGTCCTGACGCTAAACCTAGTTGTCCTGACGCTAACCCTAGTTGTCCTGACGCTAACCCTAGTTGTCCTGATGCTAACCCTAGTTGTCCTGACGCTAACCCTAGTTGTCCTGACGCTAACCCTACTTGTCCTGACGCTAACCCTAGTTGTCCTGACGCTAACCCTAGTTGTCCTGACGCTAACCCTACTTGTCCTGACGCTAACCCTAGTTGTCCTGACGCTAACCCTAGTTGTCCTGACGCTAACCCTAGCTGTCCTGACGCTAACCCTACTTGTCCTGACCCTAACCCTAGTTGTCCTGACGCTAACCCTAGTTGTCCTGACGCTAACCCTAGTTGTCCTGACGCTAACCCTAGTTGCCCTGACGCTAACCCTAGTTCTCCTGACGCTAACCCTAGTTGTCCTGACGCTAACCCTAGTTGTACTGACGCTAACCCTAGTTGTCCTGACGCTAACTCTACTTGTCCTGACGCTAACCCTAGTTTTCCTGACGCTAACCCTAGTTGTCCTGACGCTAACCCTACTTGTCCTGACGATAACCCTAGTTGTCCTGACGCTAACCCTAGTTGTCCTGACGCTAATCCTAGTTGTCCTGACTCTAACCCTAGTTGTCCTGACGCTAACCCTACTTGTCCTGACGCTAACCCTAGTTGCCCTGACGCTAACCCTAGTTCTCCTGACGCTAACCCTAGTTGTCCTGACGCTAACCCTAGTTGTCCTGACGCTAACCCTAGTTGTCCTGACGCTAACCCTAGTTGTCCTGACGCTAACTCTACTTGTCCTGACGCTAACCCTAGTTTTCCTGACGCTAACCCTACTTGTCCTGACGCTAACCCTAGTTGTCCTGACGCTAACCCTAGTTGTCCTGACGCTAATCCTAGTTGTCCTGACGCTAACCCTAGTTGTCCTGACGCTAACCCTAGTTGTCCTGATGCTAACCCTAGTTGTCCTGACGCTAACCCTACTTGTCCTGACGCTAACCCTAGTTGTCCTGACGCTAACCCTAGTTGTCCTGACGCTAACCCTAGTTGTCCTGACGCTAACCCTACTTGTCCTGACGCTAACCCTAGTTGTCCTGACGCTAACCCTAGTTGTCCTAACGCTAACCCTACTTGTCCTGACGCTAACCCTAGTTGTCCTGACGCTAACCCTAGTTGTCCTGACGCTAACCCTAGTTGTCCTGACGCTAACCCTACTTGTCCTGACGCTAACCCTACTTGTCCTGACGCTAACCCTAGTTGTCCTGACGCTAACCCTAGTTGTCCTGACGCTAACCCTAGATGTCCTGACGCTAACCCTACTTGTACTGACGCTAACCCTGGTTGTCCTGACGCTAACCCTAGTTGTCCTGACGCTAACCCTAGTTGTCCTGACGCTAACCCTAGTTGTCCTGACGCTAACCCTAGTTGTCCTGACGCTAACCCTACTTGTCCTGACGCTAACCCTAGTTGTCCTGACGCTAACCCTAGTTGTCCTGACGCTAACCCTACTTGTCCTGACGCTAACCCTAGTTGTCCTGACGCTAACCCTAGTTGTCCTGACGCTAACCCTAGTTGTTCTGACGCTAACCCTAGTTGATCTGACGCTAACCCTAGTTGTCCTGACGCTAACCCTACTTGTCCTGACGCTAACCCTAGTTGTCCTGACGCTAACCATAGTTGTCCTGACGCTAACGCTAGTTGTCCTGACGCTAACCCTAGTTGTCCTGACGCTAACCCTAGTTGTCCTGACGCTAACACTAATTGTGCTGACGCTAACCCTAGTTGTCCTGACGCTAACCCTACTTGTCCTGACGCTAACCCTACTTGTCCTGACGCTAACCCTAGTTGTCCTGTCGCTAACCCTAGTTGTCCTGACGCTAACACTAGTCGTCCTGACGCTAACCCTAGTCGTCCTGACGCTAACCCTAGTCGGCCTGACGCTAACCCTAGTCGTCCTGACGCTAACCCTACTTGTCCTGACGCTAACCCTAGTTTTCCTGACGCTAACCCTAGTTGTCCTGACGCTAACCCTACTTGTCCTGATGCTAACCCTAGTTGTCCTGACGCTAACCCTAGTAGTCCTGACGCTAATGGTAGTTGTCCTGACGCTAACCCTAGTTGTCCTGACGCTAACCCTAGTTGTCCTGACGCTAACCCTAGTTGTCCTGACGTTAACCCTAGTTGTCCTGACGCTAACCCTACTTGTCCTGACGCTAACCCTACTTGTCCTGACGCTAACCCTAGTTGTCCTGACGCTAACCCTAGTTGTCCTGACGCTAACCCTACTTGTACTGACGCTAACCCTAGTTGCCCTGACGCTAACCCTAGTTGTCCTGACGCTAACCCTACTTGTCCTGACTCTAACCCTAGTTGTCCTGACGCTAACCCTAGTTGTCCTGACGCTAACCCTAGTTGTCCTGACACTAACCCTACTTGTCCTGACGCTAACCCTAGTTGTCCTGACGCTAACCCTAGTTGTCCTGACGCCAACCCTAGTTGTCCTGACGCTAGCCCTAGTTGCCCTGACGCTAACCCTAGTTCTCCTGACGCTAACCCTAGTTGTCCTGACGCTAACCCTAGTTGTCCTGACGCTAACCCTAGTTGTCCTGACGCTAACCCTAGTTGTCCTAACGCTAATTCTACTTGTCCTGACGCTAACCCTAGTTTTCCTGACGCTAACCCTAGTTGTCCTGACGCTAACCCTACTTGTCCTGACGCTAACACTAGTTGTCCCAACGCTAACCCTAGTTGTCCTGACGCTAATCCTAGTTGTCCTGACGCTAACCCTAGTTGTCCTGACGCTAACCCTAGTTGTCCTGACGCTAACCCTAGCTGTCCTGACGCTAACCCTACTTGTCCTGACGCTAACCCTAGTTGTCCTGACGCTAACCCTAGTTGTCCTGACGCTAACCCTAGTTGCCCTGACGCTAACCCTAGTTCTCCTGACGCTAACCCTAGTTGTCCTGACGCTAACCCTAGTTGTCCTGACGCTAACCCTAGTTGTCCTGACGCTAATTCTACTTGTCCTGACGCTAACCCTAGTTTTCCTGACGCTAACCCTAGTTGTCCTGACGCTAACCCTACTTGTCCTGACGCTAACCCTAGTTGTCCTGACGCTAACCCTAGTTGTCCTGACGCTAATCCTAGTTGTCCTGACGCTAACCCTAGTTGTCCTGACGCTAACCCTAGTTGTCCTGACGCTAACCCTAGTTGTCCTGACGCTAACCCTACTTGTCCTGACGCTAACCCTACTTGTCCTGACGCTAACCCTACTTGTCCTGACGCTAACCCTAGTTGTCCTGACGCTAACCCTAGTTGTCCTGACGCTAACCCTACTTGTACTGACGCTAACCCTAGTTGCCCTGACGCTAACCCTAGTTGTCCTGACGCTAACCCTAGTTCTCCTGACGCTAACCCTAGTTGTCCTGACGCTAACCCTACTTGTCCTGACGCTAACCCTAGTTGTCCTGACGCTAACCCTACTTGTCCTGACGCTAACCCTAGTTGTCCTGACGCTAACCCTACTTGTCCTGACGCTAACCCTAGTTGTCCTGACGCTAACCCTAGTTGTCCTGACGCTAACCCTAGTTGTCCTGACGCTAACCCTACTTGTCCTGACGCTAACCCTAGTTGTCCTGATGCTAACCCTAGTTGTCCTGACGCTAACCCTACTTGTCCTGACGCTAAACCTACTTGTCCTGACGCTAACCCTAGTTGTCCTGACGCTAACCCTAGTTGTCCTGACGCTAACCCTACTTGTCCTGACGCTAACCCTAGTTGCCCTGACGCTAACCCTAGTTGTCCTGACGCTAACCCTAGTTATCCTGACGCTAACTCTACTTGTCCTGACGCTAACCCTAGTTTTCCTGACGCTAACCCTAGTTGTCCTGACGCTAACCCTACTTGTCCTGACGCTAACCCTAGTTGTCCTGACGCTAACCCTAGTTGTCCTGACGCTAACCCTAGTTGTCCTGACGCTAACCGTACTTGTCCTGACGCTAACCCTAGTTGTCCTGACGCTAACCCTACTTGTCCTGACGCTAACCCTAGTTGTCCTGACGCTAACCCTAGTTGTCCTGATGCTAACCCTAGTTGTCCTGACGCTAACCCTACTTGTCCTGACGCCAACCCTAGTTGTCCTGACGCTAGCCCTAGTTGCCCTGACGCTAACCCTAGTTCTCCTGACGCTAACCCTAGTTGTCCTGACGCTAACCCTAGTTGTCCTGACGCTAACCCTAGTTGTCCTAACGCTAATTCTACTTGTCCTGACGCTAACCCTAGTTTTCCTGACGCTAACCCTAGTTGTCCTGACGCTAACCCTACTTGTCCTGACGCTAACACTAGTTGTCCCAACGCTAACCCTAGTTGTCCTGACGCTAATCCTAGTTGTCCTGACGCTAACCCTAGTTGTCCTGACGCTAACCCTAGTTGTCCTGACGCTAACCCTAGCTGTCCTGACTCTAACCCTACTTGTCCTGACGCTAACCCTAGTTGTCCTGACGCTAACCCTAGTTGTCCTGACGCTAACCCTAGTTGTCCTGACGCTAACCCTAGTTGTCCTGACGCTAACCCTAGTTGTCCTGACGCTAACCCTAGTTGTCCTGACGCTAACCCTAGTTGTCCTGACGCTAACCCTACTTGTCCTGACGCTAACCCTACTTGTCCTGACGCTAACCCTAGTTGTCCTAACGCTAATTCTACTTGTCCTGACGCTAACCCTAGTTTTCCTGACGCTAACCCTAGTTGTCCTGACGCTAACCCTACTTGTCCTGACGCTAACACTAGTTGTCCCAACGCTAACCCTAGTTGTCCTGACGCTAATCCTAGTTGTCCTGACGCTAACCCTAGTTGTCCTGACGCTAACCCTAGTTGTCCTGACGCTAACCCTAGCTGTCCTGACGCTAACCCTACTTGTCCTGACGCTAACCCTAGTTGTCCTGACGCTAACCCTAGTTGTCCTGACGCTAATCCTAGTTGTCCTGACGCTAACCCTAGTTGTCCTGACGCTAACCCTAGTTGTCCTGACGCTAACCCTAGTTGTCCTGACGCTAACCCTACTTGTCCTGACGCTAACCCTACTTGTCCTGACGCTAACCCTACTTGTACTGACGCTAACCCTAGTTGCCCTGACGCTAACCCTAGTTGTCCTGACGCTAACCCTACTTGTCCTGACGCTAACCCTAGTTGTCCTGACGCTAACCCTAGTTCTCCTGACGCTAACCCTAGTTGTCCTGACGCTAACCCTACTTGTCCTGACGCTAACCCTAGTTGTCCTGACGCTAACCCTACTTGTCCTGACGCTAACCCTACTTGTCCTGACGCTAACCCTAGTTGTCCTGACGCTAACCCTACTTGTCCTGACGCTAACCCTAGTTGTCCTGATGCTAACCCTAGTTGTCCTGACGCTAACCCTAGTTGTCCTGACGCTAACCCTACTTGTCCTGACGCTAACCCTAGTTGTCCTGATGCTAACCCTAGTTGTCCTGACGCTAACCCTACTTGTCCTGACGCTAACCCTACTTGTCCTGACGCTAACCCTAGTTGTCCTGACGCTAACCCTAGTTGTCCTGACGCTAATCCTAGTTGTCCTGACGCTAACCCTAGTTGTCCTGACGCTAACCCTAGTTGTCCTGACGCTAACCCTAGTTGTCCTGACGCTAACCCTACTTGTCATGACGCTAACCCTACTTGTCCTGACGCTAACCCTACTTGTCCTGACGCTAACCCTAGTTGTCCTGACGCTAACCCTAGTTGTCCTGACGCTAACCCTACTTGTACTGACGCTAACCCTAGTTGCCCTGACGCTAACCCTAGTTGTCCTGACGCTAACCCTAGTTCTCCTGACGCTAACCCTAGTTGTCCTGACGCTAACCCTACTTGTCCTGACGCTAACCCTAGTTGTCCTGACGCTAACCCTACTTGTCCTGACGCTAACCCTACTTGTCCTGACGCTAACCCTAGTTGTCCTGACGCTAACCCTACTTGTCCTGACGCTAACCCTAGTTGTCCTGACGCTAACCCTAGTTGTCCTGACGCTAACCCTAGTTGTCCTGACGCTAACCCTACTTGTCCTGACGCTAACCCTAGTTGTCCTGATGCTAACCCTAGTTGTCCTGACGCTAACCCTACTTGTCCTGACGCTAAACCTACTTGTCCTGACGCTAACCCTAGTTGTCCTGACGCTAACCCTAGTTGTCCTGACGCTAACCCTACTTGTCCTGACGCTAACCCTAGTTGCCCTGACGCTAACCCTAGTTGTCCTGACGCTAACCCTAGTTATCCTGACGCTAACTCTACTTGTCCTGACGCTAACCCTAGTTTTCCTGACGCTAACCCTAGTTGTCCTGACGCTAACCCTACTTGTCCTGACGCTAACCCTAGTTGTCCTGACGCTAACCCTAGTTGTCCTGACGCTAACCCTAGTTGTCCTGACGCTAACCGTACTTGTCCTGACGCTAACCCTAGTTGTCCTGACGCTAACCCTACTTGTCCTGACGCTAACCCTAGTTGTCCTGACGCTAACCCTAGTTGTCCTGACGCTAACCCTAGTTGTCCTGACGCTAACCCTACTTGTCCTGACGCCAACCCTAGTTGTCCTGACGCTAGCCCTAGTTGCCCTGACGCTAACCCTAGTTCTCCTGACGCTAACCCTAGTTGTCCTGACGCTAACCCTAGTTGTCCTGACGCTAACCCTAGTTGTCCTGACGCTAACCCTAGTTGTCCTAACGCTAATTCTACTTGTCCTGACGCTAACCCTAGTTTTCCTGACGCTAACCCTAGTTGTCCTGACGCTAACCCTACTTGTCCTGACGCTAACACTAGTTGTCCCAACGCTAACCCTAGTTGTCCTGACGCTAATCCTAGTTGTCCTGACGCTAACCCTAGTTGTCCTGACGCTAACCCTAGTTGTCCTGACGCTAACCCTAGCTGTCCTGACGCTAACCCTACTTGTCCTGACGCTAACCCTAGTTGTCCTGACGCTAACCCTAGTTGTCCTGACGCTAACCCTAGTTCTCCTGACGCTAACCCTAGTTGTCCTGACGCTAACCCTAGTTGTCCTGACGCTAACCCTAGTTGTCCTGACGCTAATTCTACTTGTCCTGACGCTAACCCTAGTTTTCCTGACGCTAACCCTAGTTGTCCTGACGCTAACCCTACTTGTCCTGACGCTAACCCTAGTTGTCCTGACGCTAACCCTAGTTGTCCTGACGCTAATCCTAGTTGTCCTGACGCTAACCCTAGTTGTCCTGACGCTAACCCTAGTTGTCCTGACGCTAACCCTAGTTGTCCTGACGCTAACCCTAGTTGTCCTGACGCTAACCCTACTTGTCCTGACGCTAACCCTACTTGTCCTGACGCTAACCCTAGTTGTCCTGACGCTAACCCTACTTGTACTGACGCTAACCCTAGTTGCCCTGACGCTAACCCTAGTTGTCCTGACGCTAACCCTACTTGTCCTGACGCTAACCCTAGTTGTCCTGACGCTAACCCTAGTTCTCCTGACGCTAACCCTAGTTGTCCTGACGCTAACCCTACTTGTCCTGACGCTAACCCTAGTTGTCCTGACGCTAACCCTACTTGTCCTGACGCTAACCCTACTTGTCCTGACGCTAACCCTAGTTGTCCTGACGCTAACCCTACTTGTCCTGACGCTAACCCTAGTTGTCCTGACGCTAACCCTAGTTGTCCTGACGCTAACCCTAGTTGTCCTGACGCTAACCCTACTTGTCCTGACGCTAACCCTAGTTGTCCTGATGCTAACCCTAGTTGTCCTGACGCTAACCCTACTTGTCCTGACGCTAACCCTAGTTGTCCTGACGCTAACCCTAGTTGTCCTGACGCTAACCCTAGTTGTCCTGACGCTAACCCTACTTGTCCTGACGCTAACCCTAGTTGCCCTGACGCTAACCCTAGTTGTCCTGACGCTAACCCTAGTTATCCTGACGCTAACTCTACTTGTCCTGACGCTAACCCTAGTTTTCCTGACGCTAACCCTAGTTGTCCTGACGCTAACCCTACTTGTCCTGACGCTAACCCTAGTTGTCCTGACGCTAACCCTAGTTGTCCTGACGCTAACCCTAGTTGTCCTGACGCTAACCGTACTTGTCCTGACGCTAACCCTAGTTGTCCTGACGCTAACCCTACTTGTCCTGACGCTAACCCTAGTTGTCCTGACGCTAACCCTAGTTGTCCTGACGCTAACCCTAGTTGTCCTGACGCTAACCCTACTTGTCCTGACGCTAACCCTACTTGTCCTGACGCTAACCCTAGTTGCCCTGACGCTAACCCTAGTTGTCCTGACGCTAACCCTAGTTGTCCTGACGCTAACCCTAGTTGTCCTGACGCTAACTCTACTTGTCCTGACGCTAACCCTAGTTTTCCTGACGCTAACCCTAGTTGTCCTGACGCTAACCCTACTTGTCCTGACGCTAACCCTAGTTGTCCTGACGCTAACCCTAGTTGTCCTGACGCTAACCCTAGTTGTCCTGACGCTAACCCTACTTGTCCTGACGCTAACCCTAGTTGTCCTGACGCTAGCCCTAGTTGTCCTGACGCTAACCCTAGTTGTCCTGACGCTAACCCTACTTGTCCTGAGGCTAACCCTACTTGTCCTGAGGCTAACCCTAGTTGCCCTGACGCTAACCCTAGTTCTCCTGACGCTAACCCTAGTTGTCCTGACGCTAACCCTAGTTGTCCTGACGCTAACCCTAGTTGTCCTGACGCTAACTCTACTTGTCCTGACGCTAACCCTAGTTTTCCTGACGCTAACCCTACTTGTCCTGACGTTAACCCTAGTTGTCCTGACGTTAACCCTAGTTGTCCTGACGCTAATCCTAGTTGTCCTGACGCTAACCCTAGTTGTCCTGACGCTAACCCTACTTGTCCTGACGCTAACCCTAGTTGTCCTGACGCTAACCCTAGTTGTCCTGACGCTAACCCTACTTGTCCTGACGCTAACCCTAGTTGTCCTGACGCTAACCCTACTTGTCCTGACGCTAACCCTAGTTGCCCTGACGCTAACCCTAGTTGTCCTGACGCTAACCCTACTGTCCTGACGCTAACCCTAGTTGTCCTGATGCTAACCCTAGTTGTCCTGACGCTAACCCTACTTGTCCTGACGCTAACCCTAGTTGTCCTGACGCTAACCCTAGTTGTCCTGACGCTAACCCTAGTTGTCCTGATGCTAACCCTACTTGTCCTGACGCTAACCCTAGTTGTCCTGACGCTAACCCTAGTTGTCCTGACGCTAACCCTACTTGTCGTGACGCTAACCCTAGTTGTCCTGACGCTAACCCTAGTTGTCCTGACGCTAACCCTAGTTGTCCTGATGCTAACCCTAGTTGTCCTGACGCTAACCCTAGTTGTCCTGATGCTAACCCTAATTGTCCTGACGCTAACCCTAATTGTCCTGACGGTAACCCTAGTTGTCCTGACGCTAACCCTAGTTGTCCTGACGCTAACCCTAGTTGTCCTGACGCTAACCCTAGTTGTCCTGACGCTAACCCTAGTTGTCCTGACGCTAACCCTAGTTGTCCTGACGCCAACCCTAGTTGTCCTAATGCTAACCCTAGTTGTCCTGACGCTAACCCTAGTTGTCCTGACGCTAACCCTACTTGTCCTGACGCTAACCCTAGTTGTCCTGATGCTAACCCTAGTTGTCCTGACGCTAACCCTACTTGTCCTGACGCTAAACCTACTTGTCCTGACGCTAACCCTAGTTGTCCTGACGCTAACCCTAGTTGTCCTGACGCTAACCCTACTTGTCCTGACGCTAACCCTAGTTGCCCTGACGCTAACCCTAGTTGTCCTGACGCTAACCCTAGTTATCCTGACGCTAACTCTACTTGTCCTGACGCTAACCCTAGTTTTCCTGACGCTAACCCTAGTTGTCCTGACGCTAACCCTACTTGTCCTGACGCTAACCCTAGTTGTCCTGACGCTAACCCTAGTTGTCCTGACGCTAACCCTAGTTGTCCTGACGCTAACCGTACTTGTCCTGACGCTAACCCTAGTTGTCCTGACGCTAACCCTACTTGTCCTGACGCTAACCCTAGTTGTCCTGACGCTAACCCTAGTTGTCCTGACGCTAACCCTAGTTGTCCTGACGCTAACCCTACTTGTCCTGACGCCAACCCTAGTTGTCCTGACGCTAGCCCTAGTTGCCCTGACGCTAACCCTAGTTCTCCTGACGCTAACCCTAGTTGTCCTGACGCTAACCCTAGTTGTCCTGACGCTAACCCTAGTTGTCCTGACGCTAACCCTAGTTGTCCTAACGCTAATTCTACTTGTCCTGACGCTAACCCTAGTTTTCCTGACGCTAACCCTAGTTGTCCTGACGCTAACCCTACTTGTCCTGACGCTAACACTAGTTGTCCCAACGCTAACCCTAGTTGTCCTGACGCTAATCCTAGTTGTCCTGACGCTAACCCTAGTTGTCCTGACGCTAACCCTAGTTGTCCTGACGCTAACCCTAGCTGTCCTGACGCTAACCCTACTTGTCCTGACGCTAACCCTAGTTGTCCTGACGCTAACCCTAGTTGTCCTGACGCTAACCCTAGTTCTCCTGACGCTAACCCTAGTTGTCCTGACGCTAACCCTAGTTGTCCTGACGCTAACCCTAGTTGTCCTGACGCTAATTCTACTTGTCCTGACGCTAACCCTAGTTTTCCTGACGCTAACCCTAGTTGTCCTGACGCTAACCCTACTTGTCCTGACGCTAACCCTAGTTGTCCTGACGCTAACCCTAGTTGTCCTGACGCTAATCCTAGTTGTCCTGACGCTAACCCTAGTTGTCCTGACGCTAACCCTAGTTGTCCTGACGCTAACCCTAGTTGTCCTGACGCTAACCCTAGTTGTCCTGACGCTAACCCTACTTGTCCTGACGCTAACCCTACTTGTCCTGACGCTAACCCTAGTTGTCCTGACGCTAACCCTACTTGTACTGACGCTAACCCTAGTTGCCCTGACGCTAACCCTAGTTGTCCTGACGCTAACCCTACTTGTCCTGACGCTAACCCTAGTTGTCCTGACGCTAACCCTACTTGTCCTGACGCTAACCCTAGTTGTCCTGACGCTAACCCTAGTTGTCCTGACGCTAACCCTAGTTGTCCTGACGCTAACCCTACTTGTCCTGACGCTAACCCTAGTTGTCCTGATGCTAACCCTAGTTGTCCTGACGCTAACCCTACTTGTCCTGACGCTAACCCTACTTGTCCTGACGCTAACCCTAGTTGTCCTGACGCTAACCCTAGTTGTCCTGACGCTAACCCTACTTGTCCTGACGCTAACCCTAGTTGCCCTGACGCTAACCCTAGTTGTCCTGACGCTAACCCTAGTTATCCTGACGCTAACTCTACTTGTCCTGACGCTAACCCTAGTTTTCCTGACGCTAACCCTAGTTGTCCTGACGCTAACCCTACTTGTCCTGACGCTAACCCTAGTTGTCCTGACGCTAACCCTAGTTGTCCTGACGCTAACCCTAGTTGTCCTGACGCTAACCGTACTTGTCCTGACGCTAACCCTAGTTGTCCTGACGCTAACCCTACTTGTCCTGACGCTAACCCTAGTTGTCCTGACGCTAACCCTAGTTGTCCTGACGCTAACCCTAGTTGTCCTGACGCTAACCCTACTTGTCCTGACGCTAACCCTACTTGTCCTGACGCTAACCCTAGTTGCCCTGACGCTAACCCTAGTTGTCCTGACGCTAACCCTAGTTGTCCTGACGCTAACCCTAGTTGTCCTGACGCTAACTCTACTTGTCCTGACGCTAACCCTAGTTTTCCTGACGCTAACCCTAGTTGTCCTGACGCTAACCCTACTTGTCCTGACGCTAACCCTAGTTGTCCTGACGCTAACCCTAGTTGTCCTGACGCTAACCCTAGTTGTCCTGACGCTAACCCTACTTGTCCTGACGCTAACCCTAGTTGTCCTGACGCTAGCCCTAGTTGTCCTGACGCTAACCCTAGTTGTCCTGACGCTAACCCTACTTGTCCTGAGGCTAACCCTACTTGTCCTGAGGCTAACCCTAGTTGCCCTGACGCTAACCCTAGTTCTCCTGACGCTAACCCTAGTTGTCCTGACGCTAACCCTAGTTGTCCTGACGCTAACCCTAGTTGTCCTGACGCTAACTCTACTTGTCCTGACGCTAACCCTAGTTTTCCTGACGCTAACCCTACTTGTCCTGACGTTAACCCTAGTTGTCCTGACGTTAACCCTAGTTGTCCTGACGCTAATCCTAGTTGTCCTGACGCTAATCCTAGTTGTCCTGACGCTAACCCTACTTGTCCTGACGCTAACCCTAGTTGTCCTGACGCTAACCCTAGTTGTCCTGACGCTAACCCTACTTGTCCTGACGCTAACCCTAGTTGTCCTGACGCTAACCCTACTTGTCCTGACGCTAACCCTAGTTGCCCTGACGCTAACCCTAGTTGTCCTGACGCTAACCCTACTGTCCTGACGCTAACCCTAGTTGTCCTGATGCTAACCCTAGTTGTCCTGACGCTAACCCTACTTGTCCTGACGCTAACCCTAGTTGTCCTGACGCTAACCCTAGTTGTCCTGACGCTAACCCTAGATGCCCTGACGCTAACCCTAGTTGTCCTGACGCTAACCCTAGTTGTCCTGACGCTAACCCTAGTTGTCCTGACGCTAACCCTACTTGTCCTGACGCTAACCCTACTTGTCCTGACGCTAACCCTAGTTGCCCTGACGCTAACCCTAGTTGTCCTGATGCTAACCCTAGTTGTCCTGACGCTAACCCTAGTTGTCCTGAAGCTAACCCTAGTTATCCTGACACTAACCCTAGTTGTCCTGACGCTAACCCTAGTTGTCCTGACGCTAACTCTACTTGTCCTGACGCTAACCCTAGTTTTCCTGACGCTAACCCTAGTTGTCCTGACGCTAACCCTACTTGTCCTGACGCTAACCCTAGTTGTCCTGACGCTAACCCTAGTTGTCCTGACGCTAACCCTACTTGTCCTGACGCTAACCCTAGTTGTCCTGACGCTAACCCTACTTGTCTTGACGCTAAGCCTAGTTGTCCTGACGCTAACCCTAGTTGTCCTGACGCTAACCCTAGTTGTCCTGACGCTAACCCTAGTTGTCCTGACGCTAACTCTACTTGTCCTGATGCTAACCCTAGTTTTCCTGACGCTAACCCTACTTGTCCTGACGCTAACCCTAGTTGTCCTGACGCTAACCCTACTTGTCCTGACGCTAACCCTAGTTGTCCTAACGCTAACCCTAGTTGTCCTGACGCTAACCCTAGTTGTCCTGACTCTAACCCTACTTGTCCTGACGCTAACCCTAGTTGTCCTGACGCTAACCCTAGTTGTCCTGACGCTAACCCTAGTTGTCCTGACGCTAACCCTACTTGTCCTGACGCTAACCCTAGTTGCCCTGACGCTAACCCTAGTTGTCCTGACGCTAACCCTAGTTGTCCTGACGCTAACCCTAGTTGTCCTGACACTAACCCTAGTTGTCCTGACGCTAACCCTAGTTGTCCTGACGCTAACCCTAGTTGTCCTGACTCTAACCCTAGTTGTCCTGACGCTAACCCTAGTTGTCCTGACGCTAACCTCACTTGTCCTGACGCTAACCTTAGTTGTCCTGACGCTAACCCTAGTTGTCCTGACGCTAACCCTAGTTGTCCTGACGCTAACCCTAGTTGTCCTGACGCTAACCCTAGTTGCCCTGACGCTAACCCTAGTTGTCCTGACGCTAACCCTACTTGTCCTGACGCTAACCCTACTTGTCCTGACGCTAACCCTAGTTGTCCTGACGCTAACCCTAGTTGTCCTGACGCTAACCCTACTTTTACTGACGCTAACCCTAGTTGCCCTGACGCTAACCCTAGTTGTCCTGACGCTAACCCTACTTGTCCTGACGCTAACCCTAGTTGTCCTGACGCTAACCCTAGTTCTCCTGACGCTAACCCTAGTTGTCCTGACGCTAACCCTACTTGTCCTGACGCTAACCCTAGTTGTCCTGACGCTAACCCTAGTTGTCCTGACGCTAACCCTACTTGTCCTGACGCTAACCCTACTTGTCCTGACGCTAACCCTAGTTGTCCTGACGCTAACCCTAGTTGTCCTGACGCTAACCCTACTTGTCCTGACGCTAACCCTAGTTGTCCTGACGCTAACCCTAGTTGTCCTGACGCTAACCCTAGTTGTCCTGACGCTAACCCTACTTGTCCTGACGCTAACCCTAGTTGTCCTGATGCTAACCCTAGTTGTCCTGACGCTAACCCTACTTGTCCTGACGCTAACCCTACTTGTCCTGACGCTAACCCTAGTTGTCCTGACGCTAACCCTAGTTGTCCTGACGCTAACCCTACTTGTCCTGACGCTAACCCTAGTTGCCCTGACGCTAACCCTAGTTGTCCTGACGCTAACCCTAGTTATCCTGACGCTAACTCTACTTGTCCTGACGCTAACCCTAGTTTTCCTGACGCTAACCCTAGTTGTCCTGACGCTAACCCTACTTGTCCTGACGCTAACCCTAGTTGTCCTGACGCTAACCCTAGTTGTCCTGACGCTAACCCTAGTTGTCCTGACGCTAACCGTACTTGTCCTGACGCTAACCCTAGTTGTCCTGACGCTAACCCTACTTGTCCTGACGCTAACCCTAGTTGTCCTGACGCTAACCCTAGTTGTCCTGACGCTAACCCTAGTTGTCCTGACGCTAACCCTACTTGTCCTGACGCTAACCCTAGTTGCCCTGACGCTAACCCTAGTTGTCCTGACGCTAACCCTAGTTGTCCTGAGGCTAACCCTACTTGTCCTGAGGCTAACCCTAGTTGCCCTGACGCTAACCCTAGTTCTCCTGACGCTAACCCTAGTTGTCCTGACGCTAACCCTAGTTGTCCTGACGCTAACCCTAGTTGTCCTGATGCTAACTCTACTTGTCCTGACGCTAACCCTAGTTTTCCTGACGCTAACCCTACTTGTCCTGACGTTAACCCTAGTTGTCCTGACGTTAACCCTAGTTGTCCTGACGCTAACCCTACTTGTCCTGACGCTAACCCTAGTTGTCCTGATGCTAACCCTAGTTGTCCTGACGCTAACCCTACTTGTCCTGACGCTAACCCTAGTTGTCCTGACGCTAACCCTAGTTGTCCTGACGCTAACCCTAGATGCCCTGACGCTAACCCTAGTTGTCCTGACGCTAACCCTAGTTGTCCTGACGCTAACCCTAGTTGTCCTGACGCTAACCCTACTTGTCCTGACGCTAACCCTACTTGTCCTGACGCTAACCCTAGTTGCCCTGACGCTAACCCTAGTTGTCCTGATGCTAACCCTAGTTGTCCTGACGCTAACCCTAGTTGTCCTGAAGCTAACCCTAGTTATCCTGACACTAACCCTAGTTGTCCTGACGCTAACCCTACTTGTCCTGACGCTAACTCTACTTGTCCTGACGCTAACCCTAGTTTTCCTAACGCTAACCCTAGTTGTCCTGACGCTAACCCTACTTGTCCTGACGCTAACCCTAGTTGTCCTGACGCTAACCCTAGTTGTCCTGACGCTAACCCTACTTGTCCTGACGCTAACCCTAGTTGTCCTGACGCTAACCCTACTTGTCCTGACGCTAACCCTAGTTGTCCTGACGCTAACCCTAGTTGTCCTGACGCTAACCCTAGTTGTCCTGACGCTAACCCTAGTTGTCCTGACGCTAACTCTACTTGTCCTGACGCTAACCCTAGTTTTCCTGACGCTAACCCTACTTGTCCTGACGCTAACCCTAGTTGTCCTGACGCTAACCCTACTTGTCCTGACGCTAACCCTAGTTGTCCTAACGCTAACCCTAGTTGTCCTGACGCTAACCCTAGTTGTCCTGACTCTAACCCTACTTGTCCTGACGCTAACCCTAGTTGTCCTGACGCTAACCCTAGTTGTCCTGACGCTAACCCTACTTGTCCTGACGCTAACCCTAGTTGCCCTGACGCTAACCCTAGTTCTCCTGACGCTAACCCTAGTTGTCCTGACGCTAACCCTAGTTGTCCTGACGCTAACCCTAGTTGTATTGACGCTAACCCTAGTTGTCCTGATGCTAACTCTACTTGTCCTGACACTAACCCTAGTTTTCCTGACGCTAACCCTAGTTGTCCTGACGCTAACCCTACTTGTCCTGACGCTAACCCTAGTTGTCCTGACGCTAACCCTAGTTGTCCTGACACTAACCCTAGTTGTCCTGACGCTAACCCTAGTTGTCCTGACGCTAACCCTAGTTGTCCTGACGCTAACCCTAGTTGTCCTGACGCTAACCTCACTTGTCCTGACGCTAACCCTAGATGTCCTGACGCTAACCCTAGTTGTCCTGACGCTAACCCTAGTTGTCCTGACGCTAACCCTACTTGTCCTGACGCTAACCCTAGTTGCCCTGACGCTAACCCTAGTTGTCCTGACGCTAACCCTAGTTGTCCTGACGCTAACCCTAGTTGTCCTGACGCTAACCCTAGTTGTCCTGACGCTAACCCTAGTTGTCCTGACGCTAACCCTAGTTGTCCTGACGCTAACCCTAGTTGTCCTGACGCTAACCTCACTTGTCCTGACGCTAACCCTAGTTGTCCTGACGCTAACCCTAGTTGTCCTGACGCTAACCCTAGTTGTCCTGACGCTAACCCTAGTTGTCCTGACGCTAACCCTACTTGTCCTGACGCTAACCCTAGTTGCCCTGACGCTAACCCTAGTTCTCCTGACGCTAACCCTAGTTGTCCTGACGCTAACCCTAGTTGTCCTGACGCTAACCCTAGTTGTATTGACGCTAACCCTAGTTGTCCTGATGCTAACTCTACTTGTCCTGACACTAACCCTAGTTTTCCTGACGCTAACCCTAGTTGTCCTGACGCTAACCCTACTTCTCCTGACGCTAACCCTAGTTGTCCTGACGCTAACCCTAGTTGTCCTGACGCTAACCCTAGTTGTCCTGACACTAACCCTAGTTGTCCTGTCGCTAACCCTAGTTGTCCTGACGCTAACCCTAGTTGTCCTGACGCTAACCCTAGTTGTCCTGACGCTAACCTCACTTGTCCTGACGCTAACCCTAGATGTCCTGACGCTAACCCTAGTTGTCCTGACGCTAACCCTACTTGTCCTGATGCTAACCCTAGTTGTCCTGACGCTAACCCTAGTTGTCCTGACGCTAACCCTACTTGTCCTGACGCTAACCCTAGTTGCCCTGACGCTAACCCTAGTTCTCCTGACACTAACCCTAGTTGTCCTGACGCTAACCCTAGTTGTCCTGACGCTAACCCTAGTTGTATTGACGCTAACCCTAGTTGTCCTGATGCTAACTCTACTTGTCCTGACGCTAACCCTAGTTTTCCTGACGCTAACCCTAGTTGTCCTGACGCTAACCCTACTTGTCCTGACGATAACAGTAGTTTTCCTGACACTAACCCTAGTTGTCCTGACGCTAACCCTAGTTGTCCTGACGCTAACCCTAGTTGTCCTGACTCTAACCCTAGTTGTCCTGACGCTAACCCTAGTTGTCCTGACGCTAACCTCACTTGTCCTGACGCTAACCCTAGTTGTCCTGATGCTAACCCTAGTTGTCCTGACGCTAACCCTAGTTGTCCTGACGCTAACCCTAGTTGTCCTGACGCTAACCCTAGTTGTCCTGACGCTAACCCTAGTTGCCCTGACGCTAACCCTAGTTGTCCTGACGCTAACCCTACTTGTCCTGACGCTAACCCTACTTGTCCTGACGCTAACCCTAGTTGTCCTGACGCTAACCCTAGTTGTCCTGACGCTAACCCTACTTTTACTGACGCTAACCCTAGTTGCCCTGACGCTAACCCTAGTTGTCCTGACGCTAACCCTACTTGTCCTGACGCTAACCCTAGTTGTCCTGACGCTAACCCTAGTTCTCCTGACGCTAACCCTAGTTGTCCTGACGCTAACCCTACTTGTCCTGACGCTAACCCTAGTTGTCCTGACGCTAACCCTAGTTGTCCTGACGCTAACCCTACTTGTCCTGACGCTAACCCTACTTGTCCTGACGCTAACCCTAGTTGTCCTGACGCTAACCCTAGTTGTCCTGACGCTAACCCTACTTGTCCTGACGCTAACCCTAGTTGTCCTGACGCTAACCCTAGTTGTCCTGACGCTAACCCTAGTTGTCCTGACGCTAACCCTACTTGTCCTGACGCTAACCCTAGTTGTCCTGATGCTAACCCTAGTTGTCCTGACGCTAACCCTACTTGTCCTGACGCTAACCCTACTTGTCCTGACGCTAACCCTAGTTGTCCTGACGCTAACCCTAGTTGTCCTGACGCTAACCCTACTTGTCCTGACGCTAACCCTAGTTGCCCTGACGCTAACCCTAGTTGTCCTGACGCTAACCCTAGTTATCCTGACGCTAACTCTACTTGTCCTGACGCTAACCCTAGTTTTCCTGACGCTAACAATAGTTGTCCTGACGCTAACCCTACTTGTCCTGACGCTAACCCTAGTTGTCCTGACGCTAACCCTAGTTGTCCTGACGCTAACCCTAGTTGTCCTGACGCTAACCGTACTTGTCCTGACGCTAACCCTAGTTGTCCTGACGCTAACCCTACTTGTCCTGACGCTAACCCTAGTTGTCCTGACGCTAACCCTAGTTGTCCTGACGCTAACCCTAGTTGTCCTGACGCTAACCCTACTTGTCCTGACGCTAACCCTAGTTGTCCTGACGCTAACCCTAGTTGTCCTGAGGCTAACCCTACTTGTCCTGAGGCTAACCCTAGTTGCCCTGACGCTAACCCTAGTTCTCCTGACGCTAACCCTAGTTGTCCTGACGCTAACCCTAGTTGTCCTGATGCTAACCCTAGTTGTCCTGATGCTAACTCTACTTGTCCTGACGCTAACCCTAGTTTTCCTGACGCTAACCCTACTTGTCCTGACGTTAACCCTAGTTGTCCTGACGTTAACCCTAGTTGTCCTGACGCTAATTCTAGTTGTCCTGACGCTAACCCTAGTTGTCCTGACGCTAACCCTACTTGTCCTGACGCTAACCCTAGTTGTCCTGACGCTAACCCTAGTTGTCCTGACGCTAACCCTACTTGTCCTGACGCTAACCCTAGTTGTCCTGACGCTAACCCTACTTGTCCTGACCCTAACCCTAGTTGCCCTGACGCTAACCCTAGTTGTCCTGACGCTAACCCTACTTGTCCTGACGCTAACCCTAGTTGTCCTGATGCTAACCCTAGTTGTCCTGACGCTAACCCTACTTGTCCTGACGCTAACCCTAGTTGTCCTGACGCTAACCCTAGTTGTCCTGACGCTAACCCTAGATGCCCTGACGCTAACCCTAGTTGTCCTGACGCTAACCCTAGTTGTCCTGACGCTAACCCTAGTTGTCCTGACGCTAACCCTACTTGTCCTGACGCTAACCCTACTTGTCCTGACGCTAACCCTAGTTGCCCTGACGCTAACCCTAGTTGTCCTGATGCTAACCCTAGTTGTCCTGACGCTAACCCTAGTTGTCCTGAAGCTAACCCTAGTTATCCTGACACTAACCCTAGTTGTCCTGACGCTAACCCTAGTTGTCCTGACGCTAACTCTACTTGTCCTGACGCTAACCCTAGTTTTCCTGACGCTAACCCTAGTTGTCCTGACGCTAACCCTACTTGTCCTGACGCTAACCCTAGTTGTCCTGACGCTAACCCTAGTTGTCCTGACGCTAACCCTACTTGTCCTGACGCTAACCCTAGTTGTCCTGACGCTAACCCTACTTGTCCTGACGCTAACCCTAGTTGTCCTGACGCTAACCCTAGTTGTCCTGACGCTAACCCTAGTTGTCCTGACGCTAACCCTAGTTGTCCTGACGCTAACTCTACTTGTCCTGACGCTAACCCTAGTTTTCCTGACGCTAACCCTACTTGTCCTGACGCTAACCCTAGTTGTCCTGACGCTAACCCTACTTGTCCTGACGCTAACCCTAGTTGTCCTAACGCTAACCCTAGTTGTCCTGACGCTAACCCTAGTTGTCCTGACTCTAACCCTACTTGTCCTGACGCTAACCCTAGTTGTCCTGACGCTAACCCTAGTTGTCCTGACGCTAACCCTACTTGTCCTGACGCTAACCCTAGTTGCCCTGACGCTAACCCTAGTTCTCCTGACGCTAACCCTAGTTGTCCTGACGCTAACCCTAGTTGTCCTGACGCTAACCCTAGTTGTATTGACGCTAACCCTAGTTGTCCTGATGCTAACTCTACTTGTCCTGACACTAACCCTAGTTTTCCTGACGCTAATCCTAGTTGTCCTGACGCTAACCCTACTTGTCCTGACGCTAACCCTAGTTGTCCTGACGCTAACCCTAGTTGTCCTGACACTAACCCTAGTTGTCCTGACGCTAACCCTAGTTGTCCTGACGCTAACCCTAGTTGTCCTGACGCTAACCCTAGTTGTCCTGACGCTAACCTCACTTGTCCTGACGCTAACCCTAGATGTCCTGACGCTAACCCTAGTTGTCCTGACGCTAACCCTAGTTGTCCTGACGCTAACCCTACTTGTCCTGACGCTAACCCTAGTTGCCCTGACGCTAACCCTAGTTGTCCTGACGCTAACCCTAGTTGTCCTGACGCTAACCCTAGTTGTCCTGACGCTAACCCTAGTTGTCCTGACGCTAACCCTAGTTGTCCTGACGCTAACCCTAGTTGTCCTGACGCTAACCTCACTTGTCCTGACGCTAACCCTAGTTGTCCTGACGCTAACCCTAGTTGTCCTGACGCTAACCCTAGTTGTCCTGACGCTAACCCTACTTGTCCTGACGCTAACCCTAGTTGCCCTGACGCTAACCCTAGTTCTCCTGACGCTAACCCTAGTTGTCCTGACGCTAACCCTAGTTGTCCTGACGCTAACCCTAGTTGTATTGACGCTAACCCTAGTTGTCCTGATGCTAACTCTACTTGTCCTGACACTAACCCTAGTTTTCCTGACGCTAACCCTAGTTGTCCTGACGCTAACCCTACTTCTCCTGACGCTAACCCTAGTTGTCCTGACGCTAACCCTAGTTGTCCTGACGCTAACCCTAGTTGTCCTGACACTAACCCTAGTTGTCCTGTCGCTAACCCTAGTTGTCCTGACGCTAACCCTAGTTGTCCTGACGCTAACCCTAGTTGTCCTGACGCTAACCTCACTTGTCCTGACGCTAACCCTAGATGTCCTGACGCTAACCCTAGTTGTCCTGACGCTAACCCTACTTGTCCTGATGCTAACCCTAGTTGTCCTGACGCTAACCCTAGTTGTCCTGACGCTAACCCTACTTGTCCTGACGCTAACCCTAGTTGCCCTGACGCTAACCCTAGTTCTCCTGACACTAACCCTAGTTGTCCTGACGCTAACCCTAGTTGTCCTGACGCTAACCCTAGTTGTATTGACGCTAACCCTAGTTGTCCTGATGCTAACTCTACTTGTCCTGACGCTAACCCTAGTTTTCCTGACGCTAACCCTAGTTGTCCTGACGCTAACCCTACTTGTCCTGACGATAACAGTAGTTTTCCTGACACTAACCATAGTTGTCCTGACGCTAACCCTACTTGTCCTGACGATAACCCTAGTTGTCCTGACGCTAACCCTAGTTGTCCTGACGCTAATCCTAGTTGTCCTGACTCTAACCCTAGTTGTCCTGACGCTAACCCTAGTTGTCCTGACGCTAAACCTAGTTGTCCTGACGCTAACCCTAGTTGTCCTGACGCTAACCCTAGTTGATCTGACGCTAACCCTAGTTGTCCTGACGCTAACCCTACTTGTCCTGATGCTAACCCTACTTGTCCTGACGCTAACCCTAGTTGTCCTGACGCTAACCATAGTTGTCCTGACGCTAACCCTAGTTGTCCTGACGCTAACCCTAGTTGTCCTGACGCTAACACTAATTGTGCTGAAGCTAACCCTAGTTGTCCTGACGCTAACCCTACTTGTCCTGACGCTAACCCTAGTTGTCCTGACGCTAACCCTACTTGTCCTGACGCTAACCCTAGTTGTCCTGACGCTAACCCTACTTGTCCTGAAGCTAACCCTACTTGTCCTGACGCTAACCCTAGTTGTCCTGACGCTAATCCTAGTTGTCCTGACGCTAACCCTAGTTGTCCTGACGCTAACCCTAGTTGTCCTGACGCTAACCCTAGTTGTCCTGACGCTAACCCTAGTTGTCCTGACGCTAACCCTACTTGTCCTGACGCTAACCCTACTTGTCCTGACGCTAACCCTAGTTGTCCTGACGCTAACCCTAGTTGTCCTGACGCTAACCCTACTTGTACTGACGCTAACCCTAGTTGCCCTGACGCTAACCCTAGTTGTCCTGACGCTAACCCTACTTGTCCTGACACTAACCCTAGTTGTCCTGACGCTAACCCTAGTTCTCCTGACGCTAACCCTAGTTGTCCTGACGCTAACCCTACTTGTCCTGACGCTAACCCTAGTTGTCCTGACGCTAACCCTACTTGTCCTGACGCTAACCCTACTTGTCCTGACGCTAACCCTAGTTGTCCTGACGCTAACCCTAGTTGTCCTGACGCTAACCCTACTTGTCCTGACGCTAACCCTAGTTGTCCTGACGCTAACCCTAGTTGTCCTGACGCTAACCCTACTTGTCCTGACGCTAACCCTAGTTGTCCTGATGCTAACCCTAGTTGTCCTGACGCTAACCCTACTTGTCCTGACGCTAACCCTACTTGTCCTGACGCTAACCCTAGTTGTCCTGACGCTAACCCTAGTTGTCCTGACGCTAACCCTACTTGTCCTGACGCTAACCCTAGTTGCCCTGACGCTAACCCTAGTTGTCCTGACGCTAACCCTAGTTATCCTGACGCTAACTCTACTTGTCCTGACGCTAACCCTAGTTTTCCTGACGCTAACCCTAGTTGTCCTGACGCTAACCCTACTTGTCCTGACGCTAACCCTAGTTGTCCTGACGCTAACCCTAGTTGTCCTGACGCTAACCGTACTTGTCCTGACGCTAACCCTAGTTGTCCTGACGCTAACCCTACTTGTCCTGACGCTAACCCTAGTTGTCCTGACGCTAACCCTAGTTGTCCTGACGCTAACCCTAGTTGTCCTGACGCTAACCCTACTTGTCCTGACGCTAACCCTAGTTGCCCTGACGCTAACCCTAGTTGTCCTGACGCTAACCCTAGTTGTCCTGACGCTAACCCTAGTTGTCCTGACGCTAACTCTACTTGTCCTGACGCTAACCCTAGTTGTCCTGACGCTAACCTCACTTGTCCTGACGCTAACCCTAGTTGTCCTGACGCTAACCCTAGTTGTCCTGACGCTAACCCTAGTTGTCCTGACGCTAACCCTAGTTGTCCTGACGCTAACCCTAGTTGTCCTGACGCTAACCCTACTTGTCCTGACGCTAACCCTAGTTGCCCTGACGCTAACCCTAGTTCTCCTGACGCTAACCCTAGTTGTCCTGACGCTAACCCTAGTTGTCCTGACGCTAACCCTAGTTGTATTGACGCTAACCCTAGTTGTCCTGATGCTAACTCTACTTGTCCTGACACTAACCCTAGTTTTCCTGACGCTAACCCTAGTTGTCCTGACGCTAACCCTACTTCTCCTGACGCTAACCCTAGTTGTCCTGACGCTAACCCTAGTTGTCCTGACGCTAACCCTAGTTGTCCTGACACTAACCCTAGTTGTCCTGTCGCTAACCCTAGTTGTCCTGACGCTAACCCTAGTTGTCCTGACGCTAACCCTAGTTGTCCTGACGCTAACCTCACTTGTCCTGACGCTAACCCTAGATGTCCTGACGCTAACCCTAGTTGTCCTGACGCTAACCCTACTTGTCCTGATGCTAACCCTAGTTGTCCTGACGCTAACCCTAGTTGTCCTGACGCTAACCCTACTTGTCCTGACGCTAACCCTAGTTGCCCTGACGCTAACCCTAGTTCTCCTGACACTAACCCTAGTTGTCCTGACGCTAACCCTAGTTGTCCTGACGCTAACCCTAGTTGTATTGACGCTAACCCTAGTTGTCCTGATGCTAACTCTACTTGTCCTGACGCTAACCCTAGTTTTCCTGACGCTAACCCTAGTTGTCCTGACGCTAACCCTACTTGTCCTGACGATAACAGTAGTTTTCCTGACACTAACCCTAGTTGTCCTGACGCTAACCCTACTTGTCCTGACGATAACCCTAGTTGTCCTGACGCTAACCCTAGTTGTCCTGACGCTAATCCTAGTTGTCCTGACTCTAACCCTAGTTGTCCTGACGCTAACCCTAGTTGTCCTGACGCTAAACCTAGTTGTCCTGATGCTAACCCTAGTTGTCCTGACGCTAACCCTAGTTGATCTGACGCTATCCCTAGTTGTCCTGACGCTAACCCTACTTGTCCTGATGCTAACCCTACTTGTCCTGACGCTAACAATACTTGTCCTGACGCTAACCCTAGTTGTCCTGACGCTAACCATAGTTGTCCTGACGCTAACCCTAGTTGTCCTGACGCTAACCCTAGTTGTCCTGACGCTAACACTAATTGTGCTGAAGCTAACCCTAGTTGTCCTGACGCTAACCCTACTTGTCCTGACGCTAACCCTAGTTGTCCTGACGCTAACCCTACTTGTCCTGACGCTAACCCTAGTTGTCCTGACGCTAACCCTACTTGTCCTGACGCTAACCCTAGTTGTCCTGACGCTAACCCTAGTTGTCCTGACGCTAATCCTAGTTGTCCTGATGCTAACCCTAGTTGTCCTGACGCTAACCCTAGTTGTCCTGACGCTAACCCTAGTTGTCCTGACGCTAACCCTAGTTGTCCTGACGCTAACCCTACTTGTCCTGACGCTAACCCTACTTGTCCTGACGCTAACCCTAGTTGTCCTGACGCTAACCCTAGTTGTCCTGACGCTAACCCTACTTGTACTGACGCTAACCCTAGTTGCCCTGACGCTAACCCTAGTTGTCCTGACGCTAACCCTACTTGTCCTGACGCTAACCCTTGTTGTCCTGACGCTAACCCTAGTTCTCCTGACGCTAACCCTAGTTGTCCTGACGCTAACCCTACTTGTCCTGACGCTAACCCTAGTTGTCCTGACGCTAACCCTACTTGTCCTGACGCTAACCCTACTTGTCCTGACGCTAACCCTAGTTGTCCTGACGCTAACCCTAGTTGTCCTGACGCTAACCCTACTTGTCCTGACGCTAACCCTAGTTGTCCTGACGCTAACCCTAGTTGTCCTGACGCTAACCCTAGTTGTCCTGACGCTAACCCTACTTGTCCTGACGCTAACCCTAGTTGTCCTGATGCTAACCCTACTTGTCCTGACTCTAACCCTACTTGTCCTGACGCTAACCCTACTTGTCCTGACGCTAACCCTAGTTGTCCTGACGCTAACCCTAGTTGTCCTGACGCTAACCCTACTTGTCCTGACGCTAACCCTAGTTGCCCTGACGCTAACCCTAGTTGTCCTGACGCTAACCCCAGTTATCCTGACGCTAACTCTACTTGTCCTGACGCTAACCCTAGTTTTCCTGACGCTAACCCTAGTTGTCCTGACGCTAACCCTACTTGTCCTGACGCTAACCCTAGTTGTCCTGACGCTAACCCTAGTTGTCCTGACGCTAACCCTAGTTGTCCTGACGCTAACCGTACTTGTCCTGACGCTAACCCTAGTTGTCCTGACGCTAACCCTACTTGTCCTGACGCTAACCCTAGTTGTCCTGACGCTAACCCTAGTTGTCCTGACGCTAACCCTACTTGTCCTGACGCTAATTCTAGTTGCCCTGACGCTAACCCTAGTTGTCCTGACGCTAACCCTAGTTGTCCTGACGCTAACCCTAGTTGTCCTGACGCTAACTCTACTTGTCCTGACGCTAACCCTAGTTGTCCTGACGCTAACCCTACTTGTCCTGACGCTAACCCTAGTTGTCTTGACGCTAACCCTAGTTGTCCTGACGCTAACCCTAGTTGTCCTGACGCTAACCCTAGTTGTCCTGACGCTAACCCTACTTGTCCTGACGCTAACCCTAGTTGTCCTGACGCTAACCCTAGTTGTCCTGACGCTAACCCTAGTTGTCCTGACGCTAACCCTACTTGTCCTGAGGCTAACCCTACTTGTCCTGAGGCTAACCCTAGTTGCCCTGACGCTAACCCTAGTTCTCCTGACGCTAACCCTAGTTGTCCTGACGCTAACCCTAGTTGTCCTGACGCTAACCCTAGTTGTCCTGACGCTAACTCTACTTGTCCTGACGCTAACCCTAGTTTTCCTGACGCTAACCCTACTTGTCCTGACGTTAACCCTAGTTGTCCTGACGTTAACCCTAGTTGTCCTGACGCTAATCCTAGTTGTCCTGACGCTAACCCTAGTTGTCCTGACGCTAACCCTACTTGTCCTGACGCTAACCCTAGTTGTCCTGACGCTAACCCTAGTTGTCCTGACGCTAACCCTACTTGTCCTGACGCTAACCCTAGTTGTCCTGACGCTAACCCTACTTGTCCTGACGCTAACCCTAGTTGCCCTGACGCTAACCCTAGTTGTCCTGACGCTAACCCTACTGTCCTGACGCTAACCCTAGTTGTCCTGATGCTAACCCTAGTTGTCCTGACGCTAACCCTACTTGTCCTGACGCTAACCCTAGTTGTCCTGACGCTAACCCTAGTTGTCCTGACGCTAACCCTAGATGCCCTGACGCTAACCCTAGTTGTCCTGACGCTAACCCTAGTTGTCCTGACGCTAACCCTAGTTGTCCTGACGCTAACCCTACTTGTCCTGACGCTAACCCTACTTGTCCTGACGCAAACCCTAGTTGCCCTGACGCTAACCCTAGTTGTCCTGATGCTAACCCTAGTTGTCCTGACGCTAACCCTAGTTGTCCTGAAGCTAACCCTAGTTATCCTGACACTAACCCTAGTTGTCCTGACGCTAACCCTAGTTGTCCTGACGCTAACTCTACTTGTCCTGACGCTAACCCTAGTTTTCCTGACGCTAACCCTAGTTGTCCTGACGCTAACCCTACTTGTCCTGACGCTAACCCTAGTTGTCCTGACGCTAACCCTACTTGTCCTGACGCTAACCCTAGTTGTCCTGACGCTAACCCTACTTGTCCTGACGCTAACCCTAGTTGTCCTGACGCTAACCCTAGTTGTCCTGACGCTAACCCTAGTTGTCCTGACGCTAACCCTAGTTGTCCTGACGCTAACTCTACTTGTCCTGATGCTAACCCTAGTTTTCCTGACGCTAACCCTACTTGTCCTGACGCTAACCCTAGTTGTCCTGACGCTAACCCTAGTTGTCCTGACTCTAACCCTAGTTGTCCTGACGCTAACCCTAGTTGACCTGACGCTAACCTCACTTGTCCTGACGCTAACCCTAGTTGTCCTGACGCTAACCCTAGTTGTCCTGACGCTAACCCTAGTTGTCCTGACGCTAACCCTAGTTGTCCTGACGCTAACCCTAGTTGTCCTGACGCTAACCCTACTTGCCCTGACGCTAACCCTACTTGTCCTGACGCTAACCCTAGTTGTCCTGACGCTAACCCTAGTTGTCCTGACGCTAACCCTACTTTTACTGACGCTAACCCTAGTTGCCCTGACGCTAACCCTAGTTGTCCTGACGCTAACCCTACTTGTCCTGACGCTAACCCTAGTTGTCCTGACGCTAACCCTAGTTCTCCTGACGCTAACCCTAGTTGTCCTGACGCTAACCCTACTTGTCCTGACGCTAACCCTAGTTGTCCTGACGCTAACCCTAGTTGTCCTGACGCTAACCCTACTTGTCCTGACGCTAACCCTACTTGTCCTGACGCTAACCCTAGTTGTCCTGACGCTAACCCTAGTTGTCCTGACGCTAACCCTACTTGTCCTGACGCTAACCCTAGTTGTCCTGACGCTAACCCTAGTTGTCCTGACGCTAACCCTAGTTGTCCTGACGCTAACCCTACTTGTCCTGACGCTAACCCTAGTTGTCCTGATGCTAACCCTAGTTGTCCTGACGCTAACCCTACTTGTCCTGACGCTAACCCTACTTGTCCTGACGCTAACCCTAGTTGTCCTGACGCTAACCCTAGTTGTCCTGACGCTAACCCTACTTGTCCTGACGCTAACCCTAGTTGCCCTGACGCTAACCCTAGTTGTCCTGACGCTAACCCTAGTTATCCTGACGCTAACTCTACTTGTCCTGACGCTAACCCTAGTTTTCCTGACGCTAACCCTCGTTGTCCTGACGCTAACCCTACTTGTCCTGACGCTAACCCTAGTTGTCCTGACGCTAACCCTAGTTGTCCTGACGCTAACCCTAGTTGTCCTGACGCTAACCGTACTTGTCCTGACGCTAACCCTAGTTGTCCTGACGCTAACCCTACTTGTCCTGACGCTAACCCTAGTTGTCCTGGCGCTAACCCTACTTGTCCTGACGCTAACCCTAGTTGTCCTGACGCTAACCCTAGTTGTCCTGACGCTAACCCTAGTTGTCCTGACGCTAACCCTAGTTGTCCTGACGCTAACTCTACTTGTCCTGATGCTAACCCTAGTTTTCCTGACGCTAACCCTACTTGTCCTGACGCTAACCCTAGTTGTCCTGACGCTAACCCTAGTTGTCCTGACTCTAACCCTAGTTGTCCTGACGCTAACCCTAGTTGACCTGACGCTAACCTCACTTGTCCTGACGCTAACCCTAGTTGTCCTGACGCTAACCCTAGTTGTCCTGACGCTAACCCTAGTTGTCCTGACGCTAACCCTACTTTTACTGACGCTAACCCTAGTTGCCCTGACGCTAACCCTAGTTGTCCTGACGCTAACCCTACTTGTCCTGACGCTAACCCTAGTTGTCCTGACGCTAACCCTAGTTCTCCTGACGCTAACCCTAGTTGTCCTGACGCTAACCCTACTTGTCCTGACGCTAACCCTAGTTGTCCTGACGCTAACCCTAGTTGTCCTGACGCTAACCCTACTTGTCCTGACGCTAACCCTACTTGTCCTGACGCTAACCCTAGTTGTCCTGACGCTAACCCTAGTTGTCCTGATGCTAACCCTACTTGTCCTGACGCTAACCCTAGTTGCCCTGACGCTAACCCTAGTTGTCCTGACGCTAACCCTAGTTGTCCTGACGCTAACCCTAGTTGTCCTGACGCTAACTCTACTTGTCCTGACGCTAACCCTAGTTTTCCTGACGCTAACCCTAGTTGTCCTGACGCTAACCCTACTTGTCCTGACGCTAACCCTAGTTGTCCTGACGCTAACCCTAGTTGTCCTGACGCTAACCCTAGTTGTCCTGACGCTAACCCTACTTGTCCTGACGCTAACCCTAGTTGTCCTGACGCTAACCCTAGTTGTCCTGACGCTAACCCTAGTTGTCCTGACGCTAACCCTAGTTGTCCTGACGCTAACCCTACTTGTCCTGAGGCTAACCCTACTTGTCCTGAGGCTAACCCTAGTTGCCCTGACGCTAACCCTAGTTCTCCTGACGCTAACCCTAGTTGTCCTGACGCTAACCCTAGTTGTCCTGACGCTAACCCTAGTTGTCCTGACGCTAACTCTACTTGTCCTGACGCTAACCCTAGTTTTCCTGACGCTAACCCTACTTGTCCTGACGTTAACCCTAGTTGTCCTGACGTTAACCCTAGTTGTCCTGACGCTAATCCTAGTTGTCCTGACGCTAACCCTAGTTGTCCTGACGCTAACCCTACTTGTCCTGACGCTAACCCTAGTTGTCCTGACGCTAACCCTAGTTGTCCTGACGCTAACCCTACTTGTCCTGACGCTAACCCTAGTTGTCCTGACGCTAACCCTACTTGTCCTGACGCTAACCCTAGTTGCCCTGACGCTAACCCTAGTTGTCCTGACGCTAACCCTACTGTCCTGACGCTAACCCTAGTTGTCCTGATGCTAACCCTAGTTGTCCTGACGCTAACCCTACTTGTCCTGACGCTAACCCTAGTTGTCCTGACGCTAACCCTAGTTGTCCTGACGCTAACCCTAGATGCCCTGACGCTAACCCTAGTTGTCCTGACGCTAACCCTAGTTGTCCTGACGCTAACCCTAGTTGTCCTGACGCTAACCCTACTTGTCCTGACGCTAACCCTACTTGTCCTGACGCAAACCCTAGTTGCCCTGACGCTAACCCTAGTTGTCCTGATGCTAACCCTAGTTGTCCTGACGCTAACCCTAGTTGTCCTGAAGCTAACCCTAGTTATCCTGACACTAACCCTAGTTGTCCTGACGCTAACCCTAGTTGTCCTGACGCTAACTCTACTTGTCCTGACGCTAACCCTAGTTTTCCTGACGCTAACCCTAGTTGTCCTGACGCTAACCCTACTTGTCCTGACGCTAACCCTAGTTGTCCTGACGCTAACCCTAGTTGTCCTGACGCTAACCCTACTTGTCCTGACGCTAACCCTAGTTGTCCTGACGCTAACCCTACTTGTCCTGACGCTAACCCTAGTTGTCCTGACGCTAACCCTAGTTGTCCTGACGCTAACCCTAGTTGTCCTGACGCTAACCCTAGTTGTCCTGACGCTAACTCTACTTGTCCTGATGCTAACCCTAGTTTTCCTGACGCTAACCCTACTTGTCCTGACGCTAACCCTAGTTGTCCTGACGCTAACCCTAGTTGTCCTGACTCTAACCCTAGTTGTCCTGACGCTAACCCTAGTTGTCCTGACGCTAACCTCACTTGTCCTGACGCTAACCCTAGTTGTCCTGACGCTAACCCTAGTTGTCCTGACGCTAACCCTAGTTGTCCTGACGCTAACCCTAGTTGTCCTGATGCTAACCCTAGTTGCCCTGACGCTAACCCTAGTTGTCCTGACGCTAACCCTACTTGTCCTGACGCTAACCCTACTTGTCCTGACGCTAACCCTAGTTGTCCTGACGCTAACCCTAGTTGTCCTGACGCTAACTCTACTTTTACTGACGCTAACCCTAGTTGCCCTGACGCTAACCCTAGTTGTCCTGACGCTAACCCTACTTGTCCTGACGCTAACCCTAGTTGTCCTGACGCTAACCCTAGTTCTCCTGACGCTAACCCTAGTTGTCCTGACGCTAACCCTACTTGTCCTGACGCTAACCCTAGTTGTCCTGACGCTAACCCTAGTTGTCCTGACGCTAACCCTACTTGTCCTGACGCTAACCCTACTTGTCCTGACGCTAACCCTAGTTGTCCTGACGCTAACCCTAGTTGTCCTGACGCTAACCCTACTTGTCCTGACGCTAACCCTAGTTGTCCTGACGCTAACCCTAGTTGTCCTGACGCTAACCCTAGTTGTCCTGACGCTAACCCTACTTGTCCTGACGCTAACCCTAGTTGTCCTGATGCTAACCCTAGTTGTCCTGACGCTAACCCTACTTGTCCTGACGCTAACCCTACTTGTCCTGACGCTAACCCTAGTTGTCCTGACGCTAACCCTAGTTGTCCTGACGCTAACCCTACTTGTCCTGACGCTAACCCTAGTTGCCCTGACGCTAACCCTAGTTGTCCTGACGCTAACCCTAGTTATCCTGACGCTAACTCTACTTGTCCTGACGCTAACCCTAGTTTTCCTGACGCTAACCCTAGTTGTCCTGACGCTAACCCTACTTGTCCTGACGCTAACCCTAGTTGTCCTGACGCTAACCCTAGTTGTCCTGACGCTAACCCTAGTTGTCCTGACGCTAACCGTACTTGTCCTGACGCTAACCCTAGTTGTCCTGACGCTAACCCTACTTGTCCTGACGCTAACCCTAGTTGTCCTGACGCTAACCCTAGTTGTCCTGACGCTAACCCTAGTTGTCCTGACGCTAACCCTACTTGTCCTGACGCTAACCCTAGTTGCCCTGACGCTAACCCTAGTTGTCCTGACGCTAACCCTAGTTGTCCTGAGGCTAACCCTACTTGTCCTGAGGCTAACCCTAGTTGCCCTGACGCTAACCCTAGTTCTCCTGACGCTAACCCTAGTTGTCCTGACGCTAACCCTAGTTGTCCTGACGCTAACCCTAGTTGTCCTGATGCTAACTCTACTTGTCCTGATGCTAACCCTAGTTTTCCTGACGCTAACCCTACTTGTCCTGACGTTAACCCTAGTTGTCCTGACGTTAACCCTAGTTGTCCTGACGCTAATTCTAGTTGTCCTGACGCTAACCCTAGTTGTCCTGACGCTAACCCTACTTGTCCTGACGCTAACCCTAGTTGTCCTGACGCTAACCCTACTTGTCCTGACGCTAACCCTAGTTGTCCTGACGCTAAACCTACTTGTCCTGACCCTAACCCTAGTTGCCCTGACGCTAACCCTAGTTGTCCTGACGCTAACCCTACTTGTCCTGACGCTAACCCTAGTTGTCCTGATGCTAACCCTAGTTGTCCTGACGCTAACCCTACTTGTCCTGACGCTAACCCTAGTTGTCCTGACGCTAACCCTAGTTGTCCTGACGCTAACCCTAGATGCCCTGACGCTAACCCTAGTTGTCCTGACGCTAACCCTAGTTGTCCTGACGCTAACCCTAGTTGTCCTGACGCTAACCCTACTTGTCCTGACGCTAACCCTACTTGTCCTGACGCTAACCCTAGTTGCCCTGACGCTAACCCTAGTTGTCCTGATGCTAACCCTAGTTGTCCTGACGCTAACCCTAGTTGTCCTGAAGCTAACCCTAGTTATCCTGACACTAACCCTAGTTGTCCTGACGCTAACCCTAGTTGTCCTGACGCTAACTCTACTTGTCCTGACGCTAACCCTAGTTTTCCTGACGCTAACCCTAGTTGTCCTGACGCTAACCCTACTTGTCCTGACGCTAACCCTAGTTGTCCTGACGCTAACCCTAGTTGTCCTGACGCTAACCCTACTTGTCCTGACGCTAACCCTAGTTGTCCTGACGCTAACCCTACTTGTCCTGACGCTAACCCTAGTTGTCCTGACGCTAACCCTAGTTGTCCTGACGCTAACCCTAGTTGTCCTGACGCTAACCCTAGTTGTCCTGACGCTAACTCTACTTGTCCTGACGCTAACCCTAGTTTTCCTGACGCTAACCCTACTTGTCCTGACGCTAACCCTAGTTGTCCTGACGCTAACCCTACTTGTCCTGACGCTAACCCTAGTTGTCCTAACGCTAACCCTAGTTGTCCTGACGCTAACCCTAGTTGTCCTGACTCTAACCCTACTTGTCCTGACGCTAACCCTAGTTGTCCTGACGCTAACCCTAGTTGTCCTGACGCTAACCCTAGTTGTCCTGACGCTAACCCTACTTGTCCTGACGCTAACCCTAGTTGCCCTGACGCTAACCCTAGTTGTCCTGACGCTAACCCTAGTTGTCCTGACGCTAACCCTAGTTGTCCTGACACTAACCCTAGTTGTCCTGACGCTAACCCTAGTTGTCCTGACGCTAACCCTAGTTGTCCTGACGCTAACCTCACTTGTCCTGACGCTAACCCTAGTTGTCCTGACGCTAACCCTAGTTGTCCTGACGCTAACCCTAGTTGTCCTGACGCTAACCCTAGTTGTCCTGACGCTAACCCTACTTGTCCTGACGCTAACCCTAGTTGCCCTGACGCTAACCCTAGTTCTCCTGACGCTAACCCTAGTTGTCCTGACGCTAACCCTAGTTGTCCTGACGCTAACCCTAGTTGTATTGATGCTAACCCTAGTTGTCCTGATGCTAACTCTACTTGTCCTGACACTAACCCTAGTTTTCCTGACGCTAACCCTAGTTGTCCTGACGCTAACCCTACTTGTCCTGACGCTAACCCTAGTTGTCCTGACGCTAACCCTAGTTGTCCTGACACTAACCCTAGTTGTCCTGACGCTAACCCTAGTTGTCCTGACGCTAACCCTAGTTGTCCTGACGCTAACCCTAGTTGTCCTGACGCTAACCTCACTTGTCCTGACGCTAACCCTAGATGTCCTGACGCTAACCCTAGTTGTCCTGACGCTAACCCTAGTTGTCCTGACGCTAACCCTAGTTGTATTGATGCTAACCCTAGTTGTCCTGATGCTAACCCTACTTGTCCTGACGCTAACCCTAGTTGCCCTGACGCTAACCCTAGTTGTCCTGACGCTAACCCTAGTTGTCCTGACGCTAACCCTAGTTGTCCTGACGCTAACCCTAGTTGTCCTGACACTAACCCTAGTTGTCCTGACGCTAACCCTAGTTGTCCTGACGCTAACCCTAGTTGTCCTGACGCTAACCCTAGTTGTCCTGACGCTAACCTCACTTGTCCTGACGCTATCCCTAGTTGTCCTGACGCTAACCCTAGTTGTCCTGACGCTAACCCTAGTTGTCCTGACGCTAACCCTAGTTGTCCTGACGCTAACCCTACTTGTCCTGACGCTAACCCTAGTTGCCCTGACGCTAACCCTAGTTCTCCTGACGCTAACCCTAGTTGTCCTGACGCTAACCCTAGTTGTCCTGACGCTAACCCTAGTTGTATTGACGCTAACCCTAGTTGTCCTGATGCTAACTCTACTTGTCCTGACACTAACCCTAGTTTTCCTGACGCTAACCCTAGTTGTCCTGACGCTAACCCTACTTCTCCTGACGCTAACCCTAGTTGTCCTGACGCTAACCCTAGTTGTCCTGACGCTAACCCTAGTTGTCCTGACACTAACCCTAGTTGTCCTGTCGCTAACCCTAGTTGTCCTGACGCTAACCCTAGTTGTCCTGACGCTAACCCTAGTTGTCCTGACGCTAACCTCACTTGTCCTGGCGCTAACCCTAGATGTCCTGACGCTAACCCTAGTTGTCCTGACGCTAACCCTACTTGTCCTGATGCTAACCCTAGTTGTCCTGACGCTAACCCTAGTTGTCCTGACGCTAACCCTACTTGTCCTGACGCTAACCCTAGTTGCCCTGACGCTAACCCTAGTTCTCCTGACACTAACCCTAGTTGTCCTGACGCTAACCCTAGTTGTCCTGACGCTAACCCTAGTTGTATTGACGCTAACCCTAGTTGTCCTGATGCTAACTCTACTTGTCCTGACGCTAACCCTAGTTTTCCTGACGCTAACCCTAGTTGTCCTGACGCTAACCCTACTTGTCCTGACGATAACAGTAGTTTTCCTGACACTAACCCTAGTTGTCCTGACGCTAACCCTACTTGTCCTGACGATAACCCTAGTTGTCCTGACGCTAACCCTAGTTGTCCTGACGCTAATCCTAGTTGTCCTGACTCTAACCCTAGTTGTCCTGACGCTAACCCTAGTTGTCCTGACGCTAAACCTAGTTGTCCTGACGCTAACCCTAGTTGTCCTGACGCTAACCCTAGTTGATCTGACGCTAACCCTAGTTGTCCTGACGCTAACCCTACTTGTCCTGATGCTAACCCTACTTGTCCTGACGCTAACCCTACTTGTCCTGACGCTAACCCTAGTTGTCCTGACGCTAACCATAGTTGTCCTGACGCTAACCCTAGTTGTCCTGACGCTAACCCTAGTTGTCCTGACGCTAACACTAATTGTGCTGAAGCTAACCCTAGTTGTCCTGACGCTAACCCTACTTGTCCTGACGCTAACCCTAGTTGTCCTGACGCTAACCCTACTTGTCCTGACGCTAACCCTAGTTGTCCTGACGCTAACCCTAGTTGTCCTGATGCTAACCCTAGTTGTCCTGACGCTAACACTAGTTGTCCTGACGCTAACCCTAGTTGTCCTGATGCTAACCCTAGTCGTCCTGACGCTAACCCTAGTCGTCCTGACGCTAACCCTAGTTGTCCTGAGGCTAACCCTAGTTGTCCTGACGCTAACCCTAGTTGTTCTGACGCTAACCCTAGTTGTCCTGACGCTAACCCTAGTTGTCCTGACGCTAACCCTAGTTGTCCTGACGCTAACCCTAGTTGTCCTGAGGCTAACCCTAGTTGTCCTGACGCTAACCCTAGTTGTCCTGAAGCTAACCCTAGTTGTCCTGACGCTAACCCTAGTTGTCCTGACGCTAACCCTAGTTGTCCTGACGCTAACCCTAGTTGTCCTGACGCCTACCCTAGTTGTCCTGACGCCAACCCTAGTTGTCCTGACGCCAACCCTAGTTGTCCTGACGCTAACCCTAGTTGTCCTGACGCCAACCCTAGTTGTCCTGACGCTAACCCTAGTTGTCCTGACGCTAACCCTAGTTGTCCTGACGCTAACCCTAGTTGTCCTGACGCTAACCCTACTTGTCCTGACGCTAACCCTAGTTTTCCTGACGCTAACCCTAGTTGTCCTGACGCTAACCCTACTTGTCCTGACGCTAACCCTAGTTGTCCTGACGCTAACCCTAGTTGTCCTGACGCTAACCCTACTTGTCCTGACGCAAACCCTAGTTGTCCTGACGCTAACCCTAGTTGTCCTGACGCTAACCCTTCTTGTCCTGACGCTAACCCTAGTTGTCCTGACGCTAACCCTAGTTGTCCTGACGCTATCCCTAGTTTTCCTGACGCTTACCCTAGTTATCCTGACGCTGACCCTAGTTGTCCTGACGCTAACCCTAGTTGTTCTGACGCTAACCCTAGTTCTCGTGACGCTAACCCTAGTTGTCCTGATGCTAACCCTAGTTGCCCTGACGCTAACCCTAGATGTCCTGACGCTAACCCTACTTGTCCTGACGCTAACCCTGGTTGTCCTGACGCTAATCCTAGTTGTCCTGACGCTAACCCTAATTGTCCTGACGCTAACCCTAGTTGTCCTGACGCTAACCCTAGTTGTCCTGACGCTAACCCTACTTGTCCTGACGCTAACCCTAGTTGTCCTGATGCTAACCCTAGTTGTCCTGACGCTAACCCTACTTGTCCTGACGCTAACCCTAGTTGTCCTGACGCTAACCCTAGTTGTCCTGACGCTAACCCTAGTTGTCCTGATGCTAACCCTACTTGTCCTGACGCTAACCCTACTTGTCCTGACGCTAACCCTAGTTGTCCTGACGCTAACCATAGTTGTCCTAACGCTAACCCTAGTTGTCCTGACGCTAACCCTAGTTGTCCTGACGCTAACCCTATTTGTCCTGACGCTAACCCTAGTTGTCCTTACGCTAACCCTAGTTGTCCTGACGCTATCCCTAGTTGTCCTGACGCTAACACTAGTTGTCCTGACGCTAACCCTAGTTGTCCTGACGCTAACCCTAGTCGTTCTGACGCTAACCCTAGTCGTCCTGACGCTAACCCTAGTCGTCCTGACGCTAACCCTAGTCGTCCTGACGCTAACCCTAGTTGTCCTGACGCTAACCCTACTTGTCCTGACGCTAACCCTACTTGTCCTGACGCTAACCCTACTTGTCCTGACGCTAACCCTAGTTGTCCTGACGCTAACCCTAGTTGTCCTCACGCTAACTCTAGTTGTCCTGACGCTAACCCTAGTTGTCCTGACGCTAACCCTAGTTGTCCTGATGCTAACCCTAGTTGAAATGACGCTAACCCTAGTTGTACTGACGCTAACCCTAGTTGTCCTGACGCTAACCCTAGTTGTCCTGACGCTAACACTAGTTGTCCTGACGCTAACCCTAGTCGTCCTGACGCTAACCCTAGTCGTCCTGACGCTAACCCTAGTTGTTCTGACGCTAACCCTAGTAGTCCTGATGCTAACCCTAGTTGTCCTGACGCTAACTCTACTTGTCCTGACGCTAACCCTAGTTGTCCTGACGCTAACCCTACTTGTCCTGACGCTAACCCTAGTTGTCCTGATGCTAACCCTACATGTCCTGACGCTAACCCTAGTTGTCCTGACGCTAACCCTAGTTCTCCTGACGCTAACCCTAGTTGTCCTGACGCTAACCCTACTTGTCCTGACGCTAACCCTAGTTGTCCTGACGCTAACACTAGTTGTCCTGACGCTAACCCTACTTGTCCTGACGCTAACCCTATTTGTCCTGACGCTAACCCTAGTTGTCCTGACTCTAACCCTAGTTGTCCTGACGCTAACCCTAGTTGTCCTGACGCTAACCCTAGTTGTCCTGATGCTAACCCTAGTAGTCCTGACGCTAACGCTACTTGTCCTGACGCTAACCCTAGTTTTCCTGACGCTAACCCTAGTTGTCCTGACGCTAACCCTACTTGTCCTGACGCTAACCCTAGTTGTCCTGACGCTAACCCTATTTGTACTGACGCTAACCCTAGTTGTCCTGACGCTAACCCTAGTTGTCCTGACGCTAACCCTAGTTGTCCTGACGCTAACCCTAGTTGTCCTGACGCTAACCCTACTTGTCCTGACGCTAACCCTAGTTGTCTTGATGCTAACCCTAGTTGTCCTGACGCTAACCCTACTTGTCCTGACGCTAACCCTAGTTGCCCTGACGCTAACCCTAGTTGTCCTGACGCTAACCCTAGTTGTCCTGACGCTAACCCTAGTTGTCCTGACGCTAACCCTACTTGTCCTGACGCTAACCCTACTTGTCCTGACGCTAACCCTAGTTGTCCTGATGCTAACCCTACTTGTCCTGACGCTAACCCTAGATGTCCTGACGCTAACCCTACTTGTCCTGACGCTAACCCTAGTTGTCCTGACGCTAACCCTAGTTGTCCTGACGCTAACCCTAGTTGTCCTGACGCTAACCCTAGATGTCCTGACGCTAACCCTACTTGTCCTGACGCTAACCCTGGTTGTCCTGACGCTAACCCTAGTTGTCCTGACGCTAACCCTAGTTGTCCTGACGCTAACCCTACTTGTCCTGACGCTAACCCTAGTTGTCCTGACGCTAACCCTACTTGTCCTGACGCTAACCCTAGTTGTCCTGACGCTAACCCTAGTTGTCCTGACGCTAACCCTAGTTGTCCTGACACTAACCCTAGTTGATCTGACGCTAACCCTAGTTGTCCTGACGCTAACCCTACTTGTCCTGACGCTAACCCTACTTGTCCTGACGCTAACCCTACTTGTCCTGACGCTAACCCTAGTTGTCCTGATGCTAACCCTAGTTGTCCTGACGCTAACCCTAGTTGTCCTGACGCTAACACTAATTGTGCTGACGCTAACCCTAGTTGTCCTGACGCTAACATTAGTTGTCCTGACGCTAACCCTACTTGTCCTGACGCTAACCCTACTTGTCCTGACGCTAACCCTAGTTGTCCTGATGCTAACCCTACATGTCCTGACGCTAACCCTAGTTGTCCTGACGCTAACACTAATTGTCCTGACGCTAACCCTAGTTGTCCTGACGCTAACCCTACTTGTCCTGACGCTAACCCTACTTGTCCTGACGCTAACCCTAGTTGTCCTGACGCCAACCCTAGTTGTCCTGACGCTAACACTAATTGTCCTGACGCTAACCCTAGTTGTCCTGACGCTAACCCTACTTGTCCTGACGCTAACCCTACTTGTCCTGACGCTAACCCTAGTTGTCCTGACGCCAACCCTAGTTGTCCTGACGCTAACCCTAGTTGTCCTGACACTAACACTAGTTGTCCTGACACTAACCCTAGTTGTCCTGACGCTAACCCTAGTCGTCCTGACGCTAACCCTAGTCGTCCTGACGCTAACCCTAGTCGTCCTGACTCTAATCCTAGTCGTCCTGACGCTAACCCTAGTTGTCCTGACGCTAACCCTAGTTGTCCTGACGCTAACCCTACTTGTCCTGACGCTAACTCTACTTGTCCTGACGCTAACCCTACTTGTCCTGACGCTAACCCTAGTTGTCCTGACACTAACTCTAGTTGTCCTGATGCTAACCCTAGTTGTCCTGACGCTAACCCTAGTTGTCCTGACGCTAACCCTAGTTGTCCTGACGCTAACCCTAGTTGAAATGACGCTAACCCTAGTTGTACTGACGCTAATCCTAGTTGTCCTGACGCTAACCCTAGTTGTCCTGACGCTAACCCTAGTTGTCCTGACGCTAACCCTAGTTGTCCTAACGCTAACCCTAGTTGTCCTGACGCTAACCCTAGTTGTCCTGACGCTAACCCTAGTTGTCCTGACGCTAACCCTACATGTCCTGACGCTAACCCTAGTTGTCCTGACGCTAACCCTAGTTGTCCTGACGCTAACCCTACTTGTCCTGACGCTAACCCTAGTTGTCCTGATGCTAACCCTACTTGTCCTGACGCTAACCCTAGTTGTCCTGACGCTAACCCTAGTTGTCCTGACGCTAACCCTACTTGTCCTGACGCTAACCCTAGTTGTCCTGACGCTAACCCTAGTTGTCCTGACGCTAACCCTAGTTGTCCTGACGCTAACATTAGTTGTCCTGACGCTAACCCTAGTTGTCCTGACGCTAACCCTAGTTGTCCTGATGCTAACTCTACTTGTCCTGACACTAACCCTAGTTTTCCTGACGCTAACCCTAGTTGTCCTGACGCTAATCCTAGTTGTCCTGACGCTAACCCTAGTTGTCCTGACTCTAACCCTAGTTGTCTTGACGCTAACCCTAGTTGTCCTGACGCTAACCCTACTTGTCCTGACGCTAACCCTAGTTGTCCTGACGCTAACCCTAGTTGTCCTGACGCTAACCCTAGTTGTCCTGACGCTAACCCTACTTGTCCTGACGCTAACCCTATTTGCCCTGACGCTAACCCTAGTTTTCCTGACGCTAACCCTAGTTGTCCTGACGCTAACCCTAGTTGTCCTGACGCGAACCCTAGTTGTCCTGACGCTAACTCTACTTGTCCTGACGCTAACCCTAGTTTTCCTGACGCTAACCCTAGTTGTCCTGACGCTAACCCTACTTGTCCTGACGCTAACCCTAGTTGTCCTGACGCTAACCCTAGTTGTCCTGACGCTAATCCTAGTTGTCCTCACGCTAACCCTAGTTGTCCTGATGCTAATCCTACTTGTCCTGACGCTAACCCTAGTTGTCCTGACGCTAATCCTAGTTGTCCTGACGCTAACCCTAGTTGTCCTGACGCTAACCCTAGTTGTCCTGACGCTAACCCTAGTTGTTCTGACGCTAACTCTACTTGTCCTGACGCTAACCCTAGTTTTCCTGACGCTAACCCTAGTTGTCCTGACGCTAACCCTACTTGTCCTGACGCTAACCCTAGTTGTCCTGACGCTAACACTAGTTGTCTTGACGCTAACCCTAGTTGTCCTGACGCTAACCCTACTTGTCCTGACGCTAACCCTAGTTGTCCTGACGCTAACCCTACTTGTCCTGACGCTAACCCTAGTTGTCCTGACGCTAACCCTAGTCATCCTGACGCTAACCCTAGTTGACCTGACGCTAACCCTACTTGTCCTAACGCTAACCCTAGTTGCCCTGACGCTAACCCTAGTTGTCCTGACGCTAACCCTAGTTGTCCTGACGCTAACCCTAGTTGTCCTGACGCTAACCCTAGTTGTCCTGACGCTAACTCTACTTGTCCTGACCCTAACCCTAGTTTTCCTGACGCTAACCCTAGTTGTCCTGACGCTAACCCTACTTGTCCTGACGCTAACCCTAGTTGTCCTGACGCTAACCCTAGTTGTCCTGACGCTAATCCTAGTTGTCCTCACGCTAACCCTAGTTGTCCTGACGCTAACCCTACTTGTCCTGACGCTATCCCTAGTTGTCCTGACGCTAACCCTAGTTGTCCTGACGCTAACCCTAGTTGTCCTGACGCTAACCCTACTTGTCCTGACGCTAACCCTAGTTGCCCTGACGCTAACCCTAGTTGCCCTGACGCTAACCCTAGTTGTCCTGACGCTAACCCTAGTTGTCCTGACGCTAACCCTAGTTGTCCTGACGCTAACTCTACTTGTCCTGACGCTAACCCTAGTTTTCCTGACGCTAACCCTAGTTGTCCTGACGCTAACCCTACTTGTCCTGACGCTAACCCTAGTTGTCCTGACGCTAACCCTAGTTGTCCTGACGTTAACCCTAGTTGTCCTGACGCTAACCCTACTTGTACTGACGCTAACCCTAGTTGTCCTGACGCTAACCCGAGTTGTCCTGACGCTAACCCTACTTGTCATGACGCTAACCCTAGTTGCCCTGACGCTAACCCTAGTTCTCCTGACGCTAACCCTAGTTGTCCTGACGCTAACCCTAGTTGTCCTGACGCTAACCCTAGTTGTCCTGACGCTAACCCTAGTTGTCCTGACGCTAACCCTAGTTGTCCTGACGCTAACCCTACATGTCCTGACGCTAACCCTAGTTGTCCTGACGCTAACCCTAGTTGTCCTGACGCTAACCCTAGTTGTCCTGACGCTAACCCTACTTGTCCTGACGCTAACCCTAGTTGTCCTGATGCTAACCCTACTTGTCCTGACGCTAACCCTAGTTGTCCTGACGCTAACCCTAGTTGTCCTGACGCTAACCCTACTTGTCCTGACGCTAACCCTAGTTGTCCTGACGCTAACCCTAGTTGTCCTGACGCTAACATTAGTTGTCCTGACGCTAACCCTAGTTGTCCTGACGCTAACCCTAGTTGTCCTGATGCTAACTCTACTTGTCCTGACGCTAACCCTAGTTTTCCTGACGCTAACCCTAGTTGTCCTGACGCTAACCCTACTTGTCCTGACGCTAACCCTAGTTGTCCTGACGCTAACCCTAGTTGTCTTGACGCTAACTCTAGTTGTCCTGACGCTAACCCTACTTGTCCTGACGCTAACCCTAGTTGCCCTGACGCTAACCCTAGTTGTCCTGACGCTAACCCTAGTTGTCCTGACGCTAACCCTAGTTGTCCTGACGCTAACCCTAGTTGTCCTGACGCTAACCCTAGTTGTCCTGACGCTAACCCTAGTTGTCCTGACGCTAACTCTACTTGTCCTGACGCTAACCCTAGTTTTCCTGACGCTAACCCTAGTTGTCCTGACGCTAACCCTACTTGTCCTGACGCTAACCCTAGTTGTCCTGACGCTAACTCTACTTGTCCTGACGCTAACCCTAGTTTTCCTGACGCTAACCCTAGTTGTCCTGACGCTAATCCTAGTTGTCCTCACGCTAACCCTAGTTGTCCTGACGCTAACCCTACTTGTCCTGACGCTAACCCTACATGTCCTGACGCTAACCCTAGTTGTCCTGACGCTAACCCTAGTTGTTCTGACGCTAACCCTAGTTGTCCTGACGCTAACCCTACTTGTCCTGACGCTAACCCTAGTTGTCCTGATGCTAACCCTACTTGTCCTGACGCTAACCCTAGTTGTCCTGCCGCTAACCCTACTTGTCCTGACGCTAACCCTAGTTGTCCTGACGCTAACCCTAGTGGTCCTGACGCTAACATTAGTTGTCCTGACGCTAACCCTAGTTGTCCTGACGCTAACCCTAGTTGTCCTGACGCTAACCCTAGTTGTCCTGATGCTAACTCTACTTGTCCTGACGCTAACCCTAGTTTTCCTGACGCTAACCCTAGTTGTCCTGACGCTAATCCTAGTTGTCCTCACGCTAACCCTAGTTGTCCTGACGCTAACCCTACTTGTCCTGACGCTATCCCTAGTTGTCCTGACGCTAACCCTAGTTGTCCTGACGCTAACCCTAGTTGTCCTGACGCTAACTCTACTTGTCCTGACCCTAACCCTAGTTTTCCTGACGCTAACCCTAGTTGTCCTGACGCTAACCCTACTTGTCCTGACGCTAACCCTAGTTGTCCTGACGCTAACCCTAGTTGTCCTGACACTAATCCTAGTTGTCCTCACGCTAACCCTAGTTGTCCTGACGCTAACCCTACTTGTCCTGACGCTATCCCTAGTTGTCCTGACGCTAACCCTAGTTGTCCTGACGCTAACCCTAGTTGTCCTGACGCTAACCCTAGTTGTCCTGACGCTAACCCTACTTGTCCTGATGCTAACCCTAGTTGCCCTGACGCTAACCCTAGTTGTCCTGACGCTAACCCTAGTTGTCCTGACGCTAACCCTAGTTGTCCTGACGCTAACCCTAGTTGTCCTGACGCTAACCCTACTTGTCCTGACGCTATCCCTAGTTGTCCTGACGCTAACCCTAGTTGTCCTGACGCTAACCCTAGTTGTACTGACGCTAACCCTAGTTGTCCTGACGCTAACCCTACTTGTCCTGACGCTAACCCTAGTTGCCCTGACGCTAACCCTAGTTGTCCTGACGCTAACCCTAGTTGTCCTGACGCTAACCCTAGTTGTCCTGACGCTAACCCTAGTTGTCCTGACGCTAACTCTACTTGTCCTGACGCTAACCCTAGTTTTCCTGACGCTAACCCTAGTTGTCCTGACGCTAACCCTACTTGTCCTGACGCTAACCCTAGTTGTCCTGACGCTAACCCTAGTTGTCCTGACGCTAATCCTAGTTGTCCTCACGCTAACCCTAGTTGTCCTGACGCTAACCCTACTTGTCCTGACGCTAACCCTACATGTCCTGACGCTAACCCTAGTTGTCCTGACGCTAACCCTAGTTGTTCTGACGCTAACCCTAGTTGTCCTGACGCTAACCCTACTTGTCCTGACGCTAACCCTAGTTGTCCTGATGCTAACCCTACTTGTCCTGACGCTAACCCTAGTTGTCCTGCCGCTAACCCTACTTGTCCTGACGCTAACCCTAGTTGTCCTGACGCTAACCCTAGTTGTCCTGACGCTAACATTAGTTGTCCTGACGCTAACCCTAGTTGTCCTGACGCTAACCCTAGTTGTCCTGACGCTAACCCTAGTTGTCCTGATGCTAACTCTACTTGTCCTGACGCTAACCCTAGTTTTCCTGACGCTAACCCTAGTTGTCCTGACGCTAATCCTAGTTGTCCTCACGCTAACCCTAGTTGTCCTGACGCTAACCCTACTTGTCCTGACGCTATCCCTAGTTGTCCTGACGCTAACCCTAGTTGTCCTGACGCTAACCCTAGTTGTCCTGACGCTAACTCTACTTGTCCTGACCCTAACCCTAGTTTTCCTGACGCTAACCCTAGTTGTCCTGACGCTAACCCTACTTGTCCTGACGCTAACCCTAGTTGTCCTGACGCTAACCCTAGTTGTCCTGACACTAATCCTAGTTGTCCTCACGCTAACCCTAGTTGTCCTGACGCTAACCCTACTTGTCCTGACGCTATCCCTAGTTGTCCTGACGCTAACCCTAGTTGTCCTGACGCTAACCCTAGTTGTCCTGACGCTAACCCTACTTGTCCTGACGCTAACCCTAGTTGCCCTGACGCTAACCCTAGTTGTCCTGACGCTAACCCTAGTTGTCCTGACGCTAACCCTAGTTGTCCTGACGCTAACCCTAGTTTTCCTGACGCTAACCCTAGTTGTCCTGACGCTAACCCTACTTGTCCTGACGCTAACCCTAGTTGTCCTGACGCTAACCCTAGTTGTCCTGACGTTAACCCTAGTTGTCCTGACGCTAACCCTACTTGTCCTGACGCTAACCCTACTTGTCCTGACGCTAACCCTAGTTGTCCTGACGCTAACCCTAGTTGTCCTGACGCTAACCATACTTGTCCTGACGCTAACCCTAGTTGTCCTGACGCTAACCCTACTTGTCCTGATGCTAACCCTAGTTGTCCTGACGCTAACATTAGTTGTCCTGACGCTAACCCTAGTTGTCCTGACGCTAACCCTAGTTGTCCTGACGCTAACCCTACTTGTCCTGACGCTAACCCTAGTTGTCCTGATGCTAACCCTACTTGTCCTGACGCTAACCCTAGTTGTCCTGACGCTAACCCTATGTGTCCTGACGCTAACCCTACTTGTCCTGACGCTAACCCTAGTTGTCCTGACGCTAACCCTAGTTGTCCTGACGCTAACATTAGTTGTCCTGACGCTAACCCTAGTTGTCCTGACGCTAACCCTAGTTGTCCTGATGCTAACTCTACTTGTCCTGACGCTAACCCTAGTTTTCCTGACGCTAACCCTAGTTGTCCTGACGCTAACCCTACTTGTCCTGACGCTAACCCTAGTTGTCCTGACGCTAACCCTAGTTGTCTTGACGCTAACCCTAGTTGTCCTGACGCTAACCCTACTTGTCCTGACGCTAACCCTAGTTGTCCTGACGCTAACCCTACTTGTCCTGACGCTAACCCTAGTTGTCCTGACGCTAACCCTAGTTGTCCTGACGCTAACCCTAGTTGTCCTGACGCTAACCCTACTTGTCCTGACGCTAACCCTAGTTGTCCTGACGCTAACCCTAGTTGTCCTGACGCTAACCCTAGTTGTCCTGACGCTAACCCTACTTGTCCTGACGCTATCCCTAGTTGTCCTGACGCTAACCCTAGTTGTCCTGACGCTAACCCTAGTTGTACTGACGCTAACCCTAGTTGTAATGACGCTAACCCTACTTGTCCTGACGCTAACCCTAGTTGCCCTGACGCTAACCCTAGTTGTCCTGACGCTAACCCTAGTTGTCCTGACGCTAACCCTAGTTGTCCTGACGCTAACCCTAGTTGTCCTGACGCTAACTCTACTTGTCCTGACGCTAACCCTAGTTTTCCTGACGCTAACCCTAGTTGTCCTGACGCTAACCCTACTTGTCCTGACGCTAACCCTAGTTGTCCTGACGCTAACCCTAGTTGTCCTGACGCTAATCCTAGTTGTCCTCACGCTAACCCTAGTTGTCCTGACGCTAACCCTACTTGTCCTGACGCTAACCCTACATGTCCTGACGCTAACCCTAGTTGTCCTGACGCTAACCCTAGTTGTTCTGACGCTAACCCTAGTTGTCCTAACGCTAACCCTACTTGTCCTGACGCTAACCCTAGTTGTCCTGATGCTAACCCTACTTGTCCTGACGCTAACCCTAGTTGTCCTGCCGCTAACCCTACTTGTCCTGACGCTAACCCTAGTTGTCCTGACGCTAACATTAGTTGTCCTGACGCTAACCCTAGTTGTCCTGACGCTAACCCTAGTTGTACTGACGCTAACCCTAGTTGTCCTGACGCTAACCCTACTTGTCCTGACGCTAACCCTAGTTGCCCTGACGCTAACCCTAGTTGTCCTGACGCTAACCCTAGTTGTCCTGACGCTAACCCTAGTTGTCCTGACGCTAACCCTAGTTGTCCTGACGCTAACTCTACTTGTCCTGACGCTAACCCTAGTTTTCCTGACGCTAACCCTAGTTGTCCTGACGCTAACCCTACTTGTCCTGACGCTAACCCTAGTTGTCCTGACGCTAACCCTAGTTGTCCTGACGCTAATCCTAGTTGTCCTCACGCTAACCCTAGTTGTCCTGACGCTAACCCTACTTGTCCTGACGCTAACCCTACATGTCCTGACGCTAACCCTAGTTGTCCTGACGCTAACCCTAGTTGTTCTGACGCTAACCCTAGTTGTCCTGACGCTAACCCTACTTGTCCTGACGCTAACCCTAGTTGTCCTGATGCTAACCCTACTTGTCCTGACGCTAACCCTAGTTGTCCTGCCGCTAACCCTACTTGTCCTGACGCTAACCCTAGTTGTCCTGACGCTAACCCTAGTTGTCCTGACGCTAACATTAGTTGTCCTGACGCTAACCCTAGTTGTCCTGACGCTAACCCTAGTTGTCCTGACGCTAACCCTAGTTGTCCTGATGCTAACTCTACTTGTCCTGACGCTAACCCTAGTTTTCCTGACGCTAACCCTAGTTGTCCTGACGCTAATCCTAGTTGTCCTCACGCTAACCCTAGTTGTCCTGACGCTAACCCTACTTGTCCTGACGCTATCCCTAGTTGTCCTGACGCTAACCCTAGTTGTCCTGACGCTAACCCTAGTTGTCCTGACGCTAACTCTACTTGTCCTGACCCTAACCCTAGTTTTCCTGACGCTAACCCTAGTTGTCCTGACGCTAACCCTACTTGTCCTGACGCTAACCCTAGTTGTCCTGACGCTAACCCTAATTGTCCTGACACTAATCCTAGTTGTCCTCACGCTAACCCTAGTTGTCCTGACGCTAACCCTACTTGTCCTGACGCTATCCCTAGTTGTCCTGACGCTAACCCTAGTTGTCCTGACGCTAACCCTAGTTGTCCTGACGCTAACCCTACTTGTCCTGACGCTAACCCTAGTTGCCCTGACGCTAACCCTAGTTGTCCTGACGCTAACCCTAGTTGTCCTGACGCTAACCCTAGTTTTCCTGACGCTAACCCTAGTTGTCCTGACGCTAACCCTACTTGTCCTGACGCTAACCCTAGTTGTCCTGACGCTAACCCTAGTTGTCCTGACGTTAACCCTAGTTGTCCTGACGCTAACCCTACTTGTCCTGACGCTAACCCTACTTGTCCTGACGCTAACCCTAGTTGTCCTGACGCTAACCCTAGTTGTCCTGACGCTAACCATACTTGTCCTGACGCTAACCCTAGTTGTCCTGACGCTAACCCTACTTGTCCTGATGCTAACCCTAGTTGTCCTGACGCTAACATTAGTTGTCCTGACGCTAACCCTAGTTGTCCTGACGCTAACCCTAGTTGTCCTGACGCTAACCCTACTTGTCCTGACGCTAACCCTAGTTGTCCTGATGCTAACCCTACTTGTCCTGACGCTAACCCTAGTTGTCCTGACGCTAACCCTAGTTGTCCTGACGCTAACCCTAGTTGTCCTGATGCTAACTCTACTTGTCCTGACGCTAACCCTAGTTTTCCTGACGCTAACCCTAGTTGTCCTGACGCTAATCCTAGTTGTCCTCACGCTAACCCTAGTTGTCCTGACGCTAACCCTACTTGTCCTGACGCTATCCCTAGTTGTCCTGACGCTAACCCTAGTTGTCCTGACGCTAACCCTACTTGTCCTGACGCTAACTCTACTTGTCCTGACCCTAACCCTAGTTTTCCTGACGCTAACCCTAGTTGTCCTGACGCTAACCCTACTTGTCCTGACGCTAACCCTAGTTGTCCTGACGCTAACCCTAGTTGTCCTGACACTAATCCTAGTTGTCCTCACGCTAACCCTAGTTGTCCTGACGCTAACCCTACTTGTCCTGACGCTATCCCTAGTTGTCCTGACGCTAACCCTAGTTGTCCTGACGCTAACCCTAGTTGTCCTGACGCTAACCCTAGTTGTCCTGACGCTAACCCTACTTGTCCTGATGCTAACCCTAGTTGCCCTGACGCTAACCCTAGTTGTCCTGACGCTAACCCTAGTTGTCCTGACGCTAACCATAGTTGTCCTGACGCTAACCCTACTTGTCCTGACGCTATCCCTAGTTGTCCTGACGCTAACCCTAGTTGTCCTGACGCTAACCCTAGTTGTACTGACGCTAACCCTAGTTGTCCTGACGCTAACCCTACTTGTCCTGACGCTAACCCTAGTTGCCCTGACGCTAACCCTAGTTGTCCTGACGCTAACCCTAGTTGTCCTGACGCTAACCCTAGTTGTCCTGACGCTAACCCTAGTTGTCCTGACGCTAACTCTACTTGTCCTGACGCTAACCCTAGTTTTCCTGACGCTAACCCTAGTTGTCCTGACGCTAACCCTACTTGTCCTGACGCTAACCCTAGTTGTCCTGACGCTAACCCTAGTTGTCCTGACGCTAATCCTAGTTGTCCTCACGCTAACCCTAGTTGTTCTGACGCTAACCCTACTTGTCCTGACGCTAACCCTACATGTCCTGACGCTAACCCTAGTTGTCCTGACGCTAACCCTAGTTGTTCTGACGCTAACCCTAGTTGTCCTGACGCTAACCCTACTTGTCCTGACGCTAACCCTAGTTGTCCTGATGCTAACCCTACTTGTCCTGACGCTAACCCTAGTTGTCCTGCCGCTAACCCTACTTGTCCTGACGCTAACCCTAGTTGTCCTGACGCTAACCCTAGTTGTCCTGACGCTAACATTAGTTGTCCTGACGCTAACCCTAGTTGTCCTGACGCTAACCCTAGTTGTCCTGACGCTAACCCTAGTTGTCCTGATGCTAACTCTACTTGTCCTGACGCTAACCCTAGTTTTCCTGACGCTAACCCTAGTTGTCCTGACGCTAATCCTAGTTGTCCTCACGCTAACCCTAGTTGTCCTGACGCTAACCCTACTTGTCCTGACGCTATCCCTAGTTGTCCTGACGCTAACCCTAGTTGTCCTGACGCTAACCCTAGTTGTCCTGACGCTAACTCTACTTGTCCTGACCCTAACCCTAGTTTTCCTGACGCTAACCCTAGTTGTCCTGACGCTAACCCTACTTGTCCTGACGCTAACCCTAGTTGTCCTGACGCTAACCCTAGTTGTCCTGACACTAATCCTAGTTGTCCTCACGCTAACCCTAGTTGTCCTGACGCTAACCCTACTTGTCCTGACGCTATCCCTAGTTGTCCTGACGCTAACCCTAGTTGTCCTGACGCTAACCCTAGTTGTCCTGACGCTAACCCTACTTGTCCTGACGCTAACCCTAGTTGCCCTGACGCTAACCCTAGTTGTCCTGACGCTAACCCTAGTTGTCCTGACGCTAACCCTAGTTGTCCTGACGCTAACCCTAGTTTTCCTGACGCTAACCCTAGTTGTCCTGACGCTAACCCTACTTGTCCTGACGCTAACCCTAGTTGTCCTGACGCTAACCCTAGTTGTCCTGACGTTAACCCTAGTTGTCCTGACGCTAACCCTACTTGTCCTGACGCTAACCCTACTTGTCCTGACGCTAACCCTAGTTGTCCTGACGCTAACCCTAGTTGTCCTGACGCTAACCATACTTGTCCTGACGCTAACCCTAGTTGTCCTGACGCTAACCCTACTTGTCCTGATGCTAACCCTAGTTGTCCTGACGCTAACATTAGTTGTCCTGACGCTAACCCTAGTTGTCCTGACGCTAACCCTAGTTGTCCTGACGCTAACCCTACTTGTCCTGACGCTAACCCTAGTTGTCCTGATGCTAACCCTACTTGTCCTGACGCTAACCCTAGTTGTCCTGACGCTAACCCTATGTGTCCTGACGCTAACCCTACTTGTCCTGACGCTAACCCTAGTTGTCCTGACGCTAACCCTAGTTGTCCTGACGCTAACATTAGTTGTCCTGACGCTAACCCTAGTTGTCCTGACGCTAACCCTAGTTGTCCTGACGCTAACCCTAGTTGTCCTGATGCTAACTCTACTTGTCCTGACGCTAACCCTAGTTTTCCTGACGCTAACCCTAGTTGTCCTGACGCTAACCCTACTTGTCCTGACGCTAACCCTAGTTGTCCTGACGCTAACCCTAGTTGTCTTGACGCTAACCCTAGTTGTCCTGACGCTAACCCTACTTGTCCTGACGCTAACCCTAGTTGTCCTGACGCTAACCCTACTTGTCCTGACGCTAACCCTAGTTGTCCTGACGCTAACCCTAGTTGTCCTGACGCTAACCCTACTTGTCCTGACGCTAACCCTAGTTGTCCTGACGCTAACCCTAGTTGTCCTGACGCTAACCCTAGTTGTCCTGACGCTAACCCTAGTTGTCCTGACGCTAACCCTACTTGTCCTGACGCTATCCCTAGTTGTCCTGACGCTAACCCTAGTTGTCCTGACGCTAACCCTAGTTGTACTGACGCTAACCCTAGTTGTCCTGACGCTAACCCTACTTGTCCTGACGCTAACCCTAGTTGCCCTGACGCTAACCCTAGTTGTCCTGACGCTAACCCTAGTTGTCCTGACGCTAACCCTAGTTGTCCTGACGCTAACCCTAGTTGTCCTGACGCTAACTCTACTTGTCCTGACGCTAACCCTAGTTTTCCTGACGCTAACCCTAGTTGTCCTGACGCTAACCCTACTTGTCCTGACGCTAACCCTAGTTGTCCTGACGCTAACCCTAGTTGTCCTGACGCTAATCCTAGTTGTCCTCACGCTAACCCTAGTTGTCCTGACGCTAACCCTACTTGTCCTGACGCTAACCCTACATGTCCTGACGCTAACCCTAGTTGTCCTGACGCTAACCCTAGTTGTTCTGACGCTAACCCTAGTTGTCCTGACGCTAACCCTACTTGTCCTGACGCTATCCCTAGTTGTCCTGATGCTAACCCTACTTGTCCTGACGCTAACCCTAGTTGTCCTGCCGCTAACCCTACTTGTCCTGACGCTAACCCTAGTTGTCCTGACGCTAACATTAGTTGTCCTGACGCTAACCCTAGTTGTCCTGACGCTAACCCTAGTTGTACTGACGCTAACCCTAGTTGTCCTGACGCTAACCCTACTTGTCCTGACGCTAACCCTAGTTGCCCTGACGCTAACCCTAGTTGTCCTGACGCTAACCCTAGTTGTCCTGACGCTAACCCTAGTTGTCCTGACGCTAACCCTAGTTGTCCTGACGCTAACTCTACTTGTCCTGACGCTAACCCTAGTTTTCCTGACGCTAACCCTAGTTGTCCTGACGCTAACCCTACTTGTCCTGACGCTAACCCTAGTTGTCCTGACGCTAACCCTAGTTGTCCTGACGCTAATCCTAGTTGTCCTCACGCTAACCCTAGTTGTCCTGACGCTAACCCTACTTGTCCTGACGCTAACCCTACATGTCCTGACGCTAACCCTAGTTGTCCTGACGCTAACCCTAGTTGTTCTGACGCTAACCCTAGTTGTCCTGACGCTAACCCTACTTGTCCTGACGCTAACCCTAGTTGTCCTGATGCTAACCCTACTTGTCCTGACGCTAACCCTAGTTGTCCTGCCGCTAACCCTACTTGTCCTGACGCTAACCCTAGTTGTCCTGACGCTAACCCTAGTTGTCCTGACGCTAACATTAGTTGTCCTGACGCTAACCCTAGTTGTCCTGATGCTAACCCTAGTTGTCCTGACGCTAACCCTAGTTGTCCTGATGCTAACTCTACTTGTCCTGACGCTAACCCTAGTTTTCCTGACGCTAACCCTAGTTGTCCTGACGCTAATCCTAGTTGTCCTCACGCTAACCCTAGTTGTCCTGACGCTAACCCTACTTGTCCTGACGCTATCCCTAGTTGTCCTGACGCTAACCCTAGTTGTCCTGACGCTAACCCTAGTTGTCCTGACGCTAACTCTACTTGTCCTGACCCTAACCCTAGTTTTCCTGACGCTAACCCTAGTTGTCCTGACGCTAACCCTACTTGTCCTGACGCTAACCCTAGTTGTCCTGACGCTAACCCTAGTTGTCCTGACACTAATCCTAGTTGTCCTCACGCTAACCCTAGTTGTCCTGACGCTAACCCTACTTGTCCTGACGCTATCCCTAGTTGTCCTGACGCTAACCCTAGTTGTCCTGACGCTAACCCTAGTTGTCCTGACGCTAACCCTACTTGTCCTGACGCTAACCCTAGTTGCCCTGACGCTAACCCTAGTTGTCCTGACGCTAACCCTAGTTGTCCTGACGCTAACCCTAGTTGTCCTGACGCTAACCCTAGTTTTCCTGACGCTAACCCTACTTGTCCTGACGCTAACCCTAGTTGTCCTGACGCTAACCCTAGTTGTCCTGACGTTAACCCTAGTTGTCCTGACGCTAACCCTACTTGTCCTGACGCTAACCCTACTTGTCCTGACGCTAACCCTAGTTGTCCTGACGCTAACCCTAGTTGTCCTGACGCTAACCATACTTGTCCTGACGCTAACCCTAGTTGTCCTGACGCTAACCCTACTTGTCCTGATGCTAACCCTAGTTGTCCTGACGCTAACATTAGTTGTCCTGACGCTAACCCTAGTTGTCCTGACGCTAACCCTAGTTGTCCTGACGCTAACCCTACTTGTCCTGACGCTAACCCTAGTTGTCCTGATGCTAACCCTACTTGTCCTGACGCTAACCCTAGTTGTCCTGACGCTAACCCTATGTGTCCTGACGCTAACCCTACTTGTCCTGACGCTAACCCTAGTTGTCCTGACGCTAACCCTAGTTGTCCTGACGCTAACATTAGTTGTCCTGACGCTAACCCTAGTTGTCCTGACGCTAACCCTAGTTGTCCTGACGCTAACCCTAGTTGTCCTGATGCTAACTCTACTTGTCCTGACGCTAACCCTAGTTTTCCTGACGCTAACCCTAGTTGTCCTGACGCTAACCCTACTTGTCCTGACGCTAACCCTAGTTGTCCTGACGCTAACCCTAGTTGTCTTGACGCTAACCCTAGTTGTCCTGACGCTAACCCTACTTGTCCTGACGCTAACCCTAGTTGTCCTGACGCTAACCCTACTTGTCCTGACGCTAACCCTAGTTGTCCTGACGCTAACCCTAGTTGTCCTGACGCTAACCCTAGTTGTCCTGACGCTAACCCTACTTGTCCTGACGCTAACCCTAGTTGTCCTGACGCTAACCCTAGTTGTCCTGACGCTAACCCTAGTTGTCCTGACGCTAACCCTACTTGTCCTGACGCTATTCCTAGTTGTCCTGACGCTAACCCTAGTTGTCCTGACGCTAACCCTAGTTGTACTGACGCTAACCCTAGTTGTCCTGACGCTAACCCTACTTGTCCTGACGCTAACCCTAGTTGCCCTGACGCTAACCCTAGTTGTCCTGACGCTAACCCTAGTTGTCCTGACGCTAACCCTAGTTGTCCTGACGCTAACCCTAGTTGTCCTGACGCTAACTCTACTTGTCCTGACGCTAACCCTAGTTTTCCTGACGCTAACCCTAGTTGTCCTGACGCTAACCCTACTTGTCCTGACGCTAACCCTAGTTGTCCTGACGCTAACCCTAGTTGTCCTGACGCTAATCCTAGTTGTCCTCACGCTAACCCTAGTTGTCCTGACGCTAACCCTACTTGTCCTGACGCTAACCCTACATGTCCTGACGCTAACCCTAGTTGTCCTGACGCTAACCCTAGTTGTTCTGACGCTAACCCTAGTTGTCCTGACGCTAACCCTACTTGTCCTGACGCTAACCCTAGTTGTCCTGATGCTAACCCTACTTGTCCTGACGCTAACCCTAGTTGTTCTGCCGCTAACCCTACTTGTCCTGACGCTAACCCTAGTTGTCCTGACGCTAACCCTAGTTGTCCTGACGCTAACATTAGTTGTCCTGACGCTAACCCTAGTTGTCCTGATGCTAACTCTACTTGTCCTGACGCTAACCCTAGTTTTCCTGACGCTAACCCTAGTTGTCCTGACGCTAATCCTAGTTGTCCTCACGCTAACCCTAGTTGTCCTGACGCTAACCCTACTTGTCCTGACGCTATCCCTAGTTGTCCTGACGCTAACCCTAGTTGTCCTGACGCTAACCCTAGTTGTCCTGACGCTAACTCTACTTGTCCTGACCCTAACCCTAGTTTTCCTGACGCTAACCCTAGTTGTCCTGACGCTAACCCTACTTGTCCTGACGCTAACCCTAGTTGTCCTGACGCTAACCCTAGTTGTCCTGACACTAATCCTAGTTGTCCTCACGCTAACCCTAGTTGTCCTGACGCTAACCCTACTTGTCCTGACGCTATCCCTAGTTGTCCTGACGCTAACCCTAGTTGTCCTGACGCTAACCCTAGTTGTCCTGACGCTAACCCTACTTGTCCTGACGCTAACCCTAGTTGCCCTGACGCTAACCCTAGTTGTCCTGACGCTAACCCTAGTTGTCCTGACGCTAACCCTAGTTGTCCTGACGCTAACCCTAGTTGTCCTGACGCTAACTCTACTTGTCCTGACGCTAACCCTAGTTTTCCTGACGCTAACCCTAGTTGTCCTGACGCTAACCCTACTTGTCCTGACGCTAACCCTAGTTGTCCTGACGCTAACCCTAGTTGTCCTGACGTTAACCCTAGTTGTCCTGTCGCTAACCCTACTTGTCCTGACGCTAACCCTACTTGTCCTGACGCAAACCCTAGTTGTCCTGACGCTAACCCTAGTTGTCCTGACGCAAACCATACTTGTCCTGACGCTAACCCTAGTTGTCCTGACGCTAACCCTACTTGTCCTGACGCTAACCCTAGTTGTCCTGACGCTAACATTAGTTGTCCTGACGCTAACCCTAGTTGTCCTGACGCTAACCCTAGTTGTCCTGACGCTAACCCTAGTTGTCTTGACGCTAACCCTAGTTGTCCTGACGCTAACCCTACTTGTCCTGACGCTAACCCTAGTTGTCCTGACGCTAACCCTACTTGTCCTGACGCTAACCCTAGTTGTCCTGACGCTAACCCTAGTTGACCTGACGCTAACCCTACTTGACCTAACGCTAACCCTAGTTGCCCTGACGCTAACGCTAGTTGTCCTGACGCTAACCCTAGTTGTCCTGACGCTAACCCTAGTTGTCCTGACGCTAACCCTAGTTGTCATGACGCTAACCCTAGTTGTCCTGACGCTAACTCTACTTGTCCTGACCCTAACCCTAGTTTTCCTGACGCTAACCCTAGTTGTCCTGACGCTAACCCTAGTTGTCCTGACGCTAACCCTACTTGTCCTGACGCTGACCCTAGTTGTCCTGACGCTAACCCTAGTTGTCCTGACGCTAATCCTAGTTGTCCTCACGCTAACCCTAGTTGTCCTGACGCTAACCCTACTTGTCCTGACGCTAACCCTAGTTGTCCTGACGCTAACTCTACTTGTCCTGACGCTAACCCTAGTTTTCCTGACGCTAACCCTAGTTGTCCTGACGCTAACCCTACTTGTCCTGACGCTAACCCTAGTTGTCCTGACGCTAACCCTAGTTGTCTTGACGCTAACCCTAGTTGTCCTGACGCTAACCCTACTTGTCCTGACGCTAACCCTAGTTGTCCTGACGCTAACCCTACTTGACCTAACGCTAACCCTAGTTGCCCTGACGCTAACCCTAGTTGTCCTGCCGCTAACCCTAGTTGTCCTGACGCTAACCCTAGTTGTCATGACGCTAACCCTAGTTGTCCTGACGCTAACTCTACTTGTCCTGACCCTAACCCTAGTTTTCCTGACGCTAACCCTAGTTGTCCTGACGCTAACCCTAGTTGTCCTGACGCTAACCCTACTTGTCCTGACCCTGACCCTAGTTGTCCTGACGCTAACCCTAGTTGTCCTGACGCTAATCCTAGTTGTCCTCACGCTAAAACTAGTTGTCCTGACGCTAACCCTACTCGTCCTGACACTATCCCTAGTTGTCCTGACGCTAACCCTAGTTGTCCTGACGCTAACCCTAGTTGTCCTGACGCTAACCCTACTTGTCCTGACGCTAACCCTAGTTGCCCTGACGCTAACCCTAGTTGTCCTGACGCTAACCCTAGTTGTCCTGATGCTAACCCTAGTTGTCCTGACGCTAACCCTAGTTGTCCTGATGCTAACTCTACTTGTCCTGACGCTAACCCTAGTTTTCCTGACGCTAACCCTAGTTGTCCTGACGCTAACACTACTTGTCCTGACGCTAACCCTACTTGTCCTGACGCTAACCCTAGTTGTCCTGACGCTAACCCTACTTGTCCTGACGCTAACCCTAGTTGTCCTGACGCTAACCCTAGTTGTCCTGACGCTAACCCTACTTGTCCTGAAGCTAACCCTACTTGTCCTGACGCTATCCCTACTTGTCCTGACGCTAACCCTAGTTGCCCTGACGCTAACCCTAGTTGTCCTGACGCTAACCCTAGTTGTCCTGACGCTAACCCTAGTTGTCCTGACGCTAACCCTAGTTGTCCTGAAGCTAACTCTACTTGTCCTGACGCTAACCCTAGTTTTCCTGACGCTAACCCTAGTTGTCCTGACGCTAACCCTACTTGTCCTGACGCTAACCCAAGTTGTCCTGACGCTAACCCTACTTGTCCTGACGCTAACCCTAGTTGTCCTGACGCTAACCCTAGTCCTGACGCTAACCCTAGTTGTCCTGACGCTAACCCTAGTTGTCCTGACGCTAACCCTAGTTGTCCTGACGCTAACCCTAGTTGTCCTGACGCTAACTCTAGTTGTCCTGATGCTAACCCTAGTTGTCCTGACGCTAATTCTACTTGTCCTGACGCTAACCCTAGTATTCCTGATGCTAACCCAAGTTGTCCTAACGCTAACCCTACTTGTCCTGACGCTAACCCTAGTTGTCCTGACGCTAACCCTAGTCCTGACGCTAACCCTAGTTGTCCTGACGCTAACCCTAGTTGTCCTGACGCTAACCCTAGTTGTCCTGACGCTAACCCTAGTTGTCCTGACGCTAACTCTAGTTGTCCTGATGCTAACCCTAGTTGTCCTGACGCTAATTCTACTTGTCCTGACGCTAACCCTAGTATTCCTGATGCTAACCCAAGTTGTCCTAACGCTAACCCTACTTGTCCTGACGCTAACCCTAGTTGTCCTGACGCTAACCCTAGTTGTCCTGACGCTAATCCTAGTTGTCCTGACGCTAACCCTAGTTGTCCTGACGCTCACCCTAGTTGTCCTGACGCTAACCCTAGTTGTCCTGATGCTAACCCTACTTGTCCTGACGCTAACCCTACTTGTCCTGACGCTTACCCTAGTTGTCCTGACGCTAACCCTAGTTGTCCTGACGCTAACCCTAGTTGTCCTGACGCTAACCCTAGTTGTCCTGAAGCTAACCCTAGTTGTCTTGACGCTAACCCTAGTTGTCCTGACGCTAACCCTACTTGTCCTGACGCTAACCCTAGTTGTCCTGACGCTAACCCTAGTTGTCCTGATGCTAACCCTACTTGTCCTGATGCTAACCCTACTTGTCCTGACGCTAACCCTAGTTGCCCTGACGCTAACCCTAGTTGTCCTGACGCTAACCCTACTTGTCCTGACGCTAACCCTAGTTGTCCTGACGCTAACCCTAGTTGTCCTGACGCTAACCCTAGTTGTCCTGACGCTAACCCTAGTTGTCCTGACGCTAACCCTACTTGTCCTGACGCTAACCCTAGTTGTCCTGATGCTAACCCTAGTTGTCCTGACGCTAACCCTAGTTGTCCTGACGCTAACCCGAGTTGTCCTGACGCTAACCCTAGTTGTCCTGACGCTAACCCTAGTTGTCCTGACGTTAACCCTAGTTGTCCTGTCGCTAACCCTACTTGTCCTGACGCTAACCCTACTTGTCCTGACGCTAACCCTAGTTGTCCTGACGCTAACCATACTTGTCCTGACGCTAACCCTAGTTGTCCTGACGCTAACCCTACTTGTCCTGACGCTAACCCTAGTTGTCCTGACGCTAACATTAGTTGTCCTGACGCTAACCCTAGTTGTCCTGACGCTAACCCTAGTTGTCCTGACGCTAACCCTAGTTGTCTTGACGCTAACCCTAGTTGTCCTGACGCTAACCCTACTTGTCCTGACGCTAACCCTAGTTGTCCTGACGCTAACCCTACTTGTCCTGACGCTAACCCTAGTTGTCCTGACGCTAACCCTAGTTGACCTGACGCTAACCCTACTTGACCTAACGCTAACCCTAGTTGCCCTGACGCTAACGCTAGTTGTCCTGACGCTAACCCTAGTTGTCCTGACGCTAACCCTAGTTGTCCTGACGCTAACCCTAGTTGTCATGACGCTAACCCTAGTTGTCCTGACGCTAACTCTACTTGTCCTGACCCTAACCCTAGTTTTCCTGACGCTAACCCTAGTTGTCCTGACGCTAACCCTAGTTGTCCTGACGCTAACCCTACTTGTCCTGACGCTGACCCTAGTTGTCCTGACGCTAACCCTAGTTGTCCTGACGCTAATCCTAGTTGTCCTCACGCTAACCCTAGTTGTCCTGACGCTAACCCTACTTGTCCTGACGCTAACCCTAGTTGTCCTGACGCTAACTCTACTTGTCCTGACGCTAACCCTAGTTTTCCTGACGCTAACCCTAGTTGTCCTGACGCTAACCCTACTTGTCCTGACGCTAACCCTAGTTGTCCTGACGCTAACCCTAGTTGTCTTGACGCTAACCCTAGTTGTCCTGACGCTAACCCTACTTGTCCTGACGCTAACCCTAGTTGTCCTGATGCTAACCCTACTTGTCCTGACGCTAACCCTAGTTGTCCTGACGCTAACCCTATGTGTCCTGACGCTAACCCTACTTGTCCTGACGCTAACCCTAGTTGTCCTGACGCTAACCCTAGTTGTCCTGACGCTAACATTAGTTGTCCTGACGCTAACCCTAGTTGTCCTGACGCTAACCCTAGTTGTCCTGACGCTAACCCTACTTGTCCTGAAGCTAACCCTACTTGTCCTGACGCTAACCCTACTTGTCCTGACGCTAACCCTAGTTGCCCTGACGCTAACCCTAGTTGTCCTGACGCTAACCCTAGTTGTCCTGACGCTAACCCTAGTTGTCCTGACGCTAACCCTAGTTGTCCTGAAGCTAACTCTACTTGTCCTGACGCTAACCCTAGTTTTCCTGACGCTAACCCTAGTTGTCCTGACGCTAACCCTACTTGTCCTGACGCTAACCCAAGTTGTCCTGACGCTAACCCTACTTGTCCTGACGCTAACCCTAGTTGTCCTGACGCTAACCCTAGTCCTGACGCTAACCCTAGTTGTCCTGACGCTAACCCTAGTTGTCCTGACGCTAACCCTAGTTGTCCTGACGCTAACCCTAGTTGTCCTGACGCTAACTCTAGTTGTCCTGATGCTAACCCTAGTTGTCCTGACGCTAATTCTACTTGTCCTGACGCTAACCCTAGTATTCCTGATGCTAACCCAAGTTGTCCTAACGCTAACCCTACTTGTCCTGACGCTAACCCTAGTTGTCCTGACGCTAACCCTAGTCCTGACGCTAACCCTAGTTGTCCTGACGCTAACCCTAGTTGTCCTGACGCTAACCCTAGTTGTCCTGACGCTAACCCTAGTTGTCCTGACGCTAACTCTAGTTGTCCTGATGCTAACCCTAGTTGTCCTGACGCTAATTCTACTTGTCCTGACGCTAACCCTAGTATTCCTGATGCTAACCCAAGTTGTCCTAACGCTAACCCTACTTGTCCTGACGCTAACCCTAGTTGTCCTGACGCTAACCCTAGTTGTCCTGACGCTAATCCTAGTTGTCCTGACGCTAACCCTAGTTGTCCTGACGCTCACCCTAGTTGTCCTGACGCTAACCCTAGTTGTCCTGATGCTAACCCTACTTGTCCTGACGCTAACCCTACTTGTCCTGACGCTTACCCTAGTTGTCCTGACGCTAACCCTAGTTGTCCTGACGCTAACCCTAGTTGTCCTGACGCTAACCCTAGTTGTCCTGAAGCTAACCCTAGTTGTCTTGACGCTAACCCTAGTTGTCCTGACGCTAACCCTACTTGTCCTGACGCTAACCCTAGTTGTCCTGACGCTAACCCTAGTTGTCCTGATGCTAACCCTACTTGTCCTGATGCTAACCCTACTTGTCCTGACGCTAACCCTAGTTGCCCTGACGCTAACCCTAGTTGTCCTGACGCTAACCCTACTTGTCCTGACGCTAACCCTAGTTGTCCTGACGCTAACCCTAGTTGTCCTGACGCTAACCCTAGTTGTCCTGACGCTAACCCTAGTTGTCCTGACGCTAACCCTACTTGTCCTGACGCTAACCCTAGTTGTCCTGATGCTAACCCTAGTTGTCCTGACGCTAACCCTAGTTGTCCTGACGCTAACCCTACTTGTCCTGACGCTAACCCTAGTTGTCCTGACGCTAACCCTAGTTGTCCTGACGTTAACCCTAGTTGTCCTGTCGCTAACCCTACTTGTCCTGACGCTAACCCTACTTGTCCTGACGCTAACCCTAGTTGTCCTGACGCTAACCCTAGTTGTCCTGACGCTAACCATACTTGTCCTGACGCTAACCCTAGTTGTCCTGACGCTAACCCTACTTGTCCTGACGCTAACCCTAGTTGTCCTGACGCTAACATTAGTTGTCCTGACGCTAACCCTAGTTGTCCTGACGCTAACCCTAGTTGTCCTGACGCTAACCCTAGTTGTCTTGACGCTAACCCTAGTTGTCCTGACGCTAACCCTACTTGTCCTGACGCTAACCCTAGTTGTCCTGACGCTAACCCTACTTGTCCTGACGCTAACCCTAGTTGTCCTGACGCTAACCCTAGTTGACCTGACGCTAACCCTACTTGACCTAACGCTAACCCTAGTTGCCCTGACGCTAACGCTAGTTGTCCTGACGCTAACCCTAGTTGTCCTGACGCTAACCCTAGTTGTCCTGACGCTAACCCTAGTTGTCATGACGCTAACCCTAGTTGTCCTGACGCTAACTCTACTTGTCCTGACCCTAACCCTAGTTTTCCTGACGCTAACCCTAGTTGTCCTGACGCTAACCCTAGTTGTCCTGACGCTAACCCTACTTGTCCTGACGCTGACCCTAGTTGTCCTGACGCTAACCCTAGTTGTCCTGACGCTAATCCTAGTTGTCCTCACGCTAACCCTAGTTGTCCTGACGCTAACCCTACTTGTCCTGACGCTAACCCTAGTTGTCCTGACGCTAACTCTACTTGTCCTGACGCTAACCCTAGTTTTCCTGACGCTAACCCTAGTTGTCCTGACGCTAACCCTACTTGTCCTGACGCTAACCCTAGTTGTCCTGACGCTAACCCTAGTTGTCTTGACGCTAACCCTAGTTGTCCTGACGCTAACCCTACTTGTCCTGACGCTAACCCTAGTTGTCCTGATGCTAACCCTACTTGTCCTGACGCTAACCCTAGTTGTCCTGACGCTAACCCTATGTGTCCTGACGCTAACCCTACTTGTCCTGACGCTAACCCTAGTTGTCCTGACGCTAACCCTAGTTGTCCTGACGCTAACATTAGTTGTCCTGACGCTAACCCTAGTTGTCCTGACGCTAACCCTAGTTGTCCTGACGCTAACCCTAGTTGTCCTGATGCTAACTCTACTTGTCCTGACGCTAACCCTAGTTTTCCTGACGCTAACCCTAGTTGTCCTGACGCTAACCCTACTTGTCCTGACGCTAACCCTAGTTGTCCTGACGCTAACCCTAGTTGTCTTGACGCTAACCCTAGTTGTCCTGACGCTAACCCTACTTGTCCTGACGCTAACCCTAGTTGTCCTGACGCTAACCCTACTTGTCCTGACGCTAACCCTAGTTGTCCTGACGCTAACCCTAGTTGTCCTGACGCTAACCCTAGTTGTCCTGACGCTAACCCTACTTGTCCTGACGCTAACCCTAGTTGTCCTGACGCTAACCCTAGTTGTCCTGACGCTAACCCTAGTTGTCCTGACGCTAACCCTACTTGTCCTGACGCTATCCCTAGTTGTCCTGACGCTAACCCTAGTTGTCCTGACGCTAACCCTAGTTGTACTGACGCTAACCCTAGTTGTCCTGACGCTAACCCTACTTGTCCTGACGCTAACCCTAGTTGCCCTGACGCTAACCCTAGTTGTCCTGACGCTAACCCTAGTTGTCCTGACGCTAACCCTAGTTGTCCTGACGCTAACCCTAGTTGTCCTGACGCTAACTCTACTTGTCCTGACGCTAACCCTAGTTTTCCTGACGCTAACCCTAGTTGTCCTGACGCTAACCCTACTTGTCCTGACGCTAACCCTAGTTGTCCTGACGCTAACCCTAGTTGTCCTGACGCTAATCCTAGTTGTCCTCACGCTAACCCTAGTTGTCCTGACGCTAACCCTACTTGTCCTGACGCTAACCCTACATGTCCTGACGCTAACCCTAGTTGTCCTGACGCTAACCCTAGTTGTTCTGACGCTAACCCTAGTTGTCCTGACGCTAACCCTACTTGTCCTGACGCTAACCCTAGTTGTCCTGATGCTAACCCTACTTGTCCTGACGCTAACCCTAGTTGTCCTGCCGCTAACCCTACTTGTCCTGACGCTAACCCTAGTTGTCCTGACGCTAACCCTAGTTGTCCTGACGCTAACATTAGTTGTCCTGACGCTAACCCTAGTTGTCCTGATGCTAACTCTACTTGTCCTGACGCTAACCCTAGTTTTCCTGACGCTAACCCTAGTTGTCCTGACGCTAATCCTAGTTGTCCTCACGCTAACCCTAGTTGTCCTGACGCTAACCCTACTTGTCCTGACGCTATCCCTAGTTGTCCTGACGCTAACCCTAGTTGTCCTGACGCTAACCCTAGTTGTCCTGACGCTAACTCTACTTGTCCTGACCCTAACCCTAGTTTTCCTGACGCTAACCCTAGTTGTCCTGACGCTAACCCTACTTGTCCTGACGCTAACCCTAGTTGTCCTGACGCTAACCCTAGTTGTCCTGACACTAATCCTAGTTGTCCTCACGCTAACCCTAGTTGTCCTGACGCTAACCCTACTTGTCCTGACGCTATCCCTAGTTGTCCTGACGCTAACCCTAGTTGTCCTGACGCTAACCCTAGTTGTCCTGACGCTAACCCTACTTGTCCTGACGCTAACCCTAGTTGCCCTGACGCTAACCCTAGTTGTCCTGACGCTAACCCTAGTTGTCCTGACGCTAACCCTAGTTGTCCTGACGCTAACCCTAGTTGTCCTGACGCTAACTCTACTTGTCCTGACGCTAACCCTAGTTTTCCTGACGCTAACCCTAGTTGTCCTGACGCTAACCCTACTTGTCCTGACGCTAACCCTAGTTGTCCTGACGCTAACCCTAGTTGTCCTGACGTTAACCCTAGTTGTCCTGTCGCTAACCCTACTTGTCCTGACGCTAACCCTACTTGTCCTGACGCTAACCCTAGTTGTCCTGACGCTAACCCTAGTTGTCCTGACGCTAACCATACTTGTCCTGACGCTAACCCTAGTTGTCCTGACGCTAACCCTACTTGTCCTGACGCTAACCCTAGTTGTCCTGACGCTAACATTAGTTGTCCTGACGCTAACCCTAGTTGTCCTGACGCTAACCCTAGTTGTCCTGACGCTAACCCTAGTTGTCTTGACGCTAACCCTAGTTGTCCTGACGCTAACCCTACTTGTCCTGACGCTAACCCTAGTTGTCCTGACGCTAACCCTACTTGTCCTGACGCTAACCCTAGTTGTCCTGACGCTAACCCTAGTTGACCTGACGCTAACCCTACTTGACCTAACGCTAACCCTAGTTGCCCTGACGCTAACGCTAGTTGTCCTGACGCTAACCCTAGTTGTCCTGACGCTAACCCTAGTTGTCCTGACGCTAACCCTAGTTGTCATGACGCTAACCCTAGTTGTCCTGACGCTAACTCTACTTGTCCTGACCCTAACCCTAGTTTTCCTGACGCTAACCCTAGTTGTCCTGACGCTAACCCTAGTTGTCCTGACGCTAACCCTACTTGTCCTGACGCTGACCCTAGTTGTCCTGACGCTAACCCTAGTTGTCCTGACGCTAATCCTAGTTGTCCTCACGCTAACCCTAGTTGTCCTGACGCTAACCCTACTTGTCCTGACGCTAACCCTAGTTGTCCTGACGCTAACTCTACTTGTCCTGACGCTAACCCTAGTTTTCCTGACGCTAACCCTAGTTGTCCTGACGCTAACCCTACTTGTCCTGACGCTAACCCTAGTTGTCCTGACGCTAACCCTAGTTGTCTTGACGCTAACCCTAGTTGTCCTGACGCTAACCCTACTTGTCCTGACGCTAACCCTAGTTGTCCTGACGCTAACCCTACTTGACCTAACGCTAACCCTAGTTGCCCTGACGCTAACCCTAGTTGTCCTGCCGCTAACCCTAGTTGTCCTGACGCTAACCCTAGTTGTCATGACGCTAACCCTAGTTGTCCTGACGCTAACTCTACTTGTCCTGACCCTAACCCTAGTTTTCCTGACGCTAACCCTAGTTGTCCTGACGCTAACCCTAGTTGTCCTGACGCTAACCCTACTTGTCCTGACCCTGACCCTAGTTGTCCTGACGCTAACCCTAGTTGTCCTGACGCTAATCCTAGTTGTCCTCACGCTAAAACTAGTTGTCCTGACGCTAACCCTACTCGTCCTGACACTATCCCTAGTTGTCCTGACGCTAACCCTAGTTGTCCTGACGCTAACCCTAGTTGTCCTGACGCTAACCCTACTTGTCCTGACGCTAACCCTAGTTGCCCTGACGCTAACCCTAGTTGTCCTGACGCTAACCCTAGTTGTCCTGATGCTAACCCTAGTTGTCCTGACGCTAACCCTAGTTGTCCTGATGCTAACTCTACTTGTCCTGACGCTAACCCTAGTTTTCCTGACGCTAACCCTAGTTGTCCTGACGCTAACACTACTTGTCCTGACGCTAACCCTACTTGTCCTGACGCTAACCCTAGTTGTCCTGACGCTAACCCTACTTGTCCTGACGCTAACCCTAGTTGTCCTGACGCTAACCCTAGTTGTCCTGACGCTAACCCTACTTGTCCTGAAGCTAACCCTACTTGTCCTGACGCTAACCCTACTTGTCCTGACGCTAACCCTAGTTGCCCTGACGCTAACCCTAGTTGTCCTGACGCTAACCCTAGTTGTCCTGACGCTAACCCTAGTTGTCCTGACGCTAACCCTAGTTGTCCTGAAGCTAACTCTACTTGTCCTGACGCTAACCCTAGTTTTCCTGACGCTAACCCTAGTTGTCCTGACGCTAACCCTACTTGTCCTGACGCTAACCCAAGTTGTCCTGACGCTAACCCTACTTGTCCTGACGCTAACCCTAGTTGTCCTGACGCTAACCCTAGTCCTGACGCTAACCCTAGTTGTCCTGACGCTAACCCTAGTTGTCCTGACGCTAACCCTAGTTGTCCTGACGCTAACCCTAGTTGTCCTGACGCTAACTCTAGTTGTCCTGATGCTAACCCTAGTTGTCCTGACGCTAATTCTACTTGTCCTGACGCTAACCCTAGTATTCCTGATGCTAACCCAAGTTGTCCTAACGCTAACCCTACTTGTCCTGACGCTAACCCTAGTTGTCCTGACGCTAACCCTAGTCCTGACGCTAACCCTAGTTGTCCTGACGCTAACCCTAGTTGTCCTGACGCTAACCCTAGTTGTCCTGACGCTAACCCTAGTTGTCCTGACGCTAACTCTAGTTGTCCTGATGCTAACCCTAGTTGTCCTGACGCTAATTCTACTTGTCCTGACGCTAACCCTAGTATTCCTGATGCTAACCCAAGTTGTCCTAACGCTAACCCTACTTGTCCTGACGCTAACCCTAGTTGTCCTGACGCTAACCCTAGTTGTCCTGACGCTAATCCTAGTTGTCCTGACGCTAACCCTAGTTGTCCTGACGCTCACCCTAGTTGTCCTGACGCTAACCCTAGTTGTCCTGATGCTAACCCTACTTGTCCTGACGCTAACCCTACTTGTCCTGACGCTTACCCTAGTTGTCCTGACGCTAACCCTAGTTGTCCTGACGCTAACCCTAGTTGTCCTGACGCTAACCCTAGTTGTCCTGAAGCTAACCCTAGTTGTCTTGACGCTAACCCTAGTTGTCCTGACGCTAACCCTACTTGTCCTGACGCTAACCCTAGTTGTCCTGACGCTAACCCTAGTTGTCCTGATGCTAACCCTACTTGTCCTGATGCTAACCCTACTTGTCCTGACGCTAACCCTAGTTGCCCTGACGCTAACCCTAGTTGTCCTGACGCTAACCCTACTTGTCCTGACGCTAACCCTAGTTGTCCTGACGCTAACCCTAGTTGTCCTGACGCTAACCCTAGTTGTCCTGACGCTAACCCTAGTTGTCCTGACGCTAACCCTACTTGTCCTGACGCTAACCCTAGTTGTCCTGATGCTAACCCTAGTTGTCCTGACGCTAACCCTAGTTGTCCTGACGCTAACCCTACTTGTCCTGACGCTAACCCTAGTTGTCCTGACGCTAACCCTAGTTGTCCTGACGTTAACCCTAGTTGTCCTGTCGCTAACCCTACTTGTCCTGACGCTAACCCTACTTGTCCTGACGCTAACCCTAGTTGTCCTGACGCTAACCCTAGTTGTCCTGACGCTAACCATACTTGTCTTGACGCTAACCCTAGTTGTCCTGACGCTAACCCTACTTGTCCTGACGCTAACCCTAGTTGTCCTGACGCTAACATTAGTTGTCCTGACGCTAACCCTAGTTGTCCTGACGCTAACCCTAGTTGTCCTGACGCTAACCCTAGTTGTCTTGACGCTAACCCTAGTTGTCCTGACGCTAACCCTACTTGTCCTGACGCTAACCCTAGTTGTCCTGACGCTAACCCTACTTGTCCTGACGCTAACCCTAGTTGTCCTGACGCTAACCCTAGTTGACCTGACGCTAACCCTACTTGACCTAACGCTAACCCTAGTTGCCCTGACGCTAACGCTAGTTGTCCTGACGCTAACCCTAGTTGTCCTGACGCTAACCCTAGTTGTCCTGACGCTAACCCTAGTTGTCATGACGCTAACCCTAGTTGTCCTGACGCTAACTCTACTTGTCCTGACCCTAACCCTAGTTTTCCTGATGCTAACCCTAGTTGTCCTGACGCTAACCCTAGTTGTCCTGACGCTAACCCTACTTGTCCTGACGCTGACCCTAGTTGTCCTGACGCTAACCCTAGTTGTCCTGACGCTAATCCTAGTTGTCCTCACGCTAACCCTAGTTGTCCTGACGCTAACCCTACTTGTCCTGACGCTAACCCTAGTTGTCCTGACGCTAACTCTACTTGTCCTGACGCTAACCCTAGTTTTCCTGACGCTAACCCTAGTTGTCCTGACGCTAACCCTACTTGTCCTGACGCTAACCCTAGTTGTCCTGACGCTAACCCTAGTTGTCTTGACGCTAACCCTAGTTGTCCTGACGCTAACCCTACTTGTCCTGACGCTAACCCTAGTTGTCCTGACGCTAACCCTACTTGACCTAACGCTAACCCTAGTTGCCCTGACGCTAACCCTAGTTGTCCTGCCGCTAACCCTAGTTGTCCTGACGCTAACCCTAGTTGTCATGACGCTAACCCTAGTTGTCCTGACGCTAACTCTACTTGTCCTGACCCTAACCCTAGTTTTCCTGACGCTAACCCTAGTTGTCCTGACGCTAACCCTAGTTGTCCTGACGCTAACCCTACTTGTCCTGACCCTGACCCTAGTTGTCCTGACGCTAACCCTAGTTGTCCTGACGCTAATCCTAGTTGTCCTCACGCTAAAACTAGTTGTCCTGACGCTAACCCTACTCGTCCTGACACTATCCCTAGTTGTCCTGACGCTAACCCTAGTTGTCCTGACGCTAACCCTAGTTGTCCTGACGCTAACCCTACTTGTCCTGACGCTAACCCTAGTTGCCCTGACGCTAACCCTAGTTGTCCTGACGCTAACCCTAGTTGTCCTGATGCTAACCCTAGTTGTCCTGACGCTAACCCTAGTTGTCCTGATGCTAACTCTACTTGTCCTGACGCTAACCCTAGTTTTCCTGACGCTAACCCTAGTTGTCCTGACGCTAACACTACTTGTCCTGACGCTAACCCTACTTGTCCTGACGCTAACCCTAGTTGTCCTGACGCTAACCCTACTTGTCCTGACGCTAACCCTAGTTGTCCTGACGCTAACCCTAGTTGTCCTGACGCTAACCCTACTTGTCCTGAAGCTAACCCTACTTGTCCTGACGCTAACCCTACTTGTCCTGACGCTAACCCTAGTTGCCCTGACGCTAACCCTAGTTGTCCTGACGCTAACCCTAGTTGTCCTGACGCTAACCCTAGTTGTCCTGACGCTAACCCTAGTTGTCCTGAAGCTAACTCTACTTGTCCTGACGCTAACCCTAGTTTTCCTGACGCTAACCCTAGTTGTCCTGACGCTAACCCTACTTGTCCTGACGCTAACCCAAGTTGTCCTGACGCTAACCCTACTTGTCCTGACGCTAACCCTAGTTGTCCTGACGCTAACCCTAGTCCTGACGCTAACCCTAGTTGTCCTGACGCTAACCCTAGTTGTCCTGACGCTAACCCTAGTTGTCCTGACGCTAACCCTAGTTGTCCTGACGCTAACTCTAGTTGTCCTGATGCTAACCCTAGTTGTCCTGACGCTAATTCTACTTGTCCTGACGCTAACCCTAGTATTCCTGATGCTAACCCAAGTTGTCCTAACGCTAACCCTACTTGTCCTGACGCTAACCCTAGTTGTCCTGACGCTAACCCTAGTTGTCCTGACGCTAATCCTAGTTGTCCTGACGCTAACCCTAGTTGTCCTGACGCTCACCCTAGTTGTCCTGACGCTAACCCTAGTTGTCCTGATGCTAACCCTACTTGTCCTGACGCTAACCCTACTTGTCCTGACGCTTACCCTAGTTGTCCTGACGCTAACCCTAGTTGTCCTGACGCTAACCCTAGTTGTCCTGACGCTAACCCTAGTTGTCCTGAAGCTAACCCTAGTTGTCTTGACGCTAACCCTAGTTGTCCTGACGCTAACCCTACTTGTCCTGACGCTAACCCTAGTTGTCCTGACGCTAACCCTAGTTGTCCTGATGCTAACCCTACTTGTCCTGATGCTAACCCTACTTGTCCTGACGCTAACCCTAGTTGCCCTGACGCTAACCCTAGTTGTCCTGACGCTAACCCTAGTTGTCCTGACGCTAACCCTAGTTGTCCTGATGCTAACCCTACTTGTCCTGACGCTAACCCTACTTGTCCTGACGCTTACCCTAGTTGTCCTGACGCTAACCCTAGTTGTCCTGACGCTAACCCTAGTTGTCCTGACGCTAACCCTAGTTGTCCTGAAGCTAACCCTAGTTGTCTTGACGCTAACCCTAGTTGTCCTGACGCTAACCCTACTTGTCCTGACGCTAACCCTAGTTGTCCTGACGCTAACCCTAGTTGTCCTGATGCTAACCCTACTTGTCCTGATGCTAACCCTACTTGTCCTGACGCTAACCCTAGTTGCCCTGACGCTAACCCTAGTTGTCCTGACGCTAACCCTACTTGTCCTGACGCTAACCCTAGTTGTCCTGACGCTAACCCTAGTTGTCCTGACGCTAACCCTAGTTGTCCTGACGCTAACCCTAGTTGTCCTGACGCTAACCCTACTTGTCCTGACGCTAACCCTAGTTGTCCTGATGCTAACCCTAGTTGTCCTGACGCTAACCCTAGTTGTCCTGACGCTAACCCTACTTGTCCTGACGCTAACCCTAGTTGCACTGACGCTAACCCTAGTTGTCCTGACGCTAACCCTAGTTGTCCTGACGCTAACCCTACTTGTCCTGACGCTAACCCTAGTTGTCCTGACGCTAACCCTAGTTGTCCTGACGCTAACCCTACTTGTCCTGACGCTAACCCTAGTTGTCCTGACGCTAAACCTAGTTGTCCTGACGCTAACCCTACTTGTCCTGACGCTAACCCTAGTTGTCCTGACGCTAACCCTAGTTGTCCTGACGCTAACCCTAGTTGTCCTGACGCTAACCCTACTTGTCCTGACGCTAACCCTAGTTGTCCTGATGCTAACCCTAGTTGTCCTGACGCTAACCCTAGTTGTCCTGACGCTAACCCTAGTTGTCCTGAAGCTAACCCTAGTTGTCCTGACGCTAACCCTAGTTGTCCTGACGCTAACCCTACTTGTCCTGACGCTAACCCTAGTTGTCCTGACGCTAACCCTAGTTGTCCTGACGCTAACCCTAGTTGTCCTGACGCTAACCCTACTTGTCCTGATGCTATCCCTAGTTGCCCTGACGCTAACCCTAGTTGTCCTGATGCTAACCCTAGTTGTCCTGACGCTAACCCTAGTTGTCCTGAAGCTAACCCTAGTTGTCCTGACACTAACCCTAGTTGTCCTGACGCTAACCCTAGTTGTCCTGACGCTAACTCTACTTGTCCTGACGCTAACCCTAGTTGTCCTCACGCTAACCCTAGTTGTCCTGACGCTAACCCTACTTGTCCTGACGCTAACCCTAGTTGTCCTGACGCTAACCCTAGTTGTCCTGACGCTAACCCTACTTGTCCTGACGCTAACCCTAGTTGTCCTGACGCTAACCCTAGTTGTCCTGACGCTAACCCTACTTGTCCTGACGCTAACCCTAGTTGTCCTGACGCTAACCCTAGTTGCCCTGACGCTAACCCTACTTGTCCTGACGCTAACCCTAGTTGTCCTGACGCTAACCCTAGTTGTCCTGACGCTAACCCTAGTTGTCCTGACGCTAACCCTACTTGTCCTGACGCTAACCCTAGTTGTCCTGACGCTAACCCTAGTTGTCCTGAAGCTAACCCTAGTTGTCCTGACGCTAACCCTACTTGTCCTGACGCTAACCCTAGTTGTCCTGACGCTAACCCTAGTTGTCCTGACGCTAACCCTAGTTGTCCTGACGCTAACCCTACTTGTCCTGACGCTAACCCTAGTTGCCCTGACGCTAACCCTAGTTGTCCTGATGCTAACCCTAGTTGTCCTGACGCTAACCCTAGTTGTCCTGAAGCTAACCCTAGTTGTCCTGACACTAACCCTAGTTGTCCTGACGCTAACCCTAGTTGTCCTGACGCTAACTCTACTTGTCCTGACGCTAACCCTAGTTGTCCTCACGCTAACCCTAGTTGTCCTGACGCTAACCCTACTTGTCCTGACGCTAACCCTAGTTGTCCTGACTCTAACCCTAGTTGTCCTGACTCTAACCCTAGTTGTCCTGACGCTAACCCTACTTGTCCTGACGCTAACCCTAGTTGTCCTGACGCTAACCCTACTTGTCCTGACGCTAACCCTAGTTGTCCTGACGCTAACCCTAGTTGTCCTGACGCTAACCCTAGTTGTCCTGACGCTAACCCTACTTGTCCTGACGCTAACCCTAGTTGCCCTGACGCTAACCCTAGTTCTCCTGACGCTAACCCTAGTTGTCCTGACGCTAACCCTAGTTGTCCTGACGCTAACTCTACTTGTCCTGACGCTAACCCTAGTTTTCCTGACGCTAACCCTAGTTGTCCTGACGCTAACACTACTTGTCCTGACGCTAACTCTAGTTGTCCTGACGCTAACCCTAGTTGTCCTGACGCTAATCCTAGTTGTCCTGACGCTAACCCTAGTTGTCCTGACGCTAACCCTAGTTGTCCTGACGTTAACCCTAGTTGTCCTGACGCTAACCCTACTTGTCCTGACGCTAACCCTAGTTGTCCTGACGCTAACCCTAGTTGTCCTGACGCTAACCCTAGTTGTCCTGACGCTAACCCTACTTGTCCTGACGCTAACCCTAGTTGTCCTGACGCTAACCCTAGTTGTCCTGACGCTAACCCTTGTTGTCCTGACGCTAACCCTAGTTGTCCTGACGCTAACTCTACTTGTCCTGACGCTAACTCTAGTTTTCCTGACGCTAACCCTAGTTGTCCTGACGCTAACCCTACTTGTCCTGACGCTAACCCTAGTTGTCCTGACGCTAACCCTAGTTGTCCTGACGCTAACCCTACTTGTCCTGACGCTAACCCTAGTTGTCCTGACGCTAACCCTACTTGTCCTGACGCTAACCCTAGTTGTCCTGACGCTAACCCTAGTTGTCCTGACGCTAACCCTACTTGTCCTGACGCTAACCCTACTTGTCCTGACGCTAACCCTAGATGCCCTGACGCTAACCCTAGTTGTCCTGACACTAACCCTAGTTGTCCTGACGCTAACCCTAGTTGTCCTGACGCTAACTCTACTTGTCCTGACGCTAACCCTAGTTTTCCTGACGCTAACCCTAGTTGTCCTGACGCTAACCCTAGTTGTCCTGACGCTAACCCTACTTGTCCTGACGCTAACCCTAGTTGCCCTGACGCTAACCCTAGTTGTCCTGTCGCTAACCCTAGTTGTCCTGACGCTAACCCTAGTTGTCCTGACGCTAACCCTAGTTGTCCTGACGCTAATTCTACTTGTCCTGACGCTAACCCTAGTTTTCCTGACGCTAACCCTAGTTGTCCTGACGCTAACCCTACTTGTCCTGACGCTAACCCTAGTTTTCCTGACGCTAACCCTAGTTGTCCTGACGCTAACCCTACTTGTCCTGACGCTAACCCTAGTTGTCCTGACGCTAACCCTAGTTGTCCTGACGCTAATCCTAGTTGTCCTGACGCTAACCCTAGTTGTCCTGACGCTAACCCTAGTTGTCCTGACGCTAACCCTAGTTGTCCTGACGCTAACCCTAGTTGTCCTGACGCTAACCCTACTTGTCCTGACGCTAACCCTACTTGTCCTGACGCTAACAATAGTTGTCCTGACGCTAACCCTAGTTGTCCTGACGCTAACCCTACTTGTACTGACGCTAACCCTAGTTGCCCTGACGCTAACCCTAGTTGTCCTGACGCTAACCCTACTTGTCCTGACGCTAACCCAAGTTGTCCTGACGCTAACCCTAGTTGTCCTGACGCTAACCCTAGTTGTCCTGACGCTAACCCTACTTGTCCTGACGCTAACCCTACTTGTCCTGACGCTAACCCTAGTTGTCCTGACGTTAACCCTAGTTGTCCTGACGCTAACCCTACTTGTCCTTACGCTAACCCTAGTTGCACTGACGCTAACCCTAGTTGTCCTGACGCTAACCCTAGTTGTCATGACGCTAACCCTAGTTGTCCTGACGCTAACCCTACTTGTCCTGACGCTAACCCTAGTTGTCCTGACGCTAACCCTAGTTGTCCTGACGCTAACCCTACTTGTCCTGACGCTAACCCTAGTTGCCCTGACGCTAACCCTAGTTGTCCTGATGCTAACCCTACTTGTCCTGACGCTAACCCTAGTTGTCCTGACGCTAACCCTAGTTGTCCTGACGCTAACCCTACTTGTCCTGACGCTAACCCTAGTTGTCCTGACGCTAACCCTAGTTGTCCTGACGCTAACCCTACTTGTCCTGACGCTAACCCAAGATGCCCTGACGCTAACCCTAGTTGTCCTGACGCTAACCCTAGTTGTCCTGACGCTAACCCTAGTTGTCCTGACGCTAACCCTAGTTGTCCTGACGCTAACCCTACTTGTCCTGACGCTAACCCTAGTTGTCCTGACGCTAACCCTAGTTGTCCTGACGCTAACCCTACTTGTCCTGACGCTAACCCTAGTTGTCCTGACGGTAACCCTAGTTGTCCTGACGCTAACCCTACTTGTCCTGACGCTAACCCTAGTTGTCCTGACGCTAACCCTAGTTGTCCTGACGCTAACCCTACTTGTCCTTACGCTAACCCTAGTTGCACTGACGCTAACCCTAGTTGTCCTGACGCTAACCCTAGTTGTCCTGACGCTAACCCTAGTTGTCCTGACGCTAACCCTAGTTGTCCTGACGCTAACCCTAGTTGTCCTGACGCTAACCCTACTTGTCCTGACGCTAACCCTACTTGTCCTGACGCTAACCCTAGTTGTCCTGACGCTAACGCTAGTTGTCCTGACGCTAACCCTAGTTGTCCTGAAGCTAACCCTAGTTGTCCTCATGCTAACCCTAGTTGTCCTGACGCTAACCCTACTTGTCCTGACGCTAACCCTAGTTGTCCTGACGCTAACCCTAGTTGTCCTGACGCTAACCCTACTTGTCCTGACGCTATCCCTAGTTGTCCTGACGCTAACCCTAGTTGTCCTGACGCTAACCCTACTTGTCCTGACGCTAAACCTAGTTGTCCTGATGCTAACCCTAGTTGTCCTGACGCTAACCCTACTTGTCCTGACGCTAACCCTAGTTGCCCTGACGCTAACCCTAGTTCTCCTGAAGCTAACCCTAGTTGTCCTGACGCTAACCCTAGTTGTCCTGACGCTAACCCTAGTTGTCCTGACGCTAACCCTAGTTATCCTGACGCTAACTCTACTTGTCCTGACGCTAACCCTAGTTTTCCTGACGCTAACCCTACTTGTCCTGACGCTAACCCTAGTAGCCCTGACGCTAACCCTAGTTGTCCTGACGCTAACCCTAGTTGTCCTGACGCTAACCCTAGTTGTCCTGACGCTAACTCTACTTGTCCTGACGCTAACCCTAGTTTTCCTGACGCTAACCCTAGTTGTCCTGACGCTAACCCTACTTGTCCTGACGCTAACCCTAGTTGTCCTGACGCTAACCCTAGTTGTCCTGACGCTAACCCTAGTTGTCCTGACGCTAACCCTACTTGTCCTGACGCTAACCCTAGTTGTCCTGACGCTAACCCTACTTGTCCTGACGCTAACCCTAGTTGTCCTGACGCTAACCCTAGTTGTCCTGACGCTAACCCTAGTTGTCCTGACGCTAACCCTACTTGTCCTGAGGCTAACCCTACTTGTCCTGAGGCTAACCCTAGTTGCCCTGACGCTAACCCTAGTTCTCCTGACGCTAACCCTAGTTGTCCTGACGCTAACCCTAGTTGTCCTGACGCTAACCCTAGTTGTCCTGACGCTAACTCTACTTGTCCTGACGCTAACCCTAGTTTTCCTGACGCTAACCCTACTTGTCCTGACGTTAACCCTAGTTGTCCTGACGTTAACCCTAGTTGTCCTGACGCTAATCCTAGTTGTCCTGACGCTAACCCTAGTTGTCCTGACGCTAACCCTACTTGTCCTGACGCTAACCCTAGTTGTCCTGACGCTAACCCTAGTTGTCCTGACGCTAACCCTACTTGTCCTGACGCTAACCCTAGTTGTCCTGACGCTAACCCTAGTTGTCCTGAAGCTAACCCTAGTTGTCCTGACACTAACCCTAGTTGTCCTGACGCTAACCCTAGTTGTCCTGACGCTCACCCTACTTGTCCTGACGCTAACCCTAGTTGTCCTGACGCTAACTCTACTTGTCCTGACGCTAACCCTAGTTTTCCTGACGCTAACCCTAGTTGTCCTGACGCTAACCCTAGTTGTCCTGACGCTAACCCTAGTTGTCCTGACGCTAATCCTAGTTGTCCTGACGCTAACCCTATTGTCCTGACGCTAACCCTACTTGTCCTGACGCTAACCCTAGTTGTCCTGACGCTAACCCTAGTTGTCCTGACGCTAACCCTACTTGTCCTGACGCTAACCCTAGTTGTCCTGACGCTAACCCTACTTGTCCTGACGCTAACCCTAGTTGCCCTGACGCTAACCCTAGTTGTCCTGACGCTAACCCTACTTGTCCTGACGCTAACCCTAGTTGTCCTGACGCTAACCCTAGTTGTCCTGACGCTAACCCTACTTGTCCTGACGCTAACCCTAGTTGTCCTGACGATAACCCTAGTTGTCCTGACGCTAACCGTACTTGTCCTGACGCTAAACCTAGATGCCCTGACGCTAACCCTAGTTGTCCTGACGCTAACCCTAGTTGTCCTGACGCTAACCCTATTTGTCCTGACGCTAACCCTACTTGTCCTGACGCTAACCCTAGTTGTCCTGACGCTAAGCCTAGTTGTCCTGACGCTAACCCTACTTGTCCTGACGCTAACCCTAGTTGTCCTGACGCTAACCCTAGTTGTCCTGACGCTAACCCTAGTTGTCCTGACGCTAACCCTACTTGTCCTGACGCTAACCCTACTTGTCCTGACGCTAACCCTAGTTGTCCTGACGCTAACCCTAGTTGTCCTGACGCTAACCCTAGTTGTCCTGACGCTAACCCTACTTGTCCTGACGCTAACAATAGTTGTCCTGACGCTAACCCTAGTTGTCCTGACGCTAACCCTACTTGTCCTGACGCTAACCCTAGTTGTCCTGACGCTAACCCTAGTTGTCCTGACGCTAACCCTAGTTGTCCTGACGCTAACCCTACTTGTCCTGACGCTAACCCTAGTTGCCCTGACGCTAACCCTAGTTGTCCTGATGCTAACCCTAGTTGCCCTGACGCTAACCCTAGTTGTCCTGATGCTAACTCTACTTATCCTGACACTAACCCTAGTTTTCCTGACGCTAACCCTAGTTGTCCTGACGCTAACCCTACTTGTCCTGACGATAACCCTAGTTGTCTTGACGCTAACCCTAGTTGTCCTGACGCTAATCCTAGTTGTCCTGACTCTAACCCTAGTTGTCCTGACGCTAACCCTACTTGTCCTGACGCTAACCCTAGTTGCCCTGACGCTAACCCTAGTTCTCCTGACGCTAACCCTAGTTGTCCTGACGCTAACCCTAGTTGTCCTGACGCTAACCATAGTTGTCCTGATGCTAACCCTAGTTGTCCTGACGCTAACTCTACTTGTCCTGACGCTAACCCTAGTTTTCCTGACGCTAACCCTAGTTGTCCTGACGCTAACCCTACTTGTCCTGACGCTAACCCTAGTTGTCCTGACGCTAACCCTAGTTGTCCTGACGCTAATCCTAGTTGTCCTGACGCTAAGCCTAGTTGTCCTGACGCTAACCCTACTTGTCCTGACGCTAACCCTAGTTGTCCTGACGCTAACCCTAGTTGTCCTGACGCTAACCCTACTTGTCCTGACGCTAACCCTACTTGTCCTGACGCTAACCCTAGTTGTCCTGACGCTAACCCTACTTGTACTGACGCTAACCCTAGTTGCCCTGACGCTAACCCTAGTTGTCCTGACGCTAACCCTAGTTGTCCTGACGCTAACCCTAGTTGTCCTGACGCTAACCCTAGTTGTCCTGACGCTAACCCTAGTTGTCCTGACGCTAACTCTACTTGTCCTGACGCTAACCCTAGTTTTCCTGACGCTAACCCTAGTTGTCCTGACGCTAACCCTACTTGTCCTGACGCTAACCCTAGTTGTCCTGACGCTAACCCTAGTTGTCCTGACGCTAACCCTAGTTGTCCTGACGCTAACCCTAGTAGTCCTGACGCTAACTCTACTTGTCCTGACGCTAACCCTAGTTTTCCTGACGCTAACCCTAGTTGTCCTGACGCTAACCCTACTTGTCCTGACGCTAACCCTACTTGTCCTGACGCTAACCCTAGTTGTCCTGACGCTAACCCTAGTTGTCCTGACGCTAACCCTAGTTGTCCTGACGCTAACCCTACTTGTCCTGACGCTAACCCTAGTTGTCCTGACGCTAACCCTAGTTGTCCTGACGCTAACCCTAGTTGTCCTGATGCTAACCCTAGTTGTCCTGACGCTAACCCTAGTTGTCCTGACGCTAACCCTAGTTGCCCTGACGCTAACCCTAGTTCTCCTGACGCTAACCCTAGTTGTCCTGACGCTAACCCTAGTTGTCCTGACGCTAACCCTAGTTGTACTGACGCTAACCCTAGTTGTCCTGACGCTAACTCTACTTGTCCTGACGCTAACCCTAGTTTTCCTGACGCTAACCCTAGTTGTCCTGACGCTAACTCTACTTGTCCTGACGATAACCCTAGTTGTCCTGACGCTAACCCTAGTTGTCCTGACGCTAATCCTAGTTGTCCTGACTCTAACCCTAGTTGTCCTGACGCTAACCCTACTTGTCCTGACGCTAACCCTAGTTGCCCTGACGCTAACCCTAGTTCTCCTGACGCTAACCCTAGTTGTCCTGACGCTAACCCTAGTTCTCCTGACGCTAACCCTAGTTGTCCTGACGCTAACCCTACTTGTCCTGACGCTAACCCTACTTGTCCTGACGCTAACCCTAGTTGTCCTGACGCTAACCCTAGTTGTCCTGACGCTAACCCTAGTTGTCCTGACGCTAACCCTAGTTGTGCTGATGCTAACCCTAGTTGTCCTGACGCTAACCCTACTTGTCCTGACGCTAACCCTAGTTGTCATGACGCTAACCCTAGTTGTCCTGACGCTAACCCTACTTGTCCTGACGCTAACCCTAGTTGTCCTGACGCTAACCCTAGTTGTCCTGACGCTAACCCTAGTTGTCCTGACGCTAACCATAGTTGTCTTGACGCTAACCCTAGTTGTCCTGACGCTAACCTTAGTTGTCCTGACGCTAACCCTAGTTGTCCTGACGCTAACCCTAGTTGTCCTGACGCTAACCTTAGTTGTCCTGACGCTAACCCTAGTTGTCCTGACGCTAACCCTAGTTGTCCTGACGCTAACCCTAGTTGTCCTGACGCTAACCCTAGTTGTCCTGACGCTAACCCTAGTTGTCTTGACGCTAACCCTAGTTGTCCTGACGCTAACGCTACTTGTCCTGATGCTAACCCTACTTGTCCTGACGCTAGCCCTACTTGTCCTGACGCTAACCCTACTTGTCCTGACGCTAACCCTAGTTGTCCTGACGCTAACCCTAGTTGTCCTGACGCTAACCCTATGTGTCCTGACACTAACCCTAGTTGTCCTGACGCTAACCCTAGTTGTCCTGACGCTAACCCTAGTTGTCCTAACGCTAACACTAGTTGACCTGACGCTAACCCTAGTTGTCCTGACGCTAACCCTACTTGTCCTGACGCTAACCCTAGTTGTCCTGACGCTAACCCTAGTTGTCCTGACGCTAACCCTAGTTGTCCTGATGCTAACCCTACTTGTCCTGACGCTAACCCTAGTTGTCCTGACGCTAACCCTACTTGTCCTGACGCTAACCCTAGTTGTCCTGACGCTAACCCTAGTTGTCCTGACGCTAACCATACTTGTCCTGACGCTAACCCTAGTTGTCCTGACGCTAACCCTAGTTGTCCTGACGCTAACCCTAGTTGTTTCTGACGCTAACCCTAGTTGTCCTGATGCTAACCCTAGTTGTCCTGACGCTAACCCTAGTTGTCCTGACGCTAACCCTAGTAGTCCTGACGCTTACCCTAGTTGTCCTGACGCTAACCCTAGTTGTCCTGACGCTAACCCTAGTTGTCCTGACGCTAACCCTAGTTGTCCTGACGCTAACCCTAGCTGTCCTGACGCTAACCCTACTTGTACTGACGCTAACCCTAGTTGTCCTGACGCTAACCCTAGTTGTCCTGACGCTAACCCTAGTTGTCCTGACGCCAACCCTAGTTGTCCTGACGCTAACCCTAGTTGTCCTGACGCTAACCCTAGTTGTCCTGACGCTAACCCTAGTTGTCCTGACGCTAACCCTACTTGTCCTGACGCTAACCCTAGTTGTCCTGACGCTAACCCTAGTTGTTCTGACGCTAACCATACTTGTCCTGACGCTAACCCTAGTTGTCCTGACGCTAACCCTACTTGTCCTGACGCTAACCCTAGTTGTCCTGACGCTAACCCTAGTTGTCCTGACGCTATCCCTACTTGTCCTGACGCTAACCCTAGTTGTCCTGACGCTAACCCTAGTTGTCCTGACGCTAACCCGAGTTGTCCTGACGATAACCCGAGTTGTCCTGACGCTAACCCGAGTTGTCCTGACGCTAACCCGAGTTGTCCTGACGCTAACCCGAGTTGTCCTGACGCTAACCCGAGTTGTCCTGACGCTAACCCGAGTTGTCCTGACGCTAACCCGAGTTGTCCTGACGCTAACCCTAGTTGTCCTGACGCTAACCCTACTTGTCCTGACGCTAAACCTAGTTGTCCTGACGCTAACCCTAGTTGTCCTGACGCTAACCCTACTTGTCCTGACGCTAACCCTAGTTGTCCTGACGCTAACCCTACTTGTCCTGACGCTAACCCTAGTTGTCCTGACGCTAACCCTACATGTCCTGACGCTAACCCTAGTTGTCCTTACGCTAACCCTAGTTGTCCTGACGCTAACCCTACTTGTCCTGACTCTAACCCTAGTTGTCCTGACGCTAACCCTACTTGTCCTGACGCTAACCCTAGTTGTCCTGACGCTAACCCTAGTTTTCCTGACGCTAACCCTAGTTGTCCTGACGCTAACCCTACTTGTCCTGACGCTAACCCTAGTTGTCCTGACGCTAACCCTAGTTGTCCTGACGCTAACCCTACTTGTCCTGACGCTAACCCTAGTTGTCCTGACGTTAACCCTAGTTGTCCTGACGCTAACCCTAGTTGTCCTGACGCTAACCCGGGTTGTCCTGACGCTAACCCGTGTTGTCCTGACGCTAACCCGTGTTGTCCTGACGCTAACCCTAGTTGTCCTGACGCTAACCCGAGTTGTCCTGACGCTAACCCTAGTTGTCCTGACGCTAACCCGAGTTGTCCTGACGCTAACCCGAGTTGTCCTGACGCTAACCCGAGTTATCCTGACGCTAACCCGAGTTGTCCTGACGCTAACCCGAGTTGTCCTGACGCTAACCCGAGTTGTCCTGACGCTAACCCTAGTTGTCCTGACGCTAACCCGAGTTGACCTGACGCTAACCCGAGTTGTCCTGAAGCTAACCCGAGTTGTCCTGACGCTAACCCGAGTTGTCCTGACACTAACCCTAATTGTCCTGATGCTAACCCGAGTTGTCCTGACACTAACCCTAGTTGTCCTGACGCTAACCCTAGTTGTCCTGACACTAACCCTAGTTGTCCTGACGCTAACCCTAGTTGTCCTGACGCTAACCCTACTTGTCCTGACGCTAACCCTCGTTGTCCTGACGCTAACCCTAGTTGTCCTGACGCTAAACCTAGTTGTCCTGACACTAACCCTAGTTGTCCTGACGCTAACCCTACTTGTCCTGACGCTTACCCTAGTTGTCCTGACGCTAACCCTAGTTGTCCTGACGCTAACCCTAGTTGTCCTGACGCTAACCCTACATGTCCTGACGCTAACCCTAGTTGTCCTGACGCTAACCCTACTTGTCCTGACTCTAACCCTAGTTGTCCTGACGCTAACCCTAGTTGTCCTGACGCTAACCCTACTTGTCCTGACGCTAACCCTACTTGTCCTGACGCTAACCCTACTTGTCCTGACGCTAACCATAGTTGTCCTGACGCTAACCCTACTTGTCCTGAAGCTAACCCTAGTTGTCCTGACGCTAACCCTAGTTGTCCTGACGTTAAACCTAGTTGTCCTGACGCTAACCCTAGTTGTCCTGACGCTAACCCTAGTTGTCCTGACGCTAACCCTACTTGTCCTGACGCTAACCCTACTTGTCCTGACGCTAACTCTAGTTGTCCTGATGCTAACCCTAGTTGTCCTGACGCTAACCCTAGTTGTCCTGACGCTAACCCTACTTGTCCTGACGCTAACCCTAGTTGTCCTGACGCTAACCCTAGTTGTCCTGACGCTAACCCTACTTGTCCTGACGCTAACCCTAGTTGCCCTGACGCTAACCCTAGTTGTCCTGATGCTAACCCTAGTTGCCCTGACGCTAATCCTAGTTGTCCTGACTCTAACCCTAGTTGTCCTGACGCTAACCCTACTTGTCCTGACGCTAACCCTAGTTGCCCTGACGCTAACCCTAGTTCTCCTGACGCTAACCCTAGTTGTCCTGACGCTAACCCTAGTTGTCCTGACGCTAACTCTAGTTGTCCTGACGCTAACCATAGTTGTCCTGATGCTAACCCTAGTTGTCCTGACGCTAACTCTACTTGTCCTGACGCAAACCCTAGTTTTCCTGACGCTAACCCTAGTTGTCCTGACGCTAACCCTACTTGTCCTGACGCTAACCCTAGTTGTCCTGACGCTAACCCTAGTTGTCCTGACGCTAATCCTAGTTGTCCTGACGCTAACCCTAGTTGTCCTGACGCTAACCCTACTTGTCCTGACGCTAACCCTAGTTGTCCTGACGCTAACCCTAGTTGTCCTGACGCTAACCCTACTTGTCCTGACGCTAACCCTAGTTGTCCTGACGCTAACCCTAGTTGTCCTGACGCTAACCCTAGTTGTCCTGACGCTAACCCTAGTAGTCCTGACGCTAACTCTACTTGTCCTGACGCTAACCCTAGTTTTCCTGACGCTAACCCTAGTTGTCCTGACGCTAACCCTACTTGTCCTGACGCTAACCCTACTTGTCCTGACGCTAACCCTAGTTGTCCTGACGCTAACCCTAGTTGTCCTGACGCTAACCCTAGTTGTCCTGACGCTAACCCTACTTGTCCTGACGCTAACCCTAGTTGTCCTGACGCTAACCCTAGTTGTCCTGACGCTAACCCTAGTTGTCCTGATGCTAACCCTAGTTGTCCTGACGCTAACCCTAGTTGTCCTGACGCTAACCCTAGTTTCCCTGACGCTAACCCTAGTTCTCCTGACGCTAACCCTAGTTGTCCTGACGCTAACCCTAGTTGTCCTGACGCTAACCCTAGTTGTACTGACGCTAACCCTAGTTGTCCTGACGCTAACTCTACTTGTCCTGACGCTAACCCTAGTTTTCCTGACGCTAACCCTAGTTGTCCTGACGCTAACTCTACTTGTCCTGACGATAACCCTAGTTGTCCTGACGCTAACCCTAGTTCTCCTGACGCTAACCCTAGTTGTCCTGACGCTAACCCTACTTGTCCTGACGCTAACCCTACTTGTCCTGACGCTAACCCTAGTTGTCCTGACGCTAACCCTAGTTGTCCTGACGCTAACCCTAGTTGTGCTGATGCTAACCCTAGTTGTCCTGACGCTAACCCTACTTGTCCTGACGCTAACCCTAGTTGTCATGACGCTAACCCTAGTTGTCCTGACGCTAACCCTACTTGTCCTGACGCTAACCCTAGTTGTCCTGACGCTAACCCTAGTTGTCCTGACGCTAACCCTAGTTGTCCTGACGCTAACCATAGTTGTCTTGACGCTAACCCTAGTTGTCCTGACGCTAACCTTAGTTGTCCTGACGCTAACCCTAGTTGTCCTGACGCTAACCCTAGTTGTCCTGACGCTAACCTTAGTTGTCCTGACGCTAACCATAGTTGTCCTGACGCTAACCCTAGTTGTCCTGACGCTAACCCTAGTTGTCCTGACGCTAACCCTAGTTGTCCTGACGCTAACCCTAGTTGTCCTGACGCTAACCCTAGTTGTCTTGACGCTAACCCTAGTTGTCCTGACGCTAACGCTACTTGTCCTGATGCTAACCCTACTTGTCCTGACGCTAGCCCTACTTGTCCTGACGCTAACCCTACTTGTCCTGACGCTAACCCTAGTTGTCCTGACGCTAACCCTAGTTGTCCTGACGCTAACCCTATGTGTCCTGACACTAACCCTAGTTGTCCTGACGCTAACCCTAGTTGTCCTGACGCTAACCCTAGTTGTCCTAACGCTAACACTAGTTGACCTGACGCTAACCCTAGTTGTCCTGACGCTAACCCTACTTGTCCTGACGCTAACCCTAGTTGTCCTGACGCTAACCCTAGTTGTCCTGACGCTAACCCTAGTTGTCCTGATGCTAACCCTACTTGTCCTGACGCTAACCCTAGTTGTCCTGACGCTAACCCTACTTGTCCTGACGCTAACCCTAGTTGTCCTGACGCTAACCCTAGTTGTCCTGACGCTAACCATACTTGTCCTGACGCTAACCCTAGTTGTCCTGACGCTAACCCTAGTTGTCCTGACGCTAACCCTAGTTGTCCTGACGCTAACCCTAGTTGTTTCTGACGCTAACCCTAGTTGTCCTGATGCTAACCCTAGTTGTCCTGACGCTAACCCTAGTTGTCCTGACGCTAACCCTAGTTGTCCTGACGCTTACCCTAGTTGTCCTGACGCTAACCCTAGTTGTCCTGACGCTAACCCTAGTTGTCCTGACGCTAACCCTAGTTGTCCTGACGCTAACCCTAGCTGTCCTGACGCTAACCCTACTTGTACTGACGCTAACCCTAGTTGTCCTGACGCTAACCCTAGTTGTCCTGACGCTAACCCTAGTTGTCCTGACGCCAACCCTAGTTGTCCTGACGCTAACCCTAGTTGTCCTGACGCTAACCCTAGTTGTCCTGACGCTAACCCTAGTTGTCCTGACGCTAACCCTACTTGTCCTGACGCTAACCCTAGTTGTCCTGACGCTAACCCTAGTTGTTCTGACGCTAACCATACTTGTCCTGACGCTAACCCTAGTTGTCCTGACGCTAACCCTACTTGTCCTGACGCTAACCCTAGTTGTCCTGACGCTAACCCTAGTTGTCCTGACGCTATCCCTACTTGTCCTGACGCTAACCCTAGTTGTCCTGACGCTAACCCTAGTTGTCCTGACGCTAACCCGAGTTGTCCTGACGATAACCCGAGTTGTCCTGACGCTAACCCGAGTTGTCCTGACGCTAACCCGAGTTGTCCTGACGCTAACCCGAGTTGTCCTGACGCTAACCCGAGTTGTCCTGACGCTAACCCGAGTTGTCCTGACGCTAACCCTAGTTGTCCTGACGCTAACCCTACTTGTCCTGACGCTAAACCTAGTTGTCCTAACGCTAACCCTAGTTGTCCTGACGCTAACCCTACTTGTCCTGACGCTAACCCTAGTTGTCCTGACGCTAACCCTAGTTGTCCTGACGCTAACCCTACATGTCCTGACGCTAACCCTAGTTGTCCTGACGCTAACCCTAGTTGTCCTGACGCTAACCCTACTTGTCCTGACTCTAACCCTAGTTGTCCTGACGCTAACCCTACTTGTCCTGACGCTAACCCTAGTTGTCCTGACGCTAACCCTAGTTGTCCTGACGCTAACCCTAGTTTTCCTGACGCTAACCCTAGTTGTCCTGACGCTAACCCTACTTGTCCTGACGCTAACCCTAGTTGTCCTGACGCTAACCCTAGTTGTCCTGACGCTAACCCTACTTGTCCTGACGCTAACCCTAGTTGTCCTGACGTTAACCCTAGTTGTCCTGACGCTAACCCTAGTTGTCCTGACGTTAACCCTAGTTGTCCTGACGCTAACCCTACTTGTCCTGACGCTAACCCTAGTTGTCCTGACGCTAACCCTAGTTGTCCTGACGCTAACCCGGGTTGTCCTGACGCTAACCCGAGTTGTCCTGACGCTAACCCGAGTTGTCCTGACGCTAACCCGAGTTGTCCTGACGCTAACCCGAGTTGTCCTGACGCTAACCCAAGTTGACCTGACGCTAACCCGAGTTGTCCTGAAGCTAACCCGAGTTGTCCTGACGCTAACCCTAGTTGTCCTGACGCTAACCCTAGTTGTCCTGACGCTAACCCTACTTGTCCTGACGCTAACCCTCGTTGTCCTGACGCTAACCCTAGTTGTCCTGACGCTAAACCTAGTTGTCCTGACGCAAACCCTACTTGTCCTGACGCTAACCCTAGTTGTCCTGACGCTAACCCTAGTTGTCCTGACGCTAACCCTAGTTGTCCTGACGCTAACCCTACATGTCCTGACGCTAACCCTAGTTGTCCTGACGCTAACCCTACTTGTCCTGACTCTAACCCTACTTGTCCTGACGCTAACCCTAGTTGTCCTGACGCTAACCCTACTTGTCCTGACGCTAACCCTACTTGTCCTGACGCTAACCCTACTTGTCCTGACGCTAACCATAGTTGTCCTGACGCTAACCCTACTTGTCCTGAAGCTAACCCTAGTTGTCCTGACGCTAACCCTAGTTGTCCTGACGTTAAACCTAGTTGTCCTGACGCTAACCCTAGTTGTCCTGACGCTAACCCTAGTTGTCCTGACGCTAACCCTACTTGTCCTGACGCTAACCCTACTTGTCCTGATGCTAATCCTAGTTGTCCTGACGCTAACCCTAGTTGTCCTGACGCTAACCCTAGTTGTCCTGATGCTAACCCTAGTTGTTCTGACGCTAAACCTAGTTGTCCTGACGCTAACCCTAGTTGTCCTGACGCTAACCCTAGTTGTCCTGACGCTAACCCTAGTTGTCCTCACGCTAACCCTAGTTGTCCTGACGCTAACCCTAGTTGTCCTGACGCCAACCCTAGTTGTCCTGACGCCAACCCTAGTTGTCCTGACGCCAACCCTAGTTGTCCTGACGCTAACGCTAGTTGTCCTGACGCTAACCCTAGTTGTCCTGACGCCAACCCTAGTTGTCCTGACGCTAACCCTAGTTGTCCTGACGCTAACCCTAGTTGTCCTGACGCTAACCCTAGTTGTCCTGACGCTAACCCTAGTTGTCCTGACGCTAACCCTAGTTGTCCTGACGCTAACCCGAGTTGTCCTGACGCTAACCCTAGTTGTCCTGACGCTAACCCGAGTTGTCCTGACGCTAATCCGAGTTGTCCTGACGCTAACCCGAGTTGTCCTGACGCTAACCCGAGTTGTCCTGACGATAACCCGAGTTGTCCTGACGCTAACCCGAGTTGTCCTGACGCTAACCCGAGTTGTCCTGAAGCTAACCCGAGTTGTCCTGACGCTAACCCGAGTTGTGCTGACGCTAACCCTAATTGTCCTGACGCTAACCCTACTTGTCCTGACGCTAACCATAGTTGTCCTGACGCTAACCCTACTTGTCCTGAAGCTAACCCTAGTTGTCCTGACGCTAACCCTAGTTGTCCTGACGTTAAACCTAGTTGTCCTGACGCTAACCCTAGTTGTCCTGACGCTAACCCTACTTGTCCTGACGCTAACCCTACTTGTCCTGACGCTAACTCTAGTTGTCCTGATGCTAACCCTAGTTGTCCTGACGCTAACCCTAGTTGTCCTGACGCTAACCCTAGTTGTCCTGATGCTAACCCTAGTTGTCCTGACGCTAAACCTAGTTGTCCTGACGCTAACCCTAGTTGTCCTGACGCTAACCCTAGTTGTCCTGACGCTAACCCTAGTTGTCCTCACGCTAACCCTAGTTGTCCTGACGCTAACCCTAGTTGTCCTGACGCTAACCCTACATGTCCTGACGCTAACCCTAGTTGTCCTGACGCCAACCCTAGTTGTCCTGACGCTAACGCTAGTTGTCCTGACGCTAACCCTAGTTGTCCTGATGCCAACCCTAGTTGTCCTGACGCTAACCCTAGTTGTCCTGACGCTAACCCTAGTTGTCCTGACGCTAACCCTAGTTGTCCTGACGCTATCCCGAGTTGTCCTGACGCTAACCCTAGTTGTCCTGACGCTAACCCGAGTTGTCCTGACGCTAATCCGAGTTGTCCTGACGCTAACCCGAGTTGTCCTGACGCTAACCCGAGTTGTCCTGACGCTAACCCGAGTTGTCCTGACGATAACCCGAGTTGTCCTGACGCTAACCCGAGTTGTCCTGACGCTAACCCGAGTTGTCCTGAAGCTAACCCGAGTTGTCCTGACGCTAACCCTAATTGTCCTGACGCTAACCCTACTTGTCCTGACGCTAACCCTCATTGTCCTGACGCTAACCCTAGTTGTCCTGACGCTAACCCTACTTGTCCTGACGCTAACCCTAGTTGTCCTGACGCTAACCCTAGTTGTCCTGACGCTAACGCTAGTTGTCCTGACGCTAACCCTACATGTCCTGACGCTAACCCTAGTTGTCCTGACGCTAACCCTAGTTGTCCTGACGCTAACCCTACATGTCCTGACGCTAACCCTAGTTGTCCTGACGATAACCCTAGTTGTCCTGACGCTAACCCTACTTGTCCTGACTCTAACCCTAGTTGTCCTGACGCTAACCCTACTTGTCCTGACGCTAACCCTAGTTGTCCTGACGCTAACCCTACTTGTCCTGACGCTAACCCTACTTGTCCTGACGCTAAAACTAGTGGTCCTGACACTAACCTTAGTTGTCCTGACGCTAACCCTAGTTGTCCTGACGCTAACCCTAGTTGTCCTGACGCTAACCCTAGTTGTCCTGACGCTAACCCTACTTGTCCTGACGCTAACCCTCGTTGTCCTGACGCTAACCCTAGTTGTCCTGACGCTAAACCTAGTTGTCCTGACGCTAACCCTACTTGTCCTGACGCTAACCCTAGTTGTCCTGACGCTAACCCTAGTTGTCCTGACGCTAACCCTAGTTGTCCTGACGCTAACCCTACATGTCCTGACGCTAACCCTAGTTGTCCTGACGCTAACCCTACTTGTCCTAACTCTAAACCTAGTTGTCCTGACGCTAACCCTACGTGTCCTGACGCTAACCCTACTTGTCCTGACGCTAACCCTACTTGTCCTGACGCTAACCCTACTTGTCCTGACGCTAACCATAGTTGTCCTGACGCTAACCCTACTTGTCCTGACGCTAACCCTAGTTGTCCTGACGCTAACCCTAGTTGTCCTGACGTTAAACCTAGTTGTTCTGACGCTAACCCTAGTTGTCCTGACGCTAACCCTACTTGTCCTGACGCTAACCCTACTTGTCCTGACGCTAACCCTACTTGTCCTGACGCTAACTCTAGTTGTCCTGATGCTAACCCTAGTTGTCCTGACGCTAACCCTAGTTGTCCTGACGCTAACCCTAGTTGTCCTGATGCTAACCCTAGTTGTCCTGACGCTAAACCTAGTTGTCCTGACGCTAACCCTAGTTGTCCTGACGCTAACCCTAGTTGTTCTCACGCTAACCCTAGTTGTACTGACGCTAACCCTAGTTGTCCTGACGCTAACCCTAGTTGTCCTGACGCTAACCCTAGTTGTCCTGACGCCAACCCTAGTTGTCCTGACGCCAACCCTAGTTGTCCTGACGCCAACCCTAGTTGTCCTGACGCTAACGCTAGTTGTCCTGACGCTAACCCTAGTTGTCCTGACGCCAACCCTAGTTGTCCTGACGCTAACCCTAGTTGTCCTGATGCTAACCCTAGTTGTCCTGACGCTAACCCTAGTTGTCCTGACGCTAACCCTAGTTGTCCTGACGCTAACCCGAGTTGTCCTGACGCTAACCCTAGTTGTCCTGACGCTAACCCGAGTTGTCCTGACGCTAATCCGAGTTGTCCTGACGCTAACCCGAGTTGTCCTGACGCTAACCCGAGTTGTCCTGACGCTAACCCGAGTTGTCCTGACGATAACCCGAGTTGTCCTGACGCTAACCCGAGTTGTCCTGACGCTAACCCGAGTTGTCCTGAAGCTAACCCGAGTTGTCCTGACGCTAACCCGAGTTGTCCTGACGCTAACCCTAATTGTCCTGACGCTAACCCTACTTGTCCTGACGCTAACCCTCATTGTCCTGACGCTAACCCTAGTTGTCCTGACGCTAACCCTACTTGTCCTGACGCTAACCCTAGTTGTCCTGACGCTAACCCTAGTTGTCCTGACGCTAACCCTACATGTCCTGACGCTATCCCTAGTTGTCCTGACGCTAACCCTAGTTGTCCTGATGCTAACCCTACTTGTCCTGACGCTAACCCCAGTTGTCATGACGCTAACCCTAGTTGTCCTGACGCTAACCCTACTTGTCCTGACGCTAACCCTAGTTGTCCTGACGCTAACCCTACTTGTCCTGACGCTAACCATAGTTGTCCTGACGCTAACCCTACTTGTCATGACGCTAACCCTAGTTGTCCTGACGCTAACCCTAGTTGTCCTGACGCTAACCCTAGTTTGCCTGACGCTAACCCTAGTTGTCCTGACGCTAACCCTAGTTGTCCTGACGCTAACCCTAGTTGTCCTGACGCTAACCCTACTTGTCCTGACGCTAACCCTACTTGTCCTGACGCTAACCCTATTTGTCCTGACGCTAACCCTAGTTGTCCTGACGCTAACCCTACTTGTCCTGACGCTAACCCTAGTTTTCCTGACGCTAACCCTAGTTGTCCTGACGCTAACCCTACTTGTCCTGACGCTAACCCTAGTTGTCCTGACGCTAACCCTAGTTGTCCTGACGCTAACCCTACTTGTCCTGACGCTAACCCTAGTTGTCCTGATGTTAACCCTAGTTGTCCTGACGCTAACCCTAGTTGTCCTGACGTTAACCCTAGTTGTCCTGACGCTAACCCTACTTGTCCTGACGCTAACCCTAGTTGTCCTGACGCTAACCCTAGTTGTCCTGACGCTAACCCGAGTTGTCCTGACGCTAACCCGAGTTGTCCTGACGCTAACCCTAGTTGTCCTGACGCTAACCCTAGTTGTCCTGACGCTAACCCGAGTTGTCCTGACGCTAACCCTAGTTGTCCTGACGCTAACCCGAGTTGTCCTGACGCTAACCCGAGTTGTCCTGACAGTAACCCGAGTTGTCCTGACGCTAACCCGAGTTATCCTGACGCTAACCCGAGTTGTCCTGACGATAACCCGAGTTGTCCTGACGCTAACCCGAGTTGTCCTGACGCTAACCCGAGTTCTCCTGACGCTAACCCGAGTTGACCTGACTCTAACCCGAGTTGTCCTGAAGCTAACCCGAGTTGTCCTGACGCTAACCCGAGTTGTCCTGACGCTAACCCTAATTGTCCTGACGCTAACCCGAGTTGTCCTGACACTAACCCTAGTTGTCCTGACGCTAACCCTAGTTGTCCTGACGCTAACCCTAGTTGTCCTGACGCTAACCCTACTTGTCCTGACGCTAACCCTCGTTGTCCTGACGCTAACCCTAGTTGTCCTGACGCTAAACCTAGTTGTCCTGACGCTAACCCTAGTTGTCCTGACGCTAACCCTACTTGTCCTGACGCTAACCCTAGTTGTCCTGACGCTAACCCTAGTTGTCCTGACGCTAACCCTACATGTCCTGATGCTAACCCTAGTTGTCCTGACGCTAACCCGAGTTGTCCTGACGCTAACCCTACTTGTCCTGACTCTAACCCTAGTTGTCCTGAAGCTAACCCTAGTTGTCCTGACGCTAACCCTACTTGTCCTGACGCTAACCGTACTTGTCCTGACGCTAACCCTACTTGTCCTGACGCTAACCCTAGTTGTCCTGACGCTAACCCTAGTTGTCCTGACGCTAACCCTAGTTGTCCTGACGCTAACCCTACTTGTCCTGACGCTAACCCTAGTTTTCCTGACGCTAACCCTAGTTGTCCTGACGCTAACCCTACTTGTCCTGACGCTAACCCTAGTTGTCCTGACGCTAACCCTACATGTCCTGACGCTAACCCTAGTTGTCCTGACGTTAACCCTAGTTGTCCTGACGCTAACCCTAGTTGTCCTGACGTTAACCCTAGTTGTCCTGACGCTAACCCTACTTGTCCTGACGCTAACCCTAGTTGTCCTGACGCTAACCCTAGTTGTCCTGACACTAACCCTAGTTGTCCTGACGCTAACCCGAGTTGTCCTGACGCTAACCCGTGTTGTCCTGACGCTAACCCTAGTTGTCCTGACGCTAACCCGAGTTGTCCTGATGCTAATCCTAGTTGTCCTGACGCTAACCCGAGTTGTCCTGACGCTAACCCGAGTTGTCCTGACGCTAACCCGAGTTATCCTGACGCTATCCCGAGTTGTCCTGACGATAACCCGAGTTGTCCTGACGCTAACCCGAGTTGTCCTGACGCTAACCCTAGTTGTCCTGACGCTAACCCGAGTTGTCCTGAAGCTAACCCGAGTTGTCCTGACGCTAACCCGAGTTGTCCTGACGCTAACCCTAATTGTCCTGACGCTAACCCGAGTTGTCCTGACGCTAACCCTAGTTGTCCTGACGCTAACCCTAGTTGTCCTGACGTAAACCCTAGTTGTCCTGACGCTAACCCTCGTTGTCCTGACGCTAACCCTAGTTGTCCTGACGCTAAACCTAGTTGTCCTGACGCTAACCCTAGTTGTCCTGACGCTAACCCTAGTTGTCCTGACGCTAACCCTAGTTGTCCTGACGCTAACCCTAGTTGTCCTGACGCTAACCCTACTTGTCCTGACGCTAACCCTCGTTGTCCTGACGCTAACCCTAGTTGTCCTGACGCTAAACCTAGTTGTCCTGACGCTAACCCTAGTTGTCCTGACGCTAACCCTACTTGTCCTGACGCTAACCCTAGTTGTCCTGACGCTAACCCTAGTTGTCCTGACGCTAACCCTAGTTGTCCTGACGCTAACCCTACATGTCCTGACGCTAACCCTAGTTGTCCTGACGCTAACCCTACTTGTCCTAACTCTAAACCTAGTTGTCCTGTAGCTAACCCTACGTGTCCTGACGCTAACCCTACTTGTCCTGACGCTAACCCTACTTGTCCTGACGCTAACCCTACTTGTCCTGACGCTAACCATAGTTGTCCTGACGCTAAACCTAGTTGTCCTGACGCTAACCCTAGTTGTCCTGACGCTAACCCTAGTTGTCCTGACGCTAACCCTAGTTGTTCTCACGCTAACCCTAGTTGTACTGACGCTAACCCTAGTTGTCCTGACGCTAACCCTAGTTGTCCTTACGCTAACCCTAGTTGTCCTGACGCCAACCCTAGTTGTCCTGACGCCAACCCTAGTTGTCCTGACGCCAACCCTAGTTGTCCTGACGCTAACGCTAGTTGTCCTGACGCTAACCCTAGTTGTCCTGACGCCAACCCTAGTTGTCCTGACGCTAACCCTAGTTGTCCTGATGCTAACCCTAGTTGTCCTGACGCTAACCCTAGTTGTCCTGACGCTAACCCTAGTTGTCCTGACGCTAACCCGAGTTGTCCTGACGCTAACCCTAGTTGTCCTGACGCTAACCCGAGTTGTCCTGACGCTAATCCGAGTTGTCCTGACGCTAACCCGAGTTGTCCTGACGCTAACCCGAGTTGTCCTGACGCTAACCCGAGTTGTCCTGACGATAACCCGAGTTGTCCTGACGCTAACCCGAGTTGTCCTGACGCTAACCCGAGTTGTCCTGAAGCTAACCCGAGTTGTCCTGACGCTAACCCGAGTTGTCCTGACGCTAACCCTAATTGTCCTGACGCTAACCCTACTTGTCCTGACGCTAACCCTCATTGTCCTGACGCTAACCCTAGTTGTCCTGACGCTAACCCTACTTGTCCTGACGCTAACCCTAGTTGTCCTGACGCTAACCCTAGTTGTCCTGACGCTAACCCTACATGTCCTGACGCTAACCCTAGTTGTCCTGACGCTAACCCTAGTTGTCCTGATGCTAACCCTACTTGTCCTGACGCTAACCCCAGTTGTCATGACGCTAACCCTAGTTGTCCTGACGCTAACCCTACTTGTCCTGACGCTAACCCTAGTTGTCCTGACGCTAACCCTACTTGTCCTGACGCTAACCATAGTTGTCCTGACGCTAACCCTACTTGTCATGACGCTAACCCTAGTTGTCCTGACGCTAACCCTAGTTGTCCTGACGCTAACCCTAGTTTGCCTGACGCTAACCCTAGTTGTCCTGACGCTAACCCTAGTTGTCCTGACGCTAACCCTAGTTGTCCTGACGCTAACCCTACTTGTCCTGACGCTAACCCTACTTGTCCTGACGCTAACCCTAGTTGTCCTGACGCTAACCCTAGTTGTCCTGACGCTAACCCTACTTGTCCTGACGCTAACCCTAGTTTTCCTGACGCTAACCCTAGTTGTCCTGACGCTAACCCTACTTGTCCTGACGCTAACCCTAGTTGTCCTGACGCTAACCCTAGTTGTCCTGACGCTAACCCTACTTGTCCTGACGCTAACCCTAGTTGTCCTGATGTTAACCCTAGTTGTCCTGACGCTAACCCTAGTTGTCCTGACGTTAACCCTAGTTGTCCTGACGCTAACCCTACTTGTCCTGACGCTAACCCTAGTTGTCCTGACGCTAACCCTAGTTGTCCTGACGCTAACCCGAGTTGTCCTGACGCTAAACCGAGTTGTCCTGACGCTAACCCTAGTTGTCCTGACGCTAACCCTAGTTGTCCTGACGCTAACCCGAGTTGTCCTGACGCTAACCCTAGTTGTCCTGACGCTAACCCGAGTTGTCCTGACGCTAACCCGAGTTGTCCTGACAGTAACCCGAGTTGTCCTGACGCTAACCCGAGTTATCCTGACGCTAACCCGAGTTGTCCTGACGATAACCCGAGTTGTCCTGACGCTAACCCGAGTTGTCCTGACGCTAACCCGAGTTCTCCTGACGCTAACCCGAGTTGACCTGACTCTAACCCGAGTTGTCCTGAAGCTAACCCGAGTTGTCCTGACGCTAACCCGAGTTGTCCTGACGCTAACCCTAATTGTCCTGACGCTAACCCGAGTTGTCCTGACGCTAACCCTAGTTGTCCTGACGCTAACCCTAGTTGTCCTGACGCTAACCCTACTTGTCCTGACGCTAACCCTCGTTGTCCTGACGCTAACCCTAGTTGTCCTGACGCTAAACCTAGTTGTCCTGACGCTAACCCTAGTTGTCCTGACGTTAACCCTACTTGTCCTGACGCTAAACCTAGTTGTCCTGACGCTAACCCTAGTTGTCCTGACGCTAACCCTAGTTGTCCTGACGCTAACCCTACTTGTCCTGACGCTAACCCTAGTTGTCCTGACGCTAACCCTAGTTGTCCTGACGCTAACCCTACATGTCCTGATGCTAACCCTAGTTGTCCTGACGCTAACCCTAGTTGTCCTGACACTAACCCTACTTGTCCTGACTCTAACCCTAGTTGTCCTGACGCTAACCCTAGTTGTCCTGACGCTAACCCTACTTGTCCTGACGCTAACCGTATTTGTCCTGACGCTAACCCTACTTGTCCTGACGCTAACCCTAGTTGTCCTGACGCTAACCCTAGTTGTCCTGACGCTAACCCTAGTTGTCCTGACGCTAACCCTACTTGTCCTGACGCTAACCCTAGTTTTCCTGACGCTAACCCTAGTTGTCCTGACGCTAACCCTACTTGTCCTGACGCTAACCCTAGTTGTCCTGACGCTAACCCTACTTGTCCTGACGCTAACCCTAGTTGTCCTGACGTTAACCCTAGTTGTCCTGACGCTAACCCTAGTTGTCCTGACGTTAACCCTAGTTGTCCTGACGCTAACCCTACTTGTCCTGACGCTAACCCTAGTTGTCCTGACGCTAACCCTAGTTGTCCTGACACTAACCCTAGTTGTCCTGACGCTAACCCGAGTTGTCCTGACGCTAACCCGTGTTGTCCTGACGCTAACCCTAGTTGTCCTGACGCTAACCCGAGTTGTCCTGACGCTAATCCTAGTTGTCCTGACGCTAACCCGAGTTGTCCTGACGCTAACCCGAGTTGTCCTGACGCTAACCCGAGTTATCCTGACGCTATCCCGAGTTGTCCTGACGCTAACCCGAGTTGTCCTGACGCTAACCCGAGTTGTCCTGACGCTAACCCGAGTTGTCCTGACGCTAACCCGAGTTGTCCTGACGCTAACCCGAGTTGTCCTGACGCTAACCCTAATTGTCCTGACGCTAACCCGAGTTGTCCTGACGCTAACCCTAGTTGTCCTGACGCTAACCCTAGTTGTCCTGACGCTAACCCTACTTGTCCTGACGCTAACCCTAGTTTTCCTGACGCTAACCCTAGTTGTCCTGACGCTAACCCTACTTGTCCTGACGCTAACCCTAGTTGTCCTGACGCTAACCCTACTTGTCCTGACGCTAACCCTAGTTGTCCTGACGTTAACCCTAGTTGTCCTGACGCTAACCCTAGTTGTCCTGACGTTAACCCTAGTTGTCCTGACGTTAACCCTAGTTGTCCTGACGCTAACCCTACTTGTCCTGACGCTAACCCTAGTTGTCCTGACGCTAACCCTAGTTGTCCTGACACTAACCCTAGTTGTCCTGACGCTAACCCGAGTTGTCCTGACGCTAACCCGTGTTGTCCTGACGCTAACCCTAGTTGTCCTGACGCTAACCCGAGTTGTCCTGACGCTAATCCTAGTTGTCCTGACGCTAACCCGAGTTGTCCTGACGCTAACCCGAGTTGTCCTGACGCTAACCCGAGTTATCCTGACGCTATCCCGAGTTGTCCTGACGCTAACCCGAGTTGTCCTGACGCTAACCCGAGTTGTCCTGACGCTAACCCGAGTTGTCCTGACGCTAACCCGAGTTGTCCTGACGCTAACCCGAGTTGTCCTGACGCTAACCCGAGTTGTCCTGACGCTAACCCTAATTGTCCTGACGCTAACCCGAGTTGTCCTGACGCTAACCCTAGTTGTCCTGACGCTAACCCTAGTTGTCCTGACGCTAACCCTACTTGTCCTGACGCTAACCCTAGTTTTCCTGACGCTAACCCTAGTTGTCCTGACGCTAACCCTACTTGTCCTGACGCTAACCCTAGTTGTCCTGACGCTAACCCTACTTGTCCTGACGCTAACCCTAGTTGTCCTGACGTTAACCCTAGTTGTCCTGACGCTAACCCTAGTTGTCCTGACGTTAACCCTAGTTGTCCTGACGCTAACCCTACTTGTCCTGACGCTAACCCTAGTTGTCCTGACGCTAACCCTAGTTGTCCTGACACTAACCCTAGTTGTCCTGACGCTAACCCGAGTTGTCCTGACGCTAACCCGTGTTGTCCTGACGCTAACCCTAGTTGTCCTGACGCTAACCCGAGTTGTCCTGACGCTAATCCTAGTTGTCCTGACGCTAACCCGAGTTGTCCTGACGCTAACCCGAGTTGTCCTGACGCTAACCCGAGTTATCCTGACGCTATCCCGAGTTGTCCTGACGCTAACCCGAGTTGTCCTGACGCTAACCCGAGTTGTCCTGACGCTAACCCGAGTTGTCCTGACGCTAACCCGAGTTGTCCTGACGCTAACCCGAGTTGTCCTGACGCTAACCCTAATTGTCCTGACGCTAACCCGAGTTGTCCTGACGCTAACCCTAGTTGTCCTGACGCTAACCCTAGTTGTCCTGACGCTAACCCTCGTTGTCCTGACGCTAACCCTCGTTGTCCTGACGCTAACCCTAGTTGTCCTGACGCTAAACCTAGTTGTCCTGACGCTAACCCTAGTTGTCCTGACGCTAACCCTAGTTGTCCTGACGCTAACCCTAGTTGTCCTGACGCTAACCATAGTTGTCCTGACGCTAACCCGAGTTGTCCTGACGCTAATCCGAGTTGTCCTGACGCTAACCCGAGTTGTCCTGACGCTAACCCGAGTTGTCCTGACGCTAACCCGAGTTGTCCTGACGATAACCCGAGTTGTCCTGACGCTAACCCGAGTTCTCCTGACGCTAACCCGAGTTGTCCTGAAGCTAACCCGAGTTGTCCTGACGCTAACCCGAGTTGTCCTGACGCTAACCCTAATTGTCCTGACGCTAACCCTACTTGTCCTGACGCTAACCCTCATTGTCCTGACGCTAACCCTAGTTGTCCTGACGCAAACCCTACTTGTCCTGACGCTAACCCTAGTTGTCCTGACGCTAACCCTAGTTGTCCTGACGCTAACCCTACATGTCCTGACGCTAACCCTAGTTGTCCTGACGCTAACCCTAGTTGTCCTGATGCTAACCCTACTTGTCCTGACGCTAACCCTAGTTGTCCTGACGCTAACCCTAGTTGTCCTGACGCTAACCCTACTTGTCCTGACGCTAACCCTAGTTGTCCTGACGCTAACCCTACTTGTCCTGATGCTAACCCTACTTGTCCTGACGCTAACCATAGTTGTCCTGACGCTAACCCTACTTGTCATGACGCTAACCCTAGTTGTCCTGACGCTAACCCTAGTTGTCCTGACGCTAACCCTAGTTTGCCTGACGCTAACCCTAGTTGTCCTGACGCTAACCCTAGTTGTCCTGACGCTAACCCTAGTTGTCCTGACGCTAACCCTACTTGTCCTGACGCTAACCCTACTTGTCCTGACGCTAACCCTACTTGTCCTGACGCTAACCGTAGTTGTCCTGACGCTAACCCTACTTGTCCTGACGCTAACCCTAGTTTTCCTGACGCTAACCCTAGTTGTCCTGACGCTAACCCTACTTGTCCTGACGATAACCCTAGTTGTCCTGACGCTAACCCTAGTTGTCCTGACGCTAACCCTACTTGTCCTGACGCTAACCCTAGTTGTCCTGACGTTAACCCTAGTTGTCCTGACGCTAACCCTAGTTGTCCTGACGTTAACCCTAGTTGTCCTGACGCTAACCCTACTTGTCCTGACGCTAACCCTAGTTGTCCTGACGCTAACCCTAGTTGTCCTGACGCTAACCAGAGTTGTCCTGACGCTAACCCGAGTTGTCCTGACGCTAACCCTAGTTGTCCTGACGCTAACCCTAGTTGTCCTGACGCTAACCCGAGTTGTCCTGACGCTAACCCTAGTTGTCCTGACGCTAACCCGAGTTGTCCTGACGCTAACCCGAGTTGTCCTGACGCTAACCCGAGTTGTCCTGACGCTAACCCGAGTTATCCTGACACTAACCCGAGTTGTCCTGACGATAACCCGAGTTGTCCTGACGCTAACCCGAGTTGTCCTGACGCTAACCCGAGTTCTCCTGACGCTAACCCGAGTTGACCTGACGCTAACCCGAGTTGTCCTGAAGCTAACCCGAGTTGTCCTGACGCTAACCCGAGTTGTCCTGACGCTAACCCTAATTGTCCTGACGCTAACCCGAGTTGTCCTGACACTAACCCTAGTTGTCCTGACGCTAACCCAAGTTGTCCTGACGCTAACCCTAGTTGTCCTGACGCTAACCCTACTTGTCCTGACGCTAACCCTCGTTGTCCTGACGCTAACCCTAGTTGTCCTGACGCTAACCCTAGTTGTCCTGACGCTAACCCTACTTGTCCTGACGCTCAACCTAGTTGTCCTGACGCTAACCCTAGTTGTCCTGACGCTAACCCTAGTTGTCCTGACGCTAACCCTACATGTCCTGACGCTAACCCGAGTTGTCCTGACGCTAACCCTAATTGTCCTGACGCTAACCCGAGTTGTCCTGACACTAACCCTAGTTGTCCTGACGCTAACCCTAGTTGTCCTGACGCTAACCCTAGTTGTCCTGACGCTAACCCTACTTGTCCTGACGCTAACCCTCGTTGTCCTGACGCTAACCCTAGTTGTCCTGACGCTAAACCTAGTTGTCCTGACGCTAACCCTAGTTGTCCTGACGCTAACCCTACTTGTCCTGACGCTAACCCTAGTTGTCCTGACGCTAACCCTAGTTGTCCTGACGCTAACCCTACATGTCCTGATGCTAACCCTAGTTGTCCTGACGCTAACCCTAGTTGTCCTGACACTAACCCTACTTGTCCTGACTCTAACCCTAGTTGTCCTGACGCTAACCCTAGTTGTCCTGACGCTAACCCTACTTGTCCTGACGCTAACCGTACTTGTCCTGACGCTAACCCTACTTGTCCTGACGCTAACCCTAGTTGTCCTGACGTTAACCCTAGTTGTCCTGACGCTAACCCTAGTTGTCCTGACGTTAACCCTAGTTGTCCTGACGCTAACCCTACTTGTCCTGACGCTAACCCTAGTTGTCCTGACGCTAACCCTAGTTGTCCTGACGCTAACCCGAGTTGTCCTGACGCTAACCCGAGTTGTCCTGACGCTAACCCTAGTTGTCCTGACGCTAACCCTAGTTGTCCTGACGCTAACCCGAGTTGTCCTGACGCTAACCCTAGTTGTCCTGACGCTAACCCGAGTTGTCCTGACGCTAACCCGAGTTGTCCTGACGCTAACCCGAGTTGTCCTGACGCTAACCCGAGTTATCCTGACACTAACCCGAGTTGTCCTGACGATAACCCGAGTTGTCCTGACGCTAACCCGAGTTGTCCTGACGCTAACCCGAGTTCTCCTGACGCTAACCCGAGTTGACCTGACGCTAACCCGAGTTGTCCTGAAGCTAACCCGAGTTGTCCTGACGCTAACCCGAGTTGTCCTGACGCAAACCCTAATTGTCCTGACGCTAACCCGAGTTGTCCTGACACTAACCCTAGTTGTCCTGACGCTAACCCTAGTTGTCCTGACGCTAACCCTAGTTGTCCTGACGCTAACCCTACTTGTCCTGACGCTAACCCTCATTGTCCTGACGCTAACCCTAGTTGTCCTGACGCTAAACCTAGTTGTCCTGACGCTAACCCTAGTTGTCCTGACGCTAACCCTACTTGTCCTGACGCTCAACCTAGTTGTCCTGACGCTAACCCTAGTTGTCCTGACGCTAACCCTAGTTGTCCTGACGCTAACCCTACATGTCCTGACGCTAACCCGAGTTGTCCTGACGCTAACCCTAATTGTCCTGACGCTAACCCGAGTTGTCCTGACACTAACCCTAGTTGTCCTGACGCTAACCCTAGTTGTCCTGACGCTAACCCTAGTTGTCCTGACGCTAACCCTACTTGTCCTGACGCTAACCCTCGTTGTCCTGACGCTAACCCTAGTTGTCCTGACGCTAAACCTAGTTGTCCTGACGCTAACCCTAGTTGTCCTGACGCTAACCCTACTTGTCCTGACGCTAACCCTAGTTGTCCTGACGCTAACCCTACATGTCCTGATGCTAACCCTAGTTGTCCTGACGCTAACCCTAGTTGTCCTGACACTAACCCTACTTGTCCTGACTCTAACCCTAGTTGTCCTGACGCTAACCCTAGTTGTCCTGACGCTAACCCTACTTGTCCTGACGCTAACCGTACTTGTCCTGACGCTAACCCTACTTGTCCTGACGCTAACCCTAGTTGTCCTGACGCTAACCCTAGTTGTCCTGACGCTAACCCTACTTGTCCTGACGCTAACCCTAGTTTTCCTGACGCTAACCCTAGTTGTCCTGACGCTAACCCTACTTGTCCTGACGCTAACCCTAGTTGTCCTGACGCTAACCCTACTTGTCCTGACGCTAACCCTAGTTGTCCTGACGTTAACCCTAGTTGTCCTGACGCTAACCCTAGTTGTCCTGACGTTAACCCTAGTTGTCCTGACGCTAACCCTACTTGTCCTGACGCTAACCCTAGTTGTCCTGACGCTAACCCTAGTTGTCCTGACACTAACCCTAGTTGTCCTGACGCTAACCCGAGTTGTCCTGACGCTAACCCGTGTTGTCCTGACGCTAACCCGTGTTGTCCTGACGCTAACCCTAGTTGTCCTGACGCTAACCCGAGTTGTCCTGATGCTAACCCTAGTTGTCCTGACGCTAACCCGAGTTGTCCTGACGCTAACCCGAGTTGTCCTGACGCTAACCCGAGTTATCCTGACGCTATCCCGAGTTGTCCTGACGATAACCCGAGTTGTCCTGACGCTAACCCGAGTTGTCCTGACGCTAACCCGAGTTGTCCTGACGCTAACCCGAGTTGTCCTGAAGCTAACCCGAGTTGTCCTAACGCTAACCCGAGTTGTCCTGACGCTAACCCTAATTGTCCTGACGCTAACCCGAGTTGTCCTGACGCTAACCCTAGTTGTCCTGACGCTAACCCTCGTTGTCCTGACGCTAACCCTAGTTGTCCTGACTCTAAACCTAGTTGTCCTGACGCTAACCCTAGTTGTCCTGACGCTAACCCTAGTTGTCCTGACGCTAACCCTAGTTGTCCTGACGCTAACCCTAGTTGTTCTGACGCTAACCCTACATGTCCTGACGCTAACCCTAGTTGTCCTGACGCTAACCCTAGTTGTCCTGACGCTAACCCTACTTGTCCTGACTCTAACCCTAGTTGTCCTGACGCTAACCCTACTTGTCCTGACGCTAACCCTACTTGTCCTGACGCTAACCCTACTTGTCCTGACGCTAACCATAGTTGTCCTGACGCTAACCCTACTTGTCCTGACGCTAACCCTAGTTGTCCTGACGCTAACCCTACTTGTCCTGACGCTAACCCTAGTTTTCCTGACGCTAACCCTAGTTGTCCTGATGCTAACCCTACTTGTCCTGACGCTAACCCTAGTTGTCCTGACGCTAACCCTAGTTGTCCTGACGCTAACCCTACTTGTCCTGACGCTAACCCTAGTTGTCCTGACGCTAACCCTACTTGTCCTGACGCTAACCCTAGTTTTCCTGACGCTAACCCTAGTTGTCCTGATGCTAACCCTACTTGTCCTGACGCTAACCCTAGTTGTCCTGACGCTAACCCTAGTTGTCCTGACGCTAACCCTACTTGTCCTGACGCTAACCCTAGCTGTCCTGACGTTAACCCTAGTTGTCCTGACGCTAACCCTAGTTGTCCTGACGTTAACCCTAGTTGTCCTGACGCTAACCCTACTTGTCCTGACGCTAACCCTAGTTGTCCTGACGCTAACCCTAGTTGTCCTGACGCTAACCCTACTTGTCCTGACGCTAACCCTACTTGTCCTGACGCTAACCCTAGTTGTCCTGACACTAACCCTAGTTGTCCTGACGCTAACCCTAGTTGTCCTGACGCTAACCCTAGTTGTCCTGACGCTAACTCTAGTTGTCCTGACGCTAACCCTACTTGTCCTGACTCTAACCCTAGTTGTCCTGACGCTAACCCTAGTTGTCCTGACGCTAACCCTACTTGTCCTGACGCTAACCGTACTTGTCCTGACGCTAACCCTACTTGTCCTGACGCTAACCCTAGTTGTCCTGACGCTAACCCTAGTTGTCCTGACGCTAACCCTAGTTGTCCTGACGCTAACCCTACTTGTCCTGACGCTAACCCTAGTTTTCCTGACGCTAACCCTAGTTGTCCTGACGCTAACCCTACTTGTCCTGACGCTAACCCTAGTTGTCCTGACGCTAACCCTACTTGTCCTGACGCTAACCCTAGTTGTCCTGACGTTAACCCTAGTTGTCCTGACGCTAACCCTAGTTGTCCTGACGTTAACCCTAGTTGTCCTGACGCTAACCCTACTTGTCCTGACGCTAACCCTAGTTGTCCTGACGCTAACCCTAGTTGTCCTGACACTAACCCTAGTTGTCCTGACGCCAACCCGAGTTGTCCTGACGCTAACCCGTGTTGTCCTGACGCTAACCCGTGTTGTCCTGACGCTAACCCTAGTTGTCCTGACGCTAACCCTAGTTGTCCTGACGCTAACCCTAGTTGTCCTGACGTTAACCCTAGTTGTCCTGACGCTAACCCTACTTGTCCTGACGCTAACCCTAGTTGTCCTGACGCTAACCCTAGTTGTCCTGACACTAACCCTAGTTGTCCTGACGCTAACCCGAGTTGTCCTGACGCTAACCCGTGTTGTCCTGACGCTAACCCGTGTTGTCCTGACGCTAACCCTAGTTGTCCTGACGCTAACCTGAGTTGTCCTGATGCTAACCCTAGTTGTCCTGACGCTAACCCGAGTTGTCCTGACGCTAACCCGAGTTATCCTGATGCTATCCCGAGTTGTCCTGACGATAACCCGAGTTGTCCTGACGCTAACCCGAGTTGTCCTGACGCTAACCCGAGTTGTCCTGACGCTAACCCGAGTTGTCCTGAAGCTAACCCGAGTTGTCCTAACGCTAACCCGAGTTGTCCTGACGCTAACCCTAATTGTCCTGACGCTAACCCGAGTTGTCCTGACGCTAACCCTAGTTGTCCTGACGCTAACCCTCGTTGTCCTGATGCTAACCCTAGTTGTCCTGACGCTAAACCTAGTTGTCCTGACGCTAACCCTAGTTGTCCTGACGCTAACCCTAGTTGTCCTGACGCTAACCCTAGTTGTCCTGACGCTAACCCTACATGTCCTGACGCTAACCCTAGTTGTCCTGACGCTAACCCTAGTTGTCCTGACGCTAACCCTACTTGTCCTGACTCTAACCCTACTTGTCCTGACGCTAACCCTACTTGTCCTGACGCTAACCCTACTTGTCCTGACGATAACCCTACTTGTCCTGACGCTAACCCTACTTGTCCTGACGCTAACCATAGTTGTCCTGACGCTAACCCTACTTGTCCTGACGCTAACCCTAGTTGTCCTGACGCTAACTCTACTTGTCCTGACGCTAACCCTAGTTTTCCTGACGCTAACCCTAGTTGTCCTGATGCTAACCCTACTTGTCCTGACGCTAACCCTAGTTGTCCTGACGCTAACCCTAGTTGTCCTGACGCTAACCCTACTTGTCCTGACGCTAACCCTAGTTGTCCTGACGTTAACCCTAGTTGTCCTGACGCTAACCCTAGTTGTCCTGACGTTAACCCTAGTTGTCCTGACGCTAACCCTACTTGTCCTGACGCTAACCCTAGTTGTCCTGATGCTAACCCTAGTTGTCCTGACGCTAACCCTAGTTGTCCTGACGCTAACCCTACTTGTCCTGACGCTAACCCTACTTGTCCTGACGCTAACCCTAGTTGTCCTGACACTAACCCTAGTTGTCCTGACGCTAACCCTAGTTGTCCTGACGCTAACCCTAGTTGTCCTGACGCTAACCCTACTTGTCCTGACTCTAACCCTAGTTGTCCTGACGCTAACCCTAGTTGTCCTGACGCTAACCCTACTTGTCCTGACGCTAACCCTAGTTGTCCTGACGCTAACCCTACTTGTCCTGACGCTAACCCTAGTTTTCCTGACGCTAACCCTAGTTGTCCTGACGCTAACCCTACTTGTCCTGACGCTAACCCTAGTTGTCCTGACGCTAACCCTACTTGTCCTGACGCTAACCCTAGTTGTCCTGACGTTAACCCTAGTTGTCCTGACGCTAACCCTAGTTGTCCTGACGTTAACCCTAGTTGTCCTGACGCTAACCCTACTTGTCCTGACGCTAACCCTAGTTGTCCTGACGCTAACCCTAGTTGTCCTGACGCCAACCCGAGTTGTCCTGACGCTAACCCGTGTTGTCCTGACGCTAACCCGTGTTGTCCTGACGCTAACCCTAGTTGTCCTGACGCTAACCCGAGTTGTCCTGATGCTAACCCTAGCTGTCCTGACGCTAACCCGAGTTGTCCTGACGCTAACCCGAGTTGTCCTGACGCTAACCCGAGTTATCCTGACGCTATCCCGAGTTGTCCTGACGATAACCCGAGTTGTCCTGACGCTAACCCGAGTTGTCCTGATGCTAACCCGAGTTGTCCTGACGCTAACCCGAGTTGTCCTGAAGCTAACCCGAGTTGTCCTGACGCTAACCCGAGTTGTCCTGACGCTAACCCTAATTGTCCTGACGCTAACCCGAGTTGTCCTGACGCTAACCCTAGTTGTCCTGACGCTAACCCTAGTTGTCCTGACGCTAACCCTAGTTGTCCTGACGCTAACCCTCGTTGTCCTGACGCTAACCCTAGTTGTCCTGACGCTAAACCTAGTTGTCCTGACGCTAACCCTAGTTGTCCTGATGCTAACCCTAGTTGTCCTGACGCTAACCCTAGTTGTCCTGACGCTAACCCTAGTTGTCCTGACGCTAACCCTACATGTCCTGACGCTAACCCTAGTTGTCCTGACGCTAACCCTAGTTGTCCTGACGCTAACCCTACTTGTCCTGACTCTAACCCTAGTTGTCCTGACGCTAACCCTACTTGTCCTGACGCTAACCCTACTTGTCCTGACGCTAACCCTACTTGTCCTGATGCTAACCCTACTTGTCCTGACGCTAACCATAGTTGTCCTGACGCTAACCCTACTTGTCCTGACGCTAACCCTAGTTGTCCTGACGCTAACCCTAGTTGTCCTGATGCTAACCCTACTTGTCCTGACGCTAACCCTAGTTTTCCTGACGCTAACCCTAGTTGTCCTGACGCTAACCCTACTTGTCCTGACGCTAACCCTACTTGTCCTGACGCTAACCCTAGTTGTCCTGACACTAACCCTAGTTGTCCTGACGCTAACCCTAGTTGTCCTGACGCTAACCCTAGTTGTCCTGACGCTAACCCTACTTGTCCTGACTCTAACCCTAGTTGTCCTGACGCTAACCCTAGTTGTCCTGACGCTAACCCTACTTGTCCTGACGCTAACCCTAGTTGTCCTGACGCTAACCCTACTTGTCCTGACGCTAACCCTAGTTTTCCTGACGCTAACCCTAGTTGTCCTGACGCTAACCCTACTTGTCCTGACGCTAACCCTAGTTGTCCTGACGCTAACCCTACTTGTCCTGACGCTAACCCTAGTTGTCCTGACGTTAACCCTAGTTGTCCTGACGCTAACCCTAGTTGTCCTGACGTTAACCCTAGTTGTCCTGACGCTAACCCTACTTGTCCTGACGCTAACCCTAGTTGTCCTGACGCTAACCCTAGTTGTCCTGACACTAACCCTAGTTGTCCTGACGCCAACCCGAGTTGTCCTGACGCTAACCCGTGTTGTCCTGACGCTAACCCGTGTTGTCCTGACGCTAACCCTAGTTGTCCTGACGCTAACCCGAGTTGTCCTGATGCTAACCCTAGCTGTCCTGACGCTAACCCGAGTTGTCCTGACGCTAACCCGAGTTGTCCTGACGCTAACCCGAGTTATCCTGACGCTATCCCGAGTTGTCCTGACGATAACCCGAGTTGTCCTGACGCTAACCCGAGTTGTCCTGATGCTAACCCGAGTTGTCCTGACGCTAACCCGAGTTGTCCTGAAGCTAACCCGAGTTGTCCTGACGCTAACCCGAGTTGTCCTGACGCTAACCCTAATTGTCCTGACGCTAACCCGAGTTGTCCTGACGCTAACCCTAGTTGTCCTGACGCTAACCCTAGTTGTCCTGACGCTAACCCTAGTTGTCCTGACGCTAACCCTCGTTGTCCTGACGCTAACCCTAGTTGTCCTGACGCTAAACCTAGTTGTCCTGACGCTAACCCTAGTTGTCCTGACGCTAACCCTAGTTGTCCTGACGCTAACCCTAGTTGTCCTGACGCTAACCCTAGTTGTCCTGACGCTAACCCTACATGTCCTGACGCTAACCCTAGTTGTCCTGACGCTAACCCTAGTTGTCCTGACGCTAACCCTACTTGTCCTGACTCTAACCCTAGTTGTCATGACGCTAACCCTACTTGTCCTGACGCTAACCCTACTTGTCCTGACGCTAACCCTACTTGTCCTGATGCTAACCCTACTTGTCCTGACGCTAACCATAGTTGTCCTGACGCTAACCCTACTTGTCCTGACGCTAACCCTAGTTGTCCTGACGCTAACCCTAGTTGTCCTGATGCTAACCCTACTTGTCCTGACGCTAACCCTAGTTTTCCTGACGCTAACCCTAGTTGTCCTGATGCTAACCCTACTTGTCCTGACGCTAACCCTAGTTGTCCTGACGCTAACCCTAGTTGTCCTGACGCTAACCCTACTTGTCCTGACGCTAACCCTAGTTGTCCTGACGTTAACCCTAGTTGTCCTGACGCTAACCCTAGTTGTCCTGACGTTAACCCTAGTTGTCCTGACGCTAACCCTACTTGTCCTGACGCTAACCCTACTTGTCCTGACGCTAACCCTAGTTGTCCTGACACTAACCCTAGTTGTCCTGACGCTAACCCTAGTTGTCCTGACGCTAACCCTAGTTGTCCTGACGCTAACCCTAGTTGTCCTGACGCTAACCCTACTTGTCCTGACGCTAACCCTCGTTGTCCTGACGCTAACCCTAGTTGTCCTGACGCTAAACCTAGTTGTCCTGACGCTAACCCTAGTTGTCCTGACGCTAACCCTACTTGTCCTGACGCTAACCCTAGTTGTCCTGACGCTAACCCTAGTTGTCCTGACGCTAACCCTTGTTGTCGTGACGCTAACCCTACTTGTCCTAACTCTAAACCTAGTTGTCCTGATGCTAACCCTAGTTGTCCTGACGCTAACCCTACGTGTCCTGACGCTAACCCTACTTGTCCTGACGCTAACCCTACTTGTCCTGACGCTAACCCTACTTGTCCTGACGCTAACCATAGTTGTCCTGACGCTAACCCTAGTTGTCCTGACGCTAACCCTAGTTGTCCTGACGCTAACCCTAGTTGTCCTGACGTTAAACCTAGTTGTCCTGACGCTAACCCTAGTTGTCCTGACGCTAACCCTACTTGTCCTGACGCTAACCCTACTTGTCCTGACGCTAACCCTACTTGTCCTGATGCTAACTCTAGTTGTCCTGATGCTAACCCTAGTTGTCCTGACGCTAACCCTAGTTGTCCTGACGCTAACCCTAGTTGTCCTGATGCTAACCCTAGTTGTCCTGACGCTAAACCTAGTTGTCCTGACGCTAACCCTAGTTGTCCTGACGCTAACCCTAGTTGTCCTGACGCTAACCCTAGTTGTTCTCACGCTAACCCTAGTTGTACTGACGCTAACCCTAGTTGTCCTGACGCTAACCCTAGTTGTCCTGACGCTAACCCTAGTTGTCCTGACGCCAACCCTAGTTGTCCTGACGCCAACCCTAGTTGTCCTGACGCCAACCCTAGTTGTCCTGACGCTAACGCTAGTTGTCCTGACGCTAACCCTAGTTGTCCTGACGCCAACCCTAGTTGTCCTGACGCTAACCCTAGTTGTCCTGATGCTAACCCTAGTTGTCCTGACGCTAACCCTAGTTGTCCTGACGCTAACCCTAGTTGTCCTGACGCTAACCCGAGTTGTCCTGACGCTAACCCTAGTTGTCCTGACGCTAACCCGAGTTGTCCTGACGCTAATCCGAGTTGTCCTGACGCTAACCCGAGTTGTCCTGACGCTAACCCGAGTTGTCCTGATGCTAACCCTAGTTGTCCTGACGCTAACCCGAGTTGTCCTGACGCTAACCCGAGTTGTCCTGACGCTAACCCGAGTTATCCTGACGCTATCCCGAGTTGTCCTGACGATAACCCGTGTTGTCCTGACGCTAACCCGAGTTGTCCTGACGCTAACCCGAGTTGTCCTGACGCTAACCCGAGTTGTCCTGAAGCTAACCCGAGTTGTCCTAACGCTAACCCGAGTTGTCCTGACGCTAACCCTAATTGTCCTGACGCTAACCCGAGTTGTCCTGACGCTAACCCTAGTTGTCCTGACGCTAACCCTCGTTGTCCTGACGCTAACCCTAGTTGTCCTGACGCTAAACCTAGTTGTCCTGACGCTAACCCTAGTTGTCCTGACGCTAACCCTACTTGTCCTGACTCTAACCCTAGTTGTCCTGACGCTAACCCTACTTGTCCTGACGCTAACCCTACTTGTCCTGACGCTAACCCTACTTGTCCTGACGCTAACCATAGTTGTCCTGACGCTAACCCTACTTGTCCTGACGCTAACCCTAGTTGTCCTGACGCTAACCCTACTTGTCCTGACGCTAACCCTAGTTTTCCTGACGCTAACCCTAGTTGTCCTGATGCTAACCCTACTTGTCCTGACGCTAACCCTAGTTGTCCTGACGCTAACCCTACTTGTCCTGACGCTAACCCTACTTGTCCTGACGCTAACCCTAGTTGTCCTGACACTAACCCTAGTTGTCCTGACGCTAACCCTAGTTGTCCTGACGCTAACCCTAGTTGTCCTGACGCTAACCCTAGTTGTCCTGACGCTAACCCTACTTGTCCTGACTCTAACCCTAGTTGTCCTGACGCTAACCCTAGTTGTCCTGACGCTAACCCTACTTGTCCTGACACTAACCGTACTTGTCCTGACGCTAACCCTACTTGTCCTGACGCTAACCCTAGTTGTCCTGACGCTAACCCTACTTGTCCTGACACTAACCGTACTTGTCCTGACGCTAACCCTACTTGTCCTGACGCTAACCCTAGTTGTCCTGACGCTAACCATAGTTGTCCTGACGCTAACCCTACTTGTCCTGACGCTAACCCTAGTTGTCCTGACGCTAACCCTAGTTGTCCTGACGCTAACCCTAGTTGTCCTGACGCTAACCCTACTTGTCCTGACGCTAACCCTAGTTTTCCTGACGCTAACCCTAGTTGTCCTGACGCTAACCCTAGTTGTCCTGACGCTAACCGTCGTTGTCCTGACGCTAACCCTAGTTGTCCTGACGCTAAACCTAGTTGTCCTGACGCTAACCCTAGTTGTCCTGACGCTAACCCTACTTGTCCTGACGCTAACCCTAGTTGTCCTGACGCTAACCCTAGTTGTCCTGACGCTAACCCTAGTTGTCGTGACGCTAACCCTACATGTCCTGACGCTAACCCTAGTTGTCCTGACGCTAACCCTACTTGTCCTAACTCTAAACCTAGTTGTCCTGACGCTAACCCTAGTTGTCCTGACGCTAACCCTACGTGTCCTGACGCTAACCCTACTTGTCCTGACGCTAACCCTACTTGTCCTGACGCTAACCCTACTTGTCCTGACGCTAACCATAGTTGTCCTGACGCTAACCCTACTTGTCCTGACGCTAACCCTAGTTGTCCTGACGCTAACCCTAGTTGTCCTGACGTTAAACCTAGTTGTCCTGACGCTAACCCTAGTTGTCCTGACGCTAACCCTACTTGTCCTGACGCTAACCCTACTTGTCCTGACGCTAACCCTACTTGTCCTGACGCTAACTCTAGTTGTCCTGATGCTAACCCTAGTTGTCCTGACGCTAACCCTAGTTGTCCTGACGCTAACCCTAGTTGTCCTGACGCTAACCCTAGTTGTCCTGATGCTAACCCTAGTTGTCCTGACGCTAAACCTACTTGTCCTGACGCTAACCATAGTTGTCCTGACGCTAACCCTACTTGTCCTGACGCTAACCCTAGTTGTCCTGACGCTAACCCTAGTTGTCCTGATGCTAACCCTACTTGTCCTGACGCTAACCCTAGTTTTCCTGACGCTAACCCTAGTTGTCCTGATGCTAACCCTACTTGTCCTGACGCTAACCCTAGTTGTCCTGACGCTAACCCTACTTGTCCTGACGCTAACCCTAGTTGTCCTGACGCTAACCCTAGTTGTCCTGACGCTAACCCTAGTTGTCCTGACGCTAACCCTACTTGTCCTGACGCTAACCCTAGTTGTCCTGACACTAACCCTAGTTGTCCTGACGCTAACCCTAGTTGTCCTGACGCTAACCCTACTTGTCCTGACGCTAACCCTCGTTGTCCTGACGCTAACCCTAGTTGTCCTGACGCTAAACCTAGTTGTCCTGACGCTAACCCTAGTTGTCCTGACGCTAACCCTACTTGTCCTGACGCTAACCCTAGTTGTCCTGACGCTAACCCTAGTTGTCCTGACGCTAACCCTAGTTGTCGTGACGCTAACCCTACATGTCCTGACGCTAACCCTAGTTGTCCTGACGCTAACCCTACTTGTCCTAACTCTAAACCTAGTTGTCCTGACGCTAACCCTAGTTGTCCTGACGCTAACCCTACGTGTCCTGACGCTAACCCTACTTGTCCTGACGCTAACCCTACTTGTCCTGACGCTAACCCTACTTGTCCTGACGCTAACCATAGTTGTCCTGACGCTAACCCTACTTGTCCTGACGCTAACCCTAGTTGTCCTGACGCTAACCCTAGTTGTCCTGACGTTAAACCTAGTTGTCCTGACGCTAACCCTAGTTGTCCTGACGCTAACCCTACTTGTCCTGACGCTAACCCTACTTGTCCTGACGCTAACCCTACTTGTCCTGACGCTAACTCTAGTTGTCCTGATGCTAACCCTAGTTGTCCTGACGCTAACCCTAGTTGTCCTGACGCTAACCCTAGTTGTCCTGATGCTAACCCTAGTTGTCCTGACTCTAAACCTAGTTGTCCTGACGCTAACCCTAGTTGTCCTGACGCTAACCCTAGTTGTCCTGAAGCTAACCCTAGTTGTTCTCACGCTAACCCTAGTTGTACTGACGCTAACCCTAGTTGTCCTGACGCTAACCCTAGTTGTCCTGACGCTAACCCTAGTTGTCCTGACGCCAACCCTAGTTGTCCTGACGCCAACCCTAGTTGTCCTGACGCCAACCCTAGTTGTCCTGACGCTAACGCTAGTTGTCCTGACGCTAACCCTAGTTGTCCTGACGCCAACCCTAGTTGTCCTGACGCTAACCCTAGTTGTCCTGATGCTAACCCTAGTTGTCCTGACGCTAACCCTAGTTGTCCTGACGCTAACCCTAGTTGTCCTGACGCTAACCCGAGTTGTCCTGACGCTAACCCTAGTTGTCCTGACGCTAACCCGAGTTGTCCTGACGCTAATCCGAGTTGTCCTGACGCTAACCCGAGTTGTCCTGACGCTAACCCGAGTTGTCCTGACGCTAACCCGAGTTGTCCTGACGCTAACCCGAGTTGTCCTGAAGCTAACCCGAGTTGTCCTGACGCTAACCCGAGTTGTCCTGACGCTAACCCTAATTGTCCTGACGCTAACCCTACTTGTCCTGACGCTAACCCTCATTGTCCTGACGCTAACCCTAGTTGTCCTGACGCTAACCCTACTTGTCCTGACGCTAACCCTAGTTGTCCTGACGCTAACCCTAGTTGTCCTGACGCTAACCCTACATGTCCTGACGCTAACCCTAGTTGTCCTGACGCTAACCCTAGTTGTCCTGATGCTAACCCTACTTGTCCTGACGCTAACCCTAGTTGTCCTGACGCTACCCCTAGTTGTCCTGACGCTAACCCTACTTGTCCTGACGCTAACCCTAGTTGTCCTGACGCTAACCCTACTTGTCCTGACGCTAACCCTACTTGTCCTGACGCTAACCATAGTTGTCCTGACGCTAACCCTACTTGTCCTGACGCTAACCCTAGTTGTCCTGACGCTAACCCTAGTTGTCCTCATGCTAACCCTAGTTGTCCTGACGCTAAACCTAGTTGTCCTGACGCTAACCCTAGTTGTCCTGACGCTAACCCTAGTTGTCCTGACGCTAACCCTAGTTGTTCTCACGCTAACCCTAGTTGTACTGACGCTAACCCTAGTTGTCCTGACGCTAACCCTAGTTGTCCTGACGCTAACCCTAGTTGTCCTGACGCCAACCCTAGTTGTCCTGACGCCAACCCTAGTTGTCCTGACGCCAACCCTAGTTGTCCTGACGCTAACGCTAGTTGTCCTGACGCTAACCCTAGTTGTCCTGACGCCAACCCTAGTTGTCCTGACGCTAACCCTAGTTGTCCTGATGCTAACCCTAGTTGTCCTGACGCTAACCCTAGTTGTCCTGACGCTAACCCTAGTTGTCCTGACGCTAACCCGAGTTGTCCTGACGCTAACCCTAGTTGTCCTGACGCTAACCCGAGTTGTCCTGACGCTAATCCGAGTTGTCCTGACGCTAACCCGAGTTGTCCTGACGCTAACCCGAGTTGTCCTGACGCTATCCCGAGTTGTCCTGACGATAACCCGAGTTGTCCTGACGCTAACCCGAGTTGTCCTGACGCTAACCCGAGTTGTCCTGAAGCTAACCCGAGTTGTCCTGACGCTAACCCGAGTTGTCCTGACGCTAACCCTAATTGTCCTGACGCTAACCCTACTTGTCCTGACGCTAACCCTCATTGTCCTGACGCTAACCCTAGTTGTCCTGACGCTAACCCTACTTGTCCTGATGCTAACCCTAGTTGTCCTGACGGTAACCCTAGTTGTCCTGACGCTAACCCTACATGTCCTGACGCTAACCCTAGTTGTCCTGACGCTAACCCTAGTTGTCCTGATGCTAACCCTACTTGTCCTGACGCTAACCCTAGTTGTCCTGACGCTACCCCTAGTTGTCCTGACGCTAACCCTACTTGTCCTGACGCTAACCCTAGTTGTCCTGACGCTAACCCTACTTGTCCTGACGCTAACCCTACTTGTCCTGACGCTAACCATAGTTGTCCTGACGCTAACCCTACTTGTCCTGACGCTAACCCTAGTTGTCCTGACGCTAACCCTAGTTGTCCTGACGCTAACCCTAGTTGTCCTGACGCTAACCCTACTTGTCCTGACGCTAACCCTACTTGTCCTGACGCTAACCCTAGTTGTCCTGACGCTAACCCTAGTTGTCCTGACGCTAACCCTACTTGTCCTGACGCTAACCCTAGTTTTCCTGACGCTAACCCTAGTTGTCCTGACGCTAACCCTAGTTGTCCTGACGCTAACCCTAGTTGTCCTGACGCTAACCCTAGTTGTCCTGACGCTAACCCGAGTTGTCCTGACGCTAACCCGAGTTGTCCTGACGCTAACCCTAGTTGTCCTGACGCTAACCCTAGTTGTCCTGACGCTAACCCGAGTTGTCCTGACGCTAACCCTAGTTGTCCTGACGCTAACCCGAGTTGTCCTGACGCTAACCCGAGTTGTCCTGACGCTAACCCGAGTTATCCTGACGCTAACCCGAGTTGTCCTGACGATAACCCGAGTTGTCCTGACGCTAACCCGAGTTGTCCTGACACTAACCCGAGTTCTCCTGACGCTAACCCGAGTTGACCTGACGCTAACCCGAGTTGTCCTGAAGCTAACCCGAGTTGTCCTGACGCTAACCCGAGTTGTCCTGACGCTAACCCTAATTGTCCTGACGCTAACCCGAGTTGTCCTGACACTAACCCTAGTTGTCCTGACGCTAACCCTAGTTGTCCTGACGCTAACCCTAGTTGTCCTGACGCTAACCCTACTTGTCCTGACGCTAACCCTCGTTGTCCTGACGCTAACCCTAGTTGTCCTGACGCTAAACCTAGTTGTCCTGACGCTAACCCTAGTTGTCCTGACGCTAACCCTACTTGTCCTGACGCTAAACCTAGTTGTCCTGACGCTAACCCTAGTTGTCCTGACGCTAACCCTAGTTGTCCTGACGCTAACCCTACATGTCCTGACGCTAACCCGAGTTGTCCTGACGCTAACCCTAATTGTCCTGACGCTAACCCGAGTTGTCCTGACACTAACCAAAGTTGTCCTGACGCTAACCCTAGTTGTCCTGACGCTAACCCTAGTTGTCCTGACGCTAACCCTACTTGTCCTGACGCTAACCCTCGTTGTCCTGACGCTAACCCTAGTTGTCCTGACGCTAACCCTAGTTGTCCTGACGCTAACCCTAGTTGTCCTGACGCTAACCCTACATGTCCTGATGCTAACCCTAGTTGTCCTGACGCTAACCCTAGTTGTCCTGACACTAACCCTACTTGTCCTGACTCTAACCCTAGTTGTCCTGACGCTAACCCTAGTTGTCCTGACGCTAACCCTACTTGTCCTGACGCTAACCGTACTTATCCTGATGCTAACCCTACTTGTCCTGACGCTAACCCTAGTTGTCCTGACGCTAACCCTAGTTGTCCTGACGCTAACCCTAGTTGTCCTGACGCTAACCCTACTTGTCCTGACGCTAACCCTAGTTTTCCTGACGCTAACCCTAGTTGTCATGACGCTAACCCTACTTGTCCTGACGCTAACCCTAGTTGTCCTGACGCTAACCCTACTTGTCCTGACGCTAACCCTAGTTGTCCTGACGTTAACCCTAGTTGTCCTGACGCTAACCCTAGTTGTCCTGACGTTAACCCTAGTTGTCCTGACGCTAACCCTACTTGTCCTGACGCTAACCCTAGTTGTCCTGACGCTAACCCTAGTTGTCCTGACACTAACCCTAGTTGTCCTGACGCTAACCCGAGTTGTCCTGACGCTAACCCGTGTTGTCCTGACGCTAACCCGTGTTGTCTTGACGCTAACCCTAGTTGTCCTGACGCTAACCCGAGTTGTCCTGACGCTAACCCTAGTTGTCCTGACGCTAACCCGAGTTGTCCTGACGCTAACCCGAGTTGTCCTGACGCTAACCCGAGTTATCCTGACGCTATCCCGAGTTGTCCTGACGATAACCTGAGTTGTCCTGACGCTAACCCGAGTTGTCCTGACGCTAACCCGAGTTGTCCTGACGCTAACCCGAGTTGTCCTGAAGCTAACCCGAGTTGTCCTGACGCTAACCCGAGTTGTCCTGACGCTAACCCTAATTGTCCTGACGCTAACCCGAGTTGTCCTGACGCTAACCCTAGTTGTCCTGACGCTAACCCTAGTTGTCCTGACGCTAACCCTACTTGTCCTGACGCTAACCCTAGTTGTCCTGACGCTAACCCTAGTTGTCCTGACGCTAACCCTACATGTCCTGACGCTAACCCTAGTTGTCCTGACGCTAACCCTAGTTGTCCTGACGCTAACCCTACTTGTCCTGACGCTAACCCTAGTTGTCCTGACGCTAACCCTAGTTGTCCTGACGCTAACCCTACTTGTCCTGACGCTAACCCTAGTTGTCCTGACGCTAACCCTACTTGTCCTGACGCTAACCCTACTTGTCCTGACGCTAACCATAGTTGTCCTGACGCTAACCCTACTTGTCCTGACGCTAACCCTAGTTGTCCTGACGCTAACCCTAGTTGTCCTGACGCTAACCCGAGTTGTCCTGACGCTAACCCTAATTGTCCTGACGCTAACCCGAGTTGTCCTGACACTAACCAAAGTTGTCCTGACGCTAACCCTAGTTGTCCTGACGCTAACCCTAGTTGTCCTGACGCTAACCCTACTTGTCCTGACGCTAACCCTAGTTGTCCTGACGCTAACCCTACTTGTCCTGACGCTAACCCTACTTGTCCTGACGCTAACCATAGTTGTCCTGACGCTAACCCTACTTGTCCTGACGCTAACCCTAGTTGTCCTGACGCTAACCCTAGTTGTCCTGACGCTAACCCTAGTTGTCCTGACGCTAACCCTACTTGTCCTGACGCTAACCCTACTTGTCCTGACGCTAACCCTAGTTGTCCTGACGCTAACCCTACTTGTACTGACGCTAACCCTAGTTTTCCTGACGCTAACCCTAGTTGTCCTGACGCTAACCCTACTTGTCCTGACGCTAACCCTAGTTGTCCTGACGCTAACCCTAGTTGTCCTGACGCTAACCCTACTTGTCCTGACGCTAACCCTAGTTGTCCTGACGTTAACCCTAGTTGTCCTGACGCTAACCCTAGTTGTCCTGACGTTAACCCTAGTTGTCCTGACGCTAACCCTACTTGTCCTGACGCTAACCCTAGTTGTCCTGACGCTAACCCTACTTGTCCTGACGCTAACCCTCGTTATCCTGACGCTAACCCTAGTTGTCCTGACGCTAAACCTAGTTGTCCTGACGCTAACCCTAGTTGTCCTGACGCTAACCCTACTTGTCCTGACGCTAACCCTAGTTGTCCTGACGCTAACCCTAGTTGTCCTGACACTAACCCTAGTTGTCCTGACGCTAACCCGAGTTGTCCTGACGCTAACCCGTGTTGTCCTGACGCTAACCCGAGTTGTCCTGACGCTAACCCTAGTTGTCCTGACGCTAACCCGAGTTGTCCTGACGCTAACCCGAGTTGTCCTGACGCTAACCCGAGTTATCCTGACGCTATCCCGAGTTGTCCTGACGATAACCCGAGTTGTCCTGACGCTAACCCGAGTTGTCCTGACGCTAACCCGAGTTGTCCTGACGCTAACCCGAGTTGTCCTGAAGCTAACCCGAGTTGTCCTGACGCTAACCCGAGTTGTCCTGACGCTAACCCTAATTGTCCTGACGCTAACCCGAGTTGTCCTGACGCTAACCCTAGTTGTCCTGACGCTAACCCTAGTTGTCCTGACGCTAACCCTACTTGTCGTGACGCTAACCCTAGTTGTCCTGACGCTAACCCTAGTTGTCCTGACGCTAACCCTACATGTCCTGACGCTAACCCTAGTTGTCCTGACGCTAACCCTAGTTGTCCTGATGCTAACCCTACTTGTCCTGACGCTAACCCTAGTTGTCCTGACGCTAACCCTAGTTGTCCTGATGCTAACCCTACTTGTCCTGACGCTAACCCTAGTTGTCCTGACGCTAACCCTACTTGTCCTGACGCTAACCCTACTTGTCCTGACGCTAACCATAGTTGTCCTGACGCTAACCCTACTTGTCCTGACGCTAACCCTAGTTGTCCTGACGCTAACCCTAGTTGTCCTGACGCTAACCCTAGTTGTCCTGACGCTAACCCTACTTGTCCTGACGCTAACCCTACTTGTCCTGACGCTAACCCTAGTTGTCCTGACGCTAACCCTAGTTGTCCTGACGCTAACCCTACTTGACCTGACGCTAACCCTAGTTTTCCTGACGCTAACCCTAGTTGTCCTGACGCTAACCCTACTTGTCCTGACGCTAACCCTAGTTGTCCTGACGCTAACCCTAGTTGTCCTGACGCTAACCCTACTTGTCCTGACGCTAACCCTAGTTGTCCTGACGTTAACCCTAGTTGTCCTGACGCTAACCCTAGTTGTCCTGACGTTAACCCTAGTTGTCCTGACGCTAACCCTACTTGTCCTGACGCTAACCCTAGTTGTCCTGACGCTAACCCTACTTGTCCTGACGCTAACCCTCGTTGTCCTGACGCTAACCCTAGTTGTCCTGACGCTAAACCTAGTTGTCCTGACGCTAACCCTAGTTGTCCTGACGCTAACCCTACTTGTCCTGACGCTAACCCTAGTTGTCCTGACGCTAACCCTAGTTGTCCTGACGCTAACCCTACATGTCCTGATGCTAACCCTAGTTGTCCTGACGCTAACCCTAGTTGTCCTGACACTAACCCTACTTGTCCTGACTCTAACCCTAGTTGTCCTGACGCTAACCCTAGTTGTCCTGACGCTAACCCTACTTGTCGTGACGCTAACCGTACTTGTCCTGATGCTAACCCTACTTGTCCTGACGCTAACCCTAGTTGTCCTGACGCTAACCCTAGTTGTCCTGACGCTAACCCTAGTTGTCCTGACGCTAACCCTACTTGTCCTGACGCTAACCCTAGTTTTCCTGACGCTAACCCTAGTTGTCCTGACGCTAACCCTAATTGTCCTGACGCTAACCCTAGTTGTCCTGACGCTAACCCTACTTGTCCTGACGCTAACCCTAGTTGTCCTGACGTTAACCCTAGTTGTCCTGACGCTAACCCTAGTTGTCCTGACGTTAACCCTAGTTGTCCTGACGCTAACCCTACTTGTCCTGACGCTAACCCTAGTTGTCCTGACGCTAACCCTAGTTGTCCTGACACTAACCCTAGTTGTCCTGAAGCTAACCCGAGTTGTCCTGACGCTAACCCGTGTTGTCCTGACGCTAACCCGTGTTGTCCTGACGCTAACCCTAGTTGTCCTGACGCTAACCCGAGTTGTCCTGACGCTAACCCTAGTTGTCCTGACGCTAACCCGAGTTATCCTGACGCTATCCCGAGTTGTCCTGACGATAACCCGAGTTGTCCTGACGCTAACCCGAGTTGTCCTGACGCTAACCCGAGTTGTCCTGACGCTAACCCGAGTTGTCCTGAAGCTAACCCGAGTTGTCCTGACGCTAACCCGAGTTGTCCTGACGCTAACCCTAATTGTCCTGACGCTAACCCGAGTTGTCCTGACGCTAACCCTAGTTGTCCTGACGCTAACCCTAGTTGTCCTGACGCTAACCCTACATGTCCTGACGCTAACCCTAGTTGTCCTGACGCTAACCCTAGTTGTCCTGATGCTAACCCTACTTGTCCTGACGCTAACCCTAGTTGTCCTGACGCTAACCCTAGTTGTCCTGATGCTAACCCTACTTGTCCTGACGCTAACCCTAGTTGTCCTGACGCTAACCCTACTTGTCCTGACGCTAACCCTACTTGTCCTGACGCTAACCATAGTTGTCCTGACGCTAACCCTACTTGTCCTGACGCTAACCCTAGTTGTCCTGACGCTAACCCTAGTTGTCCTGACGCTAACCCTACTTGTCCTGACGCTAACCCTACTTGTCCTGACGCTAACCCTAGTTGTCCTGACGCTAACCCTAGTTGTCCTGACGCTAACCCTACTTGTCCTGACGCTAACCCTAGTTTTCCTGACGCTAACCCTAGTTGTCCTGACGCTAACCCTACTTGTCCTGACGCTAACCCTAGTTGTCCTGACGCTAACCCTAGTTGTCCTGACGCTAACCCTACTTGTCCTGACGCTAACCCTAGTTGTCCTGACGTTAACCCTAGTTGTCCTGACGCTAACCCTAGTTGTCCTGACGTTAACCCTAGTTGTCCTGACGCTAACCCTACTTGTCCTGACGCTAACCCTAGTTGTCCTGACGCTAACCCTACTTGTCCTGACGCTAACCCTCGTTGTCCTGACGCTAACCCTAGTTGTCCTGACGCTAAACCTAGTTGTCCTGACGCTAACCCTAGTTGTCCTGACGCTAACCCTACTTGTCCTGACGCTAACCCTAGTTGTCCTGACGCTAACCCTAGTTGTCCTGACGCTAACCCTACATGTCCTGATGCTAACCCTAGTTGTCCTGACGCTAACCCTAGTTGTCCTGACACTAACCCTACTTGTCCTGACTCTAACCCTAGTTGTCCTGACGCTAACCCTAGTTGTCCTGACGCTAACCCTACTTGTCCTGACGCTAACCGTACTTGTCCTGATGCTAACCCTACTTGTCCTGACGCTAACCCTAGTTGTCCTGACGCTAACCCTAGTTGTCCTGACGCTAACCCTAGTTGTCCTGACGCTAACCCTACTTGTCCTGACGCTAACCCTAGTTTTCCTGACGCTAACCCTAGTTGTCCTGACGCTAACCCTAATTGTCCTGACGCTAACCCTAGTTGTCCTGACGCTAACCCTACTTGTCCTGACGCTAACCCTAGTTGTCCTGACGTTAACCCTAGTTGTCCTGACGCTAACCCTAGTTGTCCTGAGGTTAACCCTAGTTGTCCTGACGCTAACCCTACTTGTCCTGACGCTAACCCTAGTTGTCCTGACACTAACCCTAGTTGTCCTGACACTAACCCTAGTTGTCCTGAAGCTAACCCGAGTTGTCCTGACGCTAACCCGTGTTGTCCTGACGCTAACCCGTGTTGTCCTGACGCTAACCCTAGTTGTCCTGACGCTAACCCGAGTTGTCCTGACGCTAACCCTAGTTGTCCTGACGCTAACCCGAGTTATCCTGACGCTATCCCGAGTTGTCCTGACGATAACCCGAGTTGTCCTGACGCTAACCCGAGTTGTCCTGACGCTAACCCGAGTTGTCCTGACGCTAACCCGAGTTGTCCTGAAGCTAACCCGAGTTGTCCTGACGCTAACCCGAGTTGTCCTGACGCTAACCCTAATTGTCCTGACGCTAACCCGAGTTGTCCTGACGCTAACCCTAGTTGTCCTGACGCTAACCCTAGTTGTCCTGACGCTAACCCTCGTTGTCCTGACGCTAACCCTAGTTGTCCTGACGCTAACCCTAGTTGTCCTGACGCTAACCCTAGTTGTCCTGACGTTAAACCTAGTTGTCCTGAGGCTAACCCTAGTTGTCCTGACGCTAACCCTAGATGTCCTGATGCTGACCCTACTTGTCCTGACGCTAACCCTACTTGTCCTGACGCTAACTCTAGTTGTCCTGATGCTAACCCTAGTTGTCCTGACGCTAACCCTAGTTGTCCTGACGCTAACCCTAGTTGTCCTGACGCTAACCCTAGTTGTCCTGATGCTAACCCTAGTTGTCCTGACGCTAAACCTAGTTGTCCTGACTCTAACCCTAGTTGTCCTGACGCTAACCCTAGTTGTCCTGACGCTAACCCTAGTTGTCCTGACGCTAACCCTCATTGTCCTGACGCTAACCCTAGTTGTCCTGACGCTAACCCTACTTGTCCTGACGCTAACCCTCATTGTCCTGATGCTAACCCTAGTTGTCCTGACGCTAACCCTACTTGTCCTGACGCTAACCCTAGTTGTCCTGACGCTAACCCTAGTTGTCCTGACGCTAACCCTACATGTCCTGACGCTAACCCTAGTTGTCCTGACGCTAACCCTAGTTGTCCAGACGCTAACCCTAGTTGTCCTGATGCTAACCCTCATTGTCCTGACGCTAACCCTAGTTGTCCTGACGCTAACCCTACTTGTCCTGACGCTAACCCTAGTTGTCCTGACGCTTACCCTACATGTCCAGATGCTAACCCTAGTTGTCCTGACGCTAACCCTAGTTGTCCTGACGCAAACCCTAGTTGTCCTGATGCTAACCCTACTTGTCCTGACGCTAACCCTAGTTGTCCTGACGCTAACCCTAGTTGTCCTGACGCTAACCATACTTGTCCTGACGCTAACCCTAGTTGTCCTGACGCTAACCCTAGTTTTCCTGACGCTAACCCTAGTTGTCCTCACGCTAACCCTAGTTGTCCTGACGCTAACCCAAGTTGTCCTGATGCTAACCCTAGTTGTCCTGACGCCTACCCTAGTTGTCCTGACGCCAACCCTAGTTGTCCTGACGCTAACCCTAGTTGTCCTGACGCTAACCATACTTGTCCTGACGCTAACCCTAGTTGTCCTGACGCTAACCCTACTTGTCCTGATGCTAACCCTACTTGTCTTGACGCTAAACATACTTGTCCTGACGCTAACCCTAGTTGTCCTGACGCTAACCCTAGTTGTCCTGACGCTAACCCTAGTTTGCCTGACGCTAACCCTACTTGTCCTGACGCTAACCCTACTTGTCCTGATGCTAACCCTACTTGTCCTGACGCTAACCCTACTTGTCCTGACGCTAACCCTAGTTGTCCTGACGCTAACCCTAGTTGTCCTGAAGCTAACCCTAGTTGTTCTGATGCTAACCCTAGTTGTCCTGACGCTAACCCTAGTTGTCCTGACGCTAACCCTAGTTGTCCTGACGCTAACCCTAGTTGTCCTGATGTTAACCCTAGTAGTCCTGATGCTAACCCTAGTTGTCCTGACGCTAACCCTAGTTGTCCTGACGCTAACCCTAGTTGTCCTGACGCTAACCCTAGTTGTCCTCACGCTAACCCTAGTTGTCCTGACGCTAACCCTAGTTGTCCTGATGCTAACCCTAGTTGTCCTGACGCCTACCCTAGTTGTCCTGACGCCAACCCTAGTTGTCCTGACGCCAACCCTAGTTGTCCTGACGCTAACCCTAGTTGTCCTGACGCTAACCCTAGTTGTCCTGATGCCAACCCTAGTTGTCCTGACGCTAACCCTAGTTGTCCTGACGCTAACCCTAGTTGTCCTGACGCTAACCCTAGTTGTCCTGACGCTAACCCTACTTGTCCTGACGCTAACCCTAGTTTTCCTGACGCTAACCCTAGTTGTCCTGACGCTAACCCTAGTTGTCCTGACGCTAACCCTACTTGTCCTGACGCTAACCCTAGTTGTCCTGACGCTAACCCTACTTGACCTGACGCTAACCCTAGTTGTCCTGACACTAACCCTTCTTGTCCTGACGCTAACCCTAGTTGTCCTGACGCTAACCCTAGTTGTCCTGACGCTAACCCTAGTTGTCCTGACGCTAACCCTAGTTGTCCTGACGCTAACCCTACTTGTCCTGACGCTAACCCTAGTTTTCCTGACGCTAACCCTAGTTGTCCTGACGCTAACCCTACTTGTCCTGACGCTAACCCTAGTTGTCCTGACGCTAACCCTAGTTGTCCTGACGCTAACCCTACTTGTCCTGACGCTAACCCTAGTTGTCCTGACGTTAACCCTAGTTGTCCTGACGCTAACCCTAGTTGTCCTGACGTTAACCCTAGTTGTCCTGACGCTAACCCTACTTGTCCTGACGCTAACCCTAGTTGTCCTGACGCTAACCCTACTTGTCCTGACGCTAACCCTCATTGTCCTGACGCTAACCCTAGTTGTCCTGACGCTAACCCTAGTTTGCCTGACGCTAACCCTACTTGTCCTGATGCTAACCCTACTTGTCCTGACGCTAACCCTACTTGTCCTGACGCTAACCCTAGTTGTCCTGACGCTAACCCTAGTTGTCCTGACGCTAACCCTCATTGTCCTGACGCTAACCCTAGTTGTCCTGACGCTAACCCTACTTGTCCTGACGCTAACCCTAGTTGTCCTGACGCTAACCCTACATGTCCAGACGCTAACCCTAGTTGTCCTGACGCTAACCCTAGTTGTCCTGACGCTAACCCTAGTTGTCCTGATGCTAACCCTACTTGTCCTGACGCTAACCCTAGTTGTCCTGACGCTAACCCTAGTTGTCCTGACGCTAACCCTATTTGTCCTGACGCTAACCCTAGTTGTCCTGACGCTAACCCTACTTGTCCTGACGCTAACCCTACTTGTCTTGACGCTAAACATACTTGTCCTGACGCTAACCCTAGTTGTCCTGACGCTAACCCTAGTTGTCCTGACGCTAACCCTAGTTTGCCTGACGCTAACCCTACTTGTCCTGACGCTAACCCTACTTGTCCTGATGCTAACCCTACTTGTCCTGACGCTAACCCTACTTGTCCTGACGCTAACCCTAGTTGTCCTGACGCTAACCCTAGTTGTCCTGAAGCTAACCCTAGTTGTTCTGATGCTAACCCTAGTTGTCCTGACGCTAACCCTAGTTGTCCTGACGCTAACCCTAGTTGTCCTGACGCTAACCCTAGTTGTCCTCACGCTAACCCTAGTTGTCCTGACGCTAACCCTAGTTGTCCTGACGCCTACCCTAGTTGTCCTGACGCCAACCCTAGTTGTCCTGACGCCAACCCTAGTTGTCCTGACGCTAACCCTAGTTGTCCTGACGCTAACCCTAGTTGTCCTGATGCCAACCCTAGTTGTTCTGACGCTAACCCTAGTTGTCCTGACGCTAACCCTACTTGTCCTGACGCTAACCCTAGTTGTCCTGACGCTAACCCTACTTGACCTGACGCTAACCCTAGTTGTCCTGACACTAACCCTTCTTGTCCTGACGCTAACCCTAGTTGTCCTGACGCTAACCCTAGTTGTCCTGACGCTAACCCTAGTTGCCCTGACGCTTACCCTAGTTATCCTGACGCTAACCCTAGTTGTCCTGACGCTAACCCTAGTTGTCCTGACGCTAACCCTAGTTGTCCTGATGCTAACCCTAGTTGTCCTGACGCTAACCCTAGATGTCCTGACGCTAACCCTACTTGTCCTGACGCTAACCCTGGTTGTCCTGACGCTAACCCTAGTTGTCCTGACGCTAACCCTAATTGTCCTGACGCTAACCCTAGTTGTCCTGACGCTAACCCTAGTTGTCCTGACGCTAACCCTAGTTGTCCTGACGCTAACCCTAGTTGTCCTGACGCTAACACTACTTGTCCTGACGCTAACCCTAGTTGTCCTGACGCTAACCCTAGTTGTCCTGACGCTAACCCTAGTTGTCCTGATGCTAACCCTACATGTCCTGACGCTAACGCTAGTTGTCCTGACGCTAACCCTAGTTCTCCTGATGCTAACCCTAGTTGTCCTGACGCTAACCCTACTTGTCCTGACGCTAACCCTAGTTGTCCTGATGCTAACCCTAGTTGTCCTGACGCTAACCCTAGTTGTCCTGACGCTAACCCTAGTTGTCCTGACGCTAACCCTATTTGTCCTGACGCTAACCCTAGTTGTCCTGACGCTAACCCTAGTAGTCCTGACGCTAACTCTACTTGTCCTGACGCTAACCCTAGTTTTCCTGACGCTAACCCTAGTTGTACTGACGCTAACCCTACTTGTCCTGACGCTAACCCTAGTTGTCCTGACGCTAACCCTAGTTGTCCTGACGCTAACCCTAGTTGTCCTGACGCTAACCCTACTTGTCCTGATGCTAACCCTAGTTGTCCTGACGCTAACCCTAGTTTTCCTGACGCTAACCCTAGTTGTCCTGACGCTAACCCTAGTTGATCTGACGCTAACCCTAGTTGTCCTGATGCTAACCCTAGTTGTCCTGACGCTAACCCTAGTTGTCCTGACGCTAACCCTACTTGTCCTGACGCTAACCCTAGTTGCCCTGACGCTAACCCTAGTTGTCCTGACGCTAACCCTAGTTGTCCTGACGCTAACCCTAGTTGTCCTGACGCTAAACCTACTTGTCCTGACGCTAACCCTAGTTGTCCTGACGCTAACCCTAGTTGTCCTGACGCTAACCCTACTTGTCCTGATGCTAACCCTAGTTGTCCTGAAGCTAACCCTAGTTGTCCTGACGCTAACCCTAGTTGTCCTGACGCTAACCCTAGTTGATCTGACGCTAACCCTAGTTGTCCTGATGCTAACCCTAGTTGTCCTGACGCTAACCCTAGGTGTCCTGACGCTAACCCTACTTGTCCTGACGCTAACCCTAGTTGCCCTGACGCTAACCCTAGTTGTCCTGACGCTAACCCTACTTGTCCTGACGCTAACCCTAGTTGTCCTGACGCTAACCCTAGTTGTCCTGACGCTAACCCTACTTGTCCTGACGCTAACCCTAGTTGTCCTGACGCTAACCCTACTTGTCCTGACGCTAACCCTAGTTGTCCTGACGCTAACCATAGTTGTCCTGACGCTAACCCTACTTGTCCTGACGCTAACCCTAGTTGTCCTGACGCTAACCCTAGTTGTCCTGACGCTTACCCTAGTTGTCCTGACGCTAACCCTAGTTGTCCTGACGCTAACTCTAGTTGTCCTGACGCTAACCCTAGTTGTCCTGACGCTAACCCTAGATGTCCTGACGCTAACCCTACTTGTCCTGACTCTAACCCTGGTTGTCCTGACGCTAACCCTAGTTGTCCTGAAGCTAACCCTAGTTGTCCTGACGCTAACCCTAGTTGTCCTGACGCTAACCCTAGTTGTCCTGACGCTAACCCTACTTGTCCTGACGCTAACCCTAGTTGTCCTGACGCTAACCCTAGTTGTCCAGACGCTAACCCTACTTGTCCTGACGCTAACCCTAGTTGTCCTGACGCTAACCCTAGTTGTCCTGACGCTTACCCTAGTTGTCCTGACGCTAACCCTAGTTGTCCTGACGCTAACTCTAGTTGTCCTGACGCTAACCCTAGTTGTCCTGACGCTAACCCTAGATGTCCTGACGCTAACCCTACTTGTCCTGACTCTAACCCTGGTTGTCCTGACGCTAACCCTAGTTGTCCTGACGCTAACCCTAGTTGTCCTGACGCTAACCCTAGTTGTCCTGACGCTAACCCTACTTGTCCTGACGCTAACCCTAGTTGTCCTGACGCTAACCCTAGTTGTCCTGACGCTAACCCTACTTGTCCTGACGCTAACCCTAGTTGTCCTGACGCTAACCCTAGTTGTCCTGACGCTAACCCTAGTTGTCCTGACGCTAACCCTAGTTGATCTGACGCTAACCCTAGTTGTCCTGATGCTAACCCTAGTTGTCCTGATGCTAACCCTAGTTGTCCTGACGCTAACCCTACTTGTCCTGACGCTAACCCTAGTTGCCCTGACGCTAACCCTAGTTGTCCTGACGCTAACCCTAGTTGTCCTGACGCTAACCCTAGTTGTCCTGACGCTAACCCTACTTGTCCTGACGCTAACCCTAGTTGTCCTGACGCTAACCCTAGTTGTCCTGACGCTAACCCTACTTGTCCTGATGCTAACCCTAGTTGTCCTGACGCTAACCCTAGTTGTCCTGACGCTAACCCTAGTTGTCCTGACGCTAACCCTAGTTGATCTGACGCTAACCCTAGTTGTCCTGATGCTAACCCTAGTTGTCCTGATGCTAACCCTAGTTGTCCTGACGCTAACCCTACTTGTCCTGACGCTAACCCTAGTTGCCCTGACGCTAACCCTAGTTGTCCTGACGCTAACCCTACTTGTCCTGACGCTAACCCTAGTTGTCCTGACGCTAACCCTAGTTGTCCTGACGCTAACCCTAGTTGTCCTGACGCTAACCCTACTTGTCCTGACGCTACCCCTAGTTGTCCTGACGCTAACCCTACTTGTCCTGACGCTAACCCTAGTTGACCTGACGCTAACCCTAGTTGTCCAGACGCTAACCCTACTTGTCCTGACGCTAACCCTAGTTGTCCTGACGCTAACCCTAGTTGTCCTGACGCTTACCCTAGTTGTCCTGACGCTAACCCTAGTTGTCCTGACGCTAACTCTAGTTGTCCTGACGCTAACCCTAGTTGTCCTGACGCTAACCCTAGATGTCCTGACGCTAACCCTACTTGTCCTGACTCTAACCCTGGTTGTCCTGACGCTAACCCTAGTTGTCCTGACGCTAACCCTAGTTGTCCTGACGCTAACCCTAGTTGTCCTGACGCTAACCCTACTTGTCCTGACGCTAACCCTAGTTGTCCTGACGCTAACCCTAGTTGTCCTGACGCTAACCCTACTTGTCCTGATGCTAACCCTAGTTGTCCTGACGCTAACCCTAGTTTTCCTGACGCTAACCCTAGTTGTCCTGACGCTAACCCTAGTTGATCTGACGCTAACCCTAGTTGTCCTGATGCTAACCCTAGTTGTCCTGACGCTAACCCTACTTGTCCTGACGCTAACCCTAGTTGTCCTGACGCTAACCCTAGTTGTCCTGACGCTAACCCTAGTTGTCCTGACGCTAACCCTACTTGTCCTGATGCTAACCCTAGTTGTCCTGACGCTAACCCTAGTTTTCCTGACGCTAACCCTAGTTGTCCTGACGCTAACCCTAGTTGATCTGACGCTAACCCTAGTTGTCCTGATGCTAACCCTAGTTGTCCTGAAGCTAACCCTAGTTGTCCTGATGCTAACCCTACTTGTCCTGACGCTAACCCTAGTTGCCCTGACGCTAACCCTAGTTGTCCTGACGCTAACCCTAGTTGTCCTGACGCTAACCCTAGTTGTCCTGACGCTAAACCTACTTGTCCTGACGCTAACCCTAGTTGTCCTGACGCTAACCCTAGTTGTCCTGACGCTAACCCTACTTGTCCTGATGCTAACCCTAGTTGTCCTGAAGCTAACCCTAGTTGTCCTGACGCTAACCCTAGTTGTCCTGACGCTAACCCTAGTTGATCTGACGCTAACCCTAGTTGTCCTGATGCTAACCCTAGTTGTCCTGACGCTAACCCTAGTTGTCCTGACGCTAACCCTACTTGTCCTGACGCTAACCCTAGTTGCCCTGACGCTAACCCTAGTTGTCCTGACGCTAACCCTACTTGTCCTGACGCTAACCCTAGTTGTCCTGACGCTAACCCTAGTTGTCCTGACGCTAACCCTACTTGTCCTGACGCTAACCCTAGTTGTCCTGACGCTAACCCTACTTGTCCTGACGCTAACCCTAGTTGTCCTGACGCTAACCATAGTTGTCCTGACGCTAACCCTACTTGTCCTGACGCTAACCCTAGTTGTCCTGACGCTAACCCTAGTTGTCCTGACGCTTACCCTAGTTGTCCTGACGCTAACCCTAGTTGTCCTGACGCTAACTCTAGTTGTCCTGACGCTAACCCTAGTTCTCCTGACGCTAACCCTAGATGTCCTGACGCTAACCCTACTTGTCCTGACTCTAACCCTGGTTGTCCTGACGCTAACCCTAGTTGTCCTGAAGCTAACCCTAGTTGTCCTGACGCTAACCCTAGTTGTCCTGACGCTAACCCTACTTGTCCTGACGCTAACCCTAGTTGTCCTGACGCTAACCCTAGTTGTCCAGACGCTAACCCTACTTGTCCTGACGCTAACCCTAGTTGTCCTGACGCTAACCCTAGTTGTCCTGACGCTTACCCTAGTTGTCCTGACGCTAACCCTAGTTGTCCTGACGCTAACTCTAGTTGTCCTGACGCTAACCCTAGTTGTCCTGACGCTAACCCTAGATGTCCTGACGCTAACCCTACTTGTCCTGACTCTAACCCTGGTTGTCCTGACGCTAACCCTAGTTGTCCTGACGCTAACCCTAGTTGTCCTGACGCTAACCCTAGTTGTCCTGACGCTAACCCTACTTGTCCTGACGCTAACCCTAGTTGTCCTGACGCTAACCCTAGTTGTCCTGACGCTAACCCTACTTGTCCTGACGCTAACCCTAGTTGTCCTGACGCTAACCCTAGTTGTCCTGACGCTAACCCTAGTTGTCCTGACGCTAACCCTAGTTGATCTGACGCTAACCCTAGTTGTCCTGATGCTAACCCTAGTTGTCCTGATGCTAACCCTAGTTGTCCTGACGCTAACCCTACTTGTCCTGACGCTAACCCTAGTTGCCCTGACGCTAACCCTAGTTGTCCTGACGCTAACCCTAGTTGTCCTGATGCTAACCCTAGTTGTCCTGACGCTAACCCTACTTGTCCTGACGCTAACCCTAGTTGTCCTGACGCTAACCCTAGTTGTCCTGACGCTAACCCTACTTGTCCTGATGCTAACCCTAGTTGTCCTGACGCTAACCCTAGTTGTCCTGACGCTAACCCTAGTTGTCCTGACGCTAACCCTAGTTGATCTGACGCTAACCCTAGTTGTCCTGATGCTAACCCTAGTTGTCCTGATGCTAACCCTAGTTGTCCTGACGCTAACCCTACTTGTCCTGACGCTAACCCTAGTTGCCCTGACGCTAACCCTAGTTGTCCTGACGCTAACCCTACTTGTCCTGACGCTAACCCTACTTGTCCTGACGCTAACCCTAGTTGTCCTGACGCTAACCCTAGTTGTCCTGACGCTAACCCTACTTGTCCTGACGCTACCCCTAGTTGTCCTGACGCTAACCCTACTTGTCCTGACGCTAACCCTAGCTGTCCTGACGCTAACCCTAGTTGTCCAGACGCTAACCCTACTTGTCCTGACGCTAACCCTAGTTGTCCTGACGCTAACCCTAGTTGTCCTGACGCTTACCCTAGTTGTCCTGACGCTAACCCTAGTTGTCCTGACGCTAACTCTAGTTGTCCTGACGCTAACTCTAGTTGTCCTGACGCTAACCCTAGTTGTCCTGACGCTAACCCTAGATGTCCTGACGCTAACCCTACTTGTCCTGACTCTAACCCTGGTTGTCCTGACGCTAACCCTAGTTGTCCTGACGCTAACCCTAGTTGTCCTGACGCTAACCCTAGTTGTCCTGACGCTAACCCTACTTGTCCTGACGCTAACCCTAGTTGTCCTGACGCTAACCCTAGTTGTCCTGACGCTAACCCTACTTGTCCTGATGCTAACCCTAGTTGTCCTGACGCTAACCCTAGTTTTCCTGACGCTAACCCTAGTTGTCCTGACGCTAACCCTAGTTGATCTGACGCTAACCCTAGTTGTCCTGATGCTAACCCTAGTTGTCCTGACGCTAACCCTACTTGTCCTGACGCTAACCCTAGTTGCCCTGACGCTAACCCTAGTTGTCCTGACGCTAACCCTAGTTGTCCTGACGCTAACCCTAGTTGTCCTGACGCTAAACCTACTTGTCCTGACGCTAACCCTAGTTGTCCTGACGCTAACCTTAGTTGTCCTGACGCTAACCCTACTTGTCCTGATGCTAACCCTAGTTGTCCTGAAGCTAACCCTAGTGGTCCTGACACTAACCCTAGTTGTCCTGATGCTAACCCTAGTTGTCCTGATGCTAACCCTAGTTGTCCTGACGCTAACCCTACTTGTCCTGACGCTAACCCTAGTTGCCCTGACGCTAACCCTAGTTGTCCTGACGCTAACCCTACTTGTCCTGACGCTAACCCTAGTTGTCCTGACGCTAACCCTAGTTGTCCTGACGCTAACCCTACTTGTCCTGACGCTAACCCTAGTTGTCCTGACGCTAACCCTACTTGTCCTGACGCTAACCCTAGTTGTCCTGACGCTAACCATAGTTGTCCTGACGCTAACCCTACTTGTCCTGACGCTAACCCTAGTTGTCCTGACGCTAACCCTAGTTGTCCTGACGCTTACCCTAGTTGTCCTGACGCTAACCCTAGTTGTCCTGACGCTAACTCTAGTTGTCCTGACGCTAACCCTAGTTGTCCTGACGCTAACCCTAGATGTCCTGACGCTAACCCTACTTGTCCTGACTCTAACCCTGGTTGTCCTGACGCTAACCCTAGTTGTCCTGAAGCTAACCCTAGTTGTCCTGACGCTAACCCTAGTTGTCCTGACGCTAACCCTAGTTGTCCTGACGCTAACCCTACTTGTCCTGACGCTAACCCTAGTTGTCCTGACGCTAACCCTAGTTGTCCAGACGCTAACCCTACTTGTCCTGACGCTAACCCTAGTTGTCCTGACGCTAACCCTAGTTGTCCTGACGCTTACCCTAGTTGTCCTGACGCTAACCCTAGTTGTCCTGACGCTAACTCTAGTTGTCCTGACGCTAACCCTAGTTGTCCTGACGCTAACCCTAGATGTCCTGACGCTAACCCTACTTGTCCTGACTCTAACCCTGGTTGTCCTGACGCTAACCCTAGTTGTCCTGACGCTAACCCTAGTTGTCCTGACGCTAACCCTAGTTGTCCTGACGCTAACCCTACTTGTCCTGACGCTAACCCTAGTTGTCCTGACGCTAACCCTAGTTGTCCTGACGCTAACCCTACTTGTCCTGACGCTAACCCTAGTTGTCCTGACGCTAACCCTAGTTGTCCTGACGCTAACCCTAGTTGTCCTGACGCTAACCCTAGTTGATCTGACGCTAACCCTAGTTGTCCTGATGCTAACCCTAGTTGTCCTGATGCTAACCCTAGTTGTCCTGACGCTAACCCTACTTGTCCTGACGCTAACCCTAGTTGCCCTGACGCTAACCCTAGTTGTCCTGACGCTAACCCTAGTTGTCCTGACGCTAACCCTAGTTGTCCTGACGCTAACCCTACTTGTCCTGACGCTAACCCTAGTTGTCCTGACGCTAACCCTAGTTGTCCTGACGCTAACCCTACTTGTCCTGATGCTAACCCTAGTTGTCCTGACGCTAACCCTAGTTGTCCTGACGCTAACCCTAGTTGTCCTGACGCTAACCCTAGTTGATCTGACGCTAACCCTAGTTGTCCTGATGCTAACCCTAGTTGTCCTGATGCTAACCCTAGTTGTCCTGACGCTAACCCTACTTGTCCTGACGCTAACCCTAGTTGCCCTGACGCTAACCCTAGTTGTCCTGACGCTAACCCTACTTGTCCTGACGCTAACCCTAGTTGTCCTGACGCTAACCCTAGTTGTCCTGACGCTAACCCTACTTGTCCTGACGCTAACCCTAGTTGTCCTGACGCTAACCCTACTTGTCCTGACGCTAACCCTAGTTGTCCTGACGCTAACCATAGTTGTCCTGACGCTAACCCTACTTGTCCTGACGCTAACCCTAGTTGTCCTGACGCTAACCCTAGTTGTCCTGACGCTTACCCTAGTTGTCCTGACGCTAACCCTAGTTGTCCTGACGCTAACTCTAGTCGTCCTGACGCTAACCCTAGTTGTCCTGACGCTAACCCTAGATGTCCTGACGCTAACCCTACTTGTCCTGACTCTAACCCTGGTTGTCCTGACGCTAACCCTAGTTGTCCTGAAGCTAACCCTAGTTGTCCTGACGCTAACCCTAGTTGTCCTGACGCTAACCCTAGTTGTCCTGACGCTAACCCTACTTGTCCTGACGCTAACCCTAGTTGTCCTGACGCTAACCGTAGTTGTCCTGACGCTAACCCTACTTGTCCTGACGCTAACCCTAGTTGTCCTGACGCTAACCCTAGTTGTCCTGACGCTAACCCTACTTGTCCTGACGCTAACCCTAGTTGCCCTGACGCTAACCCTAGTTGTCCTGACGCTAACCCTAGTTGTCCTGACGCTAACCCTACTTGTCCTGACGCTAACCCTAGTTGCCCTGACGCTAACCCTAGTTGTCCTGACGCTAACCCTAGTTGTCCTGACGCTAACCCTACTTGTCCTGACGCTAACCCTAGTTGTCCTGACGCTAACCCTAGTTGTCCTGATGCTAACCCTACTTGTCCTGACGCTAACCCTAGTTGTCCTGACGCTAACCCTAGTTGTCCTGACGCTAACCCTAGTTGTCCTGACGCTAACCCTAGTTGTCCTGACGCTAACCCTACTTGTCCTGACGCTAACCCTAGTTGTCCTGACGCTAACCCTAGTTGTCCAGACGCTAACCCTACTTGTCCTGACGCTAACCCTAGTTGTCCTGACGCTAACCCTAGTTGTCCTGACGCTTACCCTAGTTGTCCTGACGCTAACCCTAGTTGTCCTGACGCTAACCCTAGTTGTCCTGACGCTAACCCTACTTGTCCTGACGCTAACCCTAGTTGTCCTGACGCTAACCCTAGTTGTCCTTACGCTAACCCTAGTTGTCCTGACGCTAACCCTAGTTGTCCTGACGCTAACCCTAGTTGTCCTGATGCTAACCCTACTTGTCCTGACGCTAACCCTAGTTGTCCTGACGCTAACCCTAGTTGTCCTGACGCTAACCCTACTTGTCCTGACGCTAACCCTAGTTGTCCTGACGCTAACCCAACTTGTCCTGACGCTAACCCTAGTTGTCTTGTCGCTAACCCTAGTTGTCCTGACGCTAACCCTACTTGTCCTGACGCTAACCCTAGTTGTCCTGACGCTAACCCTAGTTGTCCTGACGCTTACCCTAGTTGTCCTGACGCTAACCCTAGTTGTCCTGACGCTAACCCTAGTTGTCCTGACGCTAACCCTAGTTGTCCTGACGCTAACCCTAGTTGTCCTGACGCTAACCCTAGATGTCCTGACGCTAACGCTACTTGTCCTGACGCTAACCCTGGTTGTCCTGACGCTAACCCTAGTTGTCCTGACGCTAACCCTAGTTGATCTGACGCTAACCCTAGTTGTCCTGACGCTAACCCTACTTGTCCTGACGCTAACCCTAGTTGTCCTGACGCTAACCCTACTTGTCCTGACGCTAACCCTACTTGTCCTGACGCTAACCCTAGTTGTTCTGACGCTAACCCTAGTTGTCCTGACGCTAACCCTAGTTGTCCTGACTCTAACACTAGTTGTCCTGACGCTAACCCTAGTTGGCCTGACGCTAACCCTAGTTGTCCTGACGCTAACCCTAGTCGTCCTGACGCTAACCCTAGTCGTCCTAACGCTAACCCTAGTCGTCCTGACGCTAACCCTAGTTGTCCTGACGCTAACCCTAGTTGTCCTGACGCTAACCCTACTTGTCCTGACGCTAACTCTACTTGTCCTGACGCTAACCCTACTTGTCCTGACGCTAACCCTAGTTGTCCTGACGCTAACTCTAGTTGTCCTGACGCTAACCCTACTTGTCCTGACGCTAACCCTAGTTGTCCTGACGCTAACTCTAGTTGTCCTGACGCTAACCCTACATGTCCTGACGCTAACCCTACTTGTCCTGGCGATAACCCTAGTTGTCCTGACGCTAACCATAGTTGTCCTGACGCTAACCCTAGTTGTCCTGATGCTAACCCTAGTTGTCCTGACGCTAACACTAATTGTCCTGACGCTAACCCTAGTTGTCCTGACGCTAACCCTAGCTGTCCTGACGCTAACCCTAGTTGTCCTGACGCTAACCCTAGTTGTGCTGACGCTAACCCTACTTGTCCTGACGCTAACCCTAGTTTTCCTGACGCTAACCCTAGTTGTCCTGACGCTAACCCTAGTTGTCCTGACGCTAACCCTACTTGTCCTGACGCTAACCCTAGTTGTCCTGACGCTAACCCTAGTTGTCCTGACGCTAACCCTACTTGTCCTGACGCTAACCCTAGTTGTCCTGACGCTAACCCTACTTGACCTGACGCTAACCCTAGTTGTCCTGACACTAACCCTTCTTGTCCTGACGCTAACCCTAGTTGTCCTGACGCTAACCCTAGTTGTCCTGACGCTAACCCTAGTTGTCCTGACGCTTACCCTAGCTATCCTGACGCTAACCCTAGTTGTCCTGACGCTAACCCTAGTTGTCCTGACGCTAAGCCTAGTTGTCCTGATGCTAACCCTAGTTGTCCTGACGCTAACCCTAGATGTCCTGACGCTAACCCTACTTGTCCTGACGCTAACCCTGGTTGTCCTGACTCTAACCCTAGTTGTCCTGACGCTAACCCTAATTGTCCTGACGCTAACCCTAGTTGTCCTGACGCTAACCCTAGTTGTCCTGACGCTAACCCTAGTTGTCCTGACGCTAACACTACTTGTCCTGACGCTAACCCTAGTTGTCCTGACGCTAACCCTAGTTGTCCTGACGCTAACCCTAGTTGTCCTGATGCTAACCCTACATGTCCTGACGCTAACCCTAGTTGTCCTGACGCTAACCCTAGTTCTCCTGATGCTAACCCTAGTTGTCCTGACGCTAACCCTACTTGTCCTGACGCTAACCCTAGTTGTCCTGATGCTAACCCTACTTGTCCTGACGCTAACCCTAGTTGTCCTGACGCTAACCCTAGTTGTCCTGACGCTAACCCTACTTGTCCTGATGCTAACCCTAGTTGTCCTGACGCTAACCCTAGTTGTCCTGACGCTAACCCTAGTTGTCCTGACGCTAACCCTAGTTGATCTGACGCTAACCCTAGTTGTCCTGATGCTAACCCTAGTTGTCCTGACGCTAACCCTACTTGTCCTGACGCTAACCCTAGTTGCCCTGACGCTAACCCTAGTTGTCCTGATGCTAACCCTAGTTGTCCTGACGCTAACCCTAGTTGTCCTGACGCTAACCCTACTTGTCCTGACGCTAACCCTAGTTGTCCTGACGCTAACCCTAGTTGTCCTGACGCTAACCCTAGTTGTCCTGACGCTAACCCTAGTTGTCCTGATGCTAACCCTAGTTGTCCTGACGCTAACCCTACTTGTCCTGACGCTAACCCTAGTTGTCCTGATGCTAACCCTAGTTGTCCTGACGCTAACCCTACTTGTCCTGACGCTAACCCTAGTTGTCCTGACGCTAACCCAACTTGTCCTGACGCTAACCCTAGTTGTCTTGACGCTAACCCTAGTTGTCCTGACGCTAACCCTACTTGTCCTGACGCTAACCCTAGTTGTCCTGACGCTAACCCTAGTTGTCCTGACGCTTACCCTAGTTGTCCTGACGCTAACCCTAGTTGTCCTGACGCTAACCCTAGTTGTCCTGACGCTAACCCTAGTTGTCCTGACGCTAACCCTAGATGTCCTGACGCTAACCCTACTTGTCCTGACGCTAACCCTGGTTGTCCTGACGCTAACCCTAGTTGTCCTGACGCTAACCCTAGTTGTCCTGACGCTATCCCTAGTTGTCCTGACGCTAACCCTACTTGTCCTGACTCTAACCCTAGTTGTCCTGACGCTAACCCTAGTTGTCCTGACGCTAACCCTAGTTGTCCTGACGCTAACTCTAGTTGTCCTGACGCTAACCCTACTTGTCCTGACGCTAACCCTAGTTGTCCTGACGCTAACTCTAGTTGTCCTGACGCTAACCCTACATGTCCTGACGCTAACCCTACTTGTCCTGACGATAACCCTAGTTGTCCTGACGCTAACCATAGTTGTCCTGATGCTAACCCTAGTTGTCCTGATGCTAACCCTAGTTGTCCTGACGCTAACACTAATTGTCCTGACGCTAACCCTAGTTGTCCTGACGCTAACCCTAGTTGTCCTGACGCTAACCCTAGTTGTGCTGACGCTAACCCTACTTGTCCTGACGCTAACCCTAGTTTTCCTGACGCTAACCCTAGTTGTCCTGACGCTAACCCTAGTTGTCCTGACGCTAACCCTACTTGTCCTGACGCTAACCCTAGTTGTCCTGACGCTAACCCTAGTTGTCCTGACGCTAACCCTACTTGTCCTGACGCTAACCCTAGTTGTCCTGACGCTAACCCTACTTGACCTGACGCTAACCCTAGTTGTCCTGACACTAACCCTTCTTGTCCTGACGCTAACCCTAGTTGTCCTGACGCTAACCCTAGTTGTCCTGACGCTAACCCTAGTTGTCCTGACGCTAACCCTAGCTATCCTGACGCTAACCCTAGTTGTCCTGACGCTAACCCTAGTTGTCCTGACGCTAACCCTAGTTGTCCTGATGCTAACCCTAGTTGTCCTGACGCTAACTCTAGATGTCCTGACGCTAACCCTACTTGTCCTGACGCTAACCCTGGTTGTCCTGACTCTAACCCTAGTTGTCCTGACGCTAACCCTAATTGTCCTGACGCTAACCCTAGTTGTCCTGACGCTAACCCTAGTTGTCCTGACGCTAACCCTAGTTGTCCTGACGCTAACACTACTTGTCCTGACGCTAACCCTAGTTGTCCTGACGCTAACCCTAGTTCTCCTGACGCTAACCCTAGTTGTCCTGACGCTAACCCTAGATGTCCTGACGCTAACCCTACTTGTCCTGACGCTAACCCTAGTTGTCCTGACGCTAACCCTAGTTGTCCTGACGCTTACCCTAGTTCTCCTGACGCTAACCCTAGTTGTCCTGACGCTAACCCTAGTTGTCCTGACGCTAACCCTAGTTGTCCTGACGCTAACCCTAGATGTCCTGACGCTAACCCTACTTGTCCTGACTCTAACCCTACTTGTCCTGACTCTAACCCTGGTTGTCCTGACGCTAACCCTAGTTGTCCTGACGCTAACCCTAGTTGTCCTGATGCTAACCCTAGATGTCCTGACGCTAACCCTAGATGTCCTGACGCTAACCCTACTTCTCCTGACGCTAACCCTGGTTGTCCTGACTCTAACCCTAGTTGTCCTGACGCTAACCCTAATTGTCCTGACGCTAACCCTAGTTGTCCTGACGCTAACCCTAGTTGTCCTGACGCTAACCCTAGTTGTCCTGACGCTAACACTACTTGTCCTGACGCTAACCCTAGTTGTCCTGACGCTAACCCTAGTTGTCCTGACGCTAACCCTAGTTGTCCTGATGCTAACCCTACATGTCCTGACGCTAACCCTAGTTGTCCTGACGCTAACCCTAGTTCTCCTGATGCTAACCCTAGTTGTCCTGACGCTAACCCTACTTGTCCTGACGCTAACCCTAGTTGTCCTGATGCTAACCCTAGTTGTCCTGACGCTAACCCTAGTTGTCCTGACGCTAACCCTAGTTGTCCTGACGCTAACCCTAGTTGTCCTGACGCTAACCCTAGTTGTCCTGACGCTAACCCTAGTGGTCCTGACGCTAACTCTACTTGTCCTGACGCTAACCCTAGTTTTCCTGACGCTAACCCTAGTTGTCCTGACGCTAACCCTACTTGTCCTGACGCTAACCCTAGTTGTCCTGACGCTAACCCTAGTTGTCCTGACGCTAACCCTAGTTGTCCTGACGCTAACCCTAGTTGTCCTGACGCTAACCCTAGTTGTCCTGACGCTAACCCTACTTGTCCTGACGCTAACCCTAGTTGTCCTGACGCTAACCCTAGTTGTCCTGACGCTAACCCTACTTGTCCTGACGCTAACCCTAGTTGTCCTGACGCTAACCCTACTTGTCCTGACGCTAACCCTAGTTGTCCTGACGCTAACCCTAGTTGTCCTGATGCTAACCCTACTTGTCCTGACGCTAACCCTAGTTGTCCTGACGCTAACCCTAGTTGTCCTGACGCTAACCCTAGTTGTCCTGACGCTAACCCTAGTTGTCCTGACGCTAACCCTACTTGTCCTGACGCAAACCCTAGTTGTCCTGACGCTAACCCTAGTTGTCCAGACGCTAACCCTACTTGTCCTGACGCTAACCCTAGTTGTCCTGACGCTAACCCTAGTTGTCCTGACGCTTACCCTAGTTGTCCTGACGCTAACCCTAGTTGTCCTGACGCTAACCCTAGTTGTCCTGACGCTAACCCTACTTGTCCTGACGCTAACCCTACTTGTCCTGACGCTAACCCTACTTGTCCTGACGCTAACCCTAGTTGTCCTGACGCTAACTCTAGTTGTCCTGACGCTAACCCTACTTGTCCTGACGCTAACCCTAGTTGTCCTGACGCTAACTCTAGTTGTCCTGACGCTAACCCTACATGTCCTGACGCTAACCCTACTTGTCCTGACGATAACCCTAGTTGTCCTGACGCTAACCATAGTTGTCCTGACGCTAACCCTAGTTGTCCTGATGCTAACCCTAGTTGTCCTGACGCTAACACTAATTGTCCTGACGCTAACCCTAGTTGTCCTGACGCTAACCCTAGTTGTCCTGACGCTAACCCTAGTTGTCCTGACGCTAACCCTAGTTGTCCTGACGCTAACCCTAGTTGTGCTGACGCTAACCCTACTTGTCCTGACGCTAACCCTAGTTTTCCTGACGCTAACCCTAGTTGTCCTGACGCTAACCCTAGTTGTCCTGACGCTTACCCTAGCTATCCTGACGCTAACCCTAGTTGTCCTGACGCTAACCCTAGTTGTCCTGACGCTAACCCTAGTTGTCCTGATGCTAACCCTAGTTGTCCTGACGCTAACCCTAGATGTCCTGACGCTAACCCTACTTGTCCTGACGCTAACCCTGGTTGTCCTGACTCTAACCCTAGTTGTCCTGACGCTAACCCTAATTGTCCTGACGCTAACCCTAGTTGTCCTGACGCTAACCCTAGTTGTCCTGATGCTAACCCTAGTTGTCCTGACGCTAACACTACTTGTCCTGACGCTAACCCTAGTTGTCCTGACGCTAACCCTAGTTGTCCTGACGCTAACCCTAGTTGTCCTGATGCTAACCCTACATGTCCTGACGCTAACCCTAGTTGTCCTGACGCTAACCCTAGTTCTCCTGATGCTAACCCTAGTTGTCCTGACGCTAACCCTACTTGTCCTGACGCTAACCCTAGTTGTCCTGATGCTAACCCTACTTGTCCTGACGCTAACCCTAGTTGTCCTGACGCTAACCCTAGTTGTCCTGACGCTAACCCTACTTGTCCTGACGCTAACCCTAGTTGTCCTGACGCTAACCCTAGTTGTCCTGACGCTAACCCTAGTTGTCCTGACGCTAACCCTAGTTGATCTGACGCTAACCCTAGTTGTCCTGATGCTAACCCTAGTTGTCCTGACGCTAACCCTACTTGTCCTGACGCTAACCCTAGTTGCCCTGACGCTAACCCTAGTTGTCCTGACGCTAACCCTAGTTGTCCTGACGCTAACCCTAGTTGTCCTGACGCTAACCCTACTTGTCCTGACGCTAACCCTAGTTGTCCTGACGCTAACCCTAGTTGTCCTGACGCTAACCATAGTTGTCCTGACGCTAACCCTAGTTGTCCTGACGCTAACCCTAGTTGTCCTGACGCTAACCCTACTTGTCCTGACGCTAACCCTAGTTGTCCTGATGCTAACCCTAGTTGTCCTGACGCTAACCCTACTTGTCCTGACGCTAACCCTAGTTGTCCTGACGCTAACCCAACTTGTCCTGACGCTAACCCTAGTTGTCTTGACGCTAACCCTAGTTGTCCTGACGCTAACCCTACTTGTCCTGACGCTAACCCTAGTTGTCCTGACGCTAACCCTAGTTGTCCTGACGCTTACCCTAGTTGTCCTGACGCTAACCCTAGATGTCCTGACGCTAACCCTACTTGTCCTGACGCTAACCCTGGTTGTCCTGACGCTAACCCTAGTTGTCCTGACGCTAACCCTAGTTGTCCTGACGCTATCCCTAGTTGTCCTGACGCTAACCCTACTTGTCCTGACGCTAACCCTAGTTGTCCTGACGCTAACCCTAGTTGTCCTGACGCTAACCCTACTTGTCCTGACGCTAACCCTAGTTGTCCTGACGCTAACCCTAGTTGATCTGACGCTAACCCTAGTTGTCCTGACGCTAACCCTACTTGTCCTGACGCTAACCCTACTTGTCCTGACGCTAACCCTACTTGTCCTGACGCTAACCCTAGTTGTCCTGACGCTAACCCTAGTTGTACTGACGCTAACCCTAGTTGTCCTGACGCTAACACTAATTGTGCTGAAGCTAACCCTAGTTGTCCTGACGCTAACCCTAGTTGTCCTGACGCTAACCCTACTTGTCCTGACGCTAACCCTACTTGTCCTGACGCTAACCCTAGTTGTCCTGACGCTAACCCTAGTTGTCCTGACGCTAACCCTAGTTGTCCTGACTCTAACACTAGTTGTCCTGACGCTAACCCTAGTTGGCCTGACGCTAACCCTAGTTGTCCTGACGCTAACCCTAGTCGTCCTGACGCTAACCCTAGTCGTCCTGACGCTAACCCTAGTCGTCCTGACGCTAACCCTAGTTGTCCTGACGCTAACCCTAGTTGTCCTGACGCTAACCCTACTTGTCCTGACGCTAACCCTACTTGTCCTGACGCTAACCCTACTTGTCCTGACGCTAACCCTACTTGTCCTGACGCTAACCCTAGTTGTCCTGACGCTAACTCTAGTTGTCCTGACGCTAACCCTACTTGTCCTGACGCTAACCCTAGTTGTCCTGACGCTAACTCTAGTTGTCCTGACGCTAACCCTACTTGTCCTGACGCTAACCCTACTTGTCCTGACGCTAACCCTAGTTGTCCTGACGCTAACCCTAGTTGTCCTGACGCTAACCCTACTTGTCCTGACGCTAACCCTACTTGTCCTGACGCTAACCCTACTTGTCCTGACGCTAACCCTACTTGTCCTGACGCTAACCCTAGTTGTCCTGACGCTAACTCTAGTTGTCCTGACGCTAACCCTACTTGTCCTGACGCTAACCCTAGTTGTCCTGACGCTAACTCTAGTTGTCCTGACGCTAACCCTACATGTCCTGACGCTAACCCTACTTGTCCTGACGATAACCCTAGTTGTCCTGACGCTAACCATAGTTGTCCTGACGCTAACCCTAGTTGTCCTGATGCTAACCCTAGTTGTCCTGACGCTAACACTAATTGTCCTGACGCTAACTCTAGTTGTCCTGACGCTAACCCTAGTTGTCCTGACGCTAACCCTAGTTGTGCTGACGCTAACCCTACTTGTCCTGACGCTAACCCTAGTTTTCCTGACGCTAACCCTAGTTGTCCTGACACTAACCCTTCTTGTCCTGACGCTAACCCTAGTTGTCCTGACGCTAACCCTAGTTGTCCTGACGCTAACCCTAGCTATCCTGACGCTAACCCTAGTTGTCCTGACGCTAACCCTAGTTGTCCTGACGCTAACCCTAGTTGTCCTGATGCTAACCCTAGTTGTCCTGACGCTAACCCTAGATGTCCTGACGCTAACCCTACTTGTCCTGACGCTAACCCTGGTTGTCCTGACTCTAACCCTAGTTGTCCTGACGCTAACCCTAATTGTCCTGACGCTAACCCTAGTTGTCCTGACGCTAACCCTAGTTGTCCTGACGCTAACCCTAGTTGTCCTGACGCTAACCCTAGTTGTCCTGACGCTAACACTACTTGTCCTGACGCTAACCCTAGTTGTCCTGACGCTAACCCTAGTTCTCCTGACGCTAACCCTAGTTGTCCTGACGCTAACCCTAGATGTCCTGACGCTAACCCTACTTGTCCTGACGCTAACCCTAGTTGTCCTGACGCTAACCCTAGTTGTCCTGACGCTTACCCTAGTTCTCCTGACGCTAACCCTAGTTGTCCTGACGCTAACCCTAGTTGTCCTGACGCTAACCCTAGTTGTCCTGACGCTAACCCTAGATGTCCTGACGCTAACCCTACTTGTCCTGACTCTAACCCTACTTGTCCTGACTCTAACCCTGGTTGTCCTGACGCTAACCCTAGTTGTCCTGACGCTAACCCTAGTTGTCCTGATGCTAACCCTAGATGTCCTGACGCTAACCCTACTTGTCCTGACGCTAACCCTGGTTGTCCTGACTCTAACCCTAGTTGTCCTGACGCTAACCCTAATTGTCCTGACGCTAACCCTAGTTGTCCTGACGCTAACCCTAGTTGTCCTGACGCTAACCCTAGTTGTCCTGACGCTAACACTACTTGTCCTGACGCTAACCCTAGTTGTCCTGACGCTAACCCTAGTTGTCCTGACGCTAACCCTAGTTGTCCTGATGCTAACCCTACATGTCCTGACGCTAACCCTAGTTGTCCTGACGCTAACCCTAGTTCTCCTGATGCTAACCCTAGTTGTCCTGACGCTAACCCTACTTGTCCTGACGCTAACCCTAGTTGTCCTGACGCTAACCCTAGTTGTCCTGACGCTAACCCTACTTGTCCTGACGCTAACCCTACTTGTCCTGACGCTAACCCTAGTTGTCCTGACGCTAACCCTAGTTGTCCTGACGCTAACCCTAGTTGTCCTGACTCTAACACTAGTTGTCCTGACGCTAACCCTAGTTGGCCTGACGCTAACCCTAGTTGTCCTGACGCTAACCCTAGTCGTCCTGACGCTAACCCTAGTCGTCCTGACGCTAACCCTAGTCGTCCTGACGCTAACCCTAGTTGTCCTGACGCTAACCCTAGTTGTCCTGACGCTAACCCTACTTGTCCTGACGCTAACCCTACTTGTCCTGACGCTAACCCTACTTGTCCTGACGCTAACCCTACTTGTCCTGACGCTAACCCTAGATGTCCTGACGCTAACTCTAGTTGTCCTGACGCTAACCCTACTTGTCCTGACGCTAACCCTAGTTGTCCTGACGCTAACTCTAGTTGTCCTGACGCTAACCCTACTTGTCCTGACGCTAACCCTACTTGTCCTGACGCTAACCCTAGTTGTCCTGACGCTAACCCTAGTTGTCCTGACGCTAACTCTAGTTGTCCTGACGCTAACCCTACTTGTCCTGACGCTAACCCTAGTTGTCCTGACGCTAACTCTAGTTGTCCTGACGCTAACCCTACATGTCCTGACGCTAACCCTACTTGTCCTGACGATAACCCTAGTTGTCCTGACGCTAACCATAGTTGTCCTGACGCTAACCCTAGTTGTCCTGATGCTAACCCTAGTTGTCCTGACGCTAACACTAATTGTCCTGACGCTAACTCTAGTTGTCCTGACGCTAACCCTAGTTGTCCTGACGCTAACCCTAGTTGTGCTGACGCTAACCCTACTTGTCCTGACGCTAACCCTAGTTTTCCTGACGCTAACCCTAGTTGTCCTGACACTAACCCTTCTTGTCCTGACGCTAACCCTAGTTGTCCTGACGCTAACCCTAGTTGTCCTGACGCTAACCCTAGTTGTCCTGACGCTAACCCTAGCTATCCTGACGCTAACCCTAGTTGTCCTGACGCTAACCCTAGTTGTCCTGACGCTAACCCTAGTTGTCCTGATGCTAACCCTAGTTGTCCTGACGCTAACCCTAGATGTCCTGACGCTAACCCTACTTGTCCTGACGCTAACCCTGGTTGTCCTGACTCTAACCCTAGTTGTCCTGACGCTAACCCTAATTGTCCTGACGCTAACCCTAGTTGTCCTGACGCTAACCCTAGTTGTCCTGACGCTAACCCTAGTTGTCCTGACGCTAACCCTAGTTGTCCTGACGCTAACACTACTTGTCCTGACGCTAACCCTAGTTGTCCTGACGCTAACCCTAGTTCTCCTGACGCTAACCCTAGTTGTCCTGACGCTAACCCTAGATGTCCTGACGCTAACCCTACTTGTCCTGACGCTAACCCTAGTTGTCCTGACGCTAACCCTAGTTGTCCTGACGCTTACCCTAGTTCTCCTGACGCTAACCCTAGTTGTCCTGACGCTAACCCTAGTTGTCCTGACGCTAACCCTAGTTGTCCTGACGCTAACCCTAGATGTCCTGACGCTAACCCTACTTGTCCTGACTCTAACCCTACTTGTCCTGACTCTAACCCTGGTTGTCCTGACGCTAACCCTAGTTGTCCTGACGCTAACCCTAGTTGTCCTGATGCTAACCCTAGATGTCCTGACGCTAACCCTACTTGTCCTGACGCTAACCCTGGTTGTCCTGACTCTAACCCTAGTTGTCCTGACGCTAACCCTAATTGTCCTGACGCTAACCCTAGTTGTCCTGACGCTAACCCTAGTTGTCCTGACGCTAACCCTAGTTGTCCTGACGCTAACACTACTTGTCCTGACGCTAACCCTAGTTGTCCTGACGCTAACCCTAGTTGTCCTGACGCTAACCCTAGTTGTCCTGATGCTAACCCTACATGTCCTGACGCTAACCCTAGTTGTCCTGACGCTAACCCTAGTTCTCCTGATGCTAACCCTAGTTGTCCTGACGCTAACCCTACTTGTCCTGACGCTAACCCTAGTTGTCCTGATGCTAACCCTAGTTGTCCTGACGCTAACCCTAGTTGTCCTGACGCTAACCCTAGTTGTCCTGACGCTAACCCTAGTTGTCCTGACGCTAACCCTAGTTGTCCTGACGCTAACCCTAGTGGTCCTGACGCTAACTCTACTTGTCCTGACGCTAACCCTAGTTTTCCTGACGCTAACCCTAGTTGTCCTGACGCTAACCCTACTTGTCCTGACGTTAACCCTAGTTGTCCTGACGCTAACCCTAGTTGTCCTGACGCTAACCCTAGTTGTCCTGACGCTAACCCTAGTTGTCCTGACGCTAACCCTACTTGTCCTGACGCTAACCCTAGTTGTCCTGACGCTAACCCTAGTTGTCCTGACGCTAACCCTAGTTGTCCTGATGCTAACCCTAGTTGTCCTGACGCTAACCCTACTTGTCCTGACGCTAACCCTAGTTGCCCTGACGCTAACCCTAGTTGTCCTGACGCTAACCCTAGTTGTCCTGACGCTAACCCTACTTGTCCTGACGCTAACCCTAGTTGTCCTGACGCTAACCCTAGTTGTCCTGACGCTAACCCTACTTGTCCTGACGCTAACCCTAGTTGTCCTGACGCTAACCCTAGTTGTCCTGACGCTAACCCTACTTGTCCTGACGCTAACCCTAGTTGTCCTGACGCTAACCCTACTTGTCCTGACGCTAACCCTAGTTGTCCTGACGCTAACCCTAGTTGTCCTGACGCTAACCCTACTTGTCCTGACGCTAACCCTAGTTGTCCTGACGCTAACCCTAGTTGTCCTGACGCTTACCCTAGTTCTCCTGACGCTAACCCTAGTTGTCCTGACGCTAACCCTAGTTGTCCTGACGCTAACCCTAGTTGTCCTGACGCTAACCCTAGATGTCCTGACGCTAACCCTACTTGTCCTGACTCTAACCCTGGTTGTCCTGACGCTAACCCTAGTTGTCCTGAAGCTAACCCTAGTTGTCCTGACGCTAACCCTAGTTGTCCTGACGCTAACCCTAGTTGTCCTGACGCTAACCCTACTTGTCCTGACGCTAACCCTAGTTGTCCTGACGCTAACCCTACTTGTCCTGACGCTAACCCTAGTTGTCCTGACGCTAACCCTAGTTGTCCTGACGCTAACCCTAGTTGTCCTGATGCTAACCCTAGTTGATCTGACGCTAACCCTAGTTGTCCTGATGCTAACCCTAGTTGTCCTGACGCTAACCCTACTTGTCCTGATGCTAACCCTAGTTGCCCTGACGCTAACCCTAGTTGTCCTGACGCTAACCCTAGTTGTCCTGACGCTAACCCTAGTTGTCCTGACGCTAACCCTACTTGTCCTGACGCTAACCCTAGTTGTCCTGACGCTAACCCTAGTTGTCCTTACGCTAACCCTAGTTGACCTGACGCTAACCCTAGTTGTCCTGACGCTAACCCTAGTTGTCCTGACGCTAACCCTACTTGTCCTGACGCTAACCCTAGTTGTCCTGACGCTAACCCTAGTTGTCCTGACGCTAACCCTACTTGTCCTGACGCTAACCCTAGTTGTCCTGACGCTAACCCAACTTGTCCTGACGCTAACCCTAGTTGTCCTGACGCTAAGCCTAGTTGTCCTGACGCTAACCCTACTTGTCCTGACGCTAACCCTAGTTGTCCTGACGCTAACCCTAGTTGTCCTGACGCTTACCCTAGTTGTCCTGACGCTAACCCTAGTTGTCCTGACGCTAACCCTAGTTGTCCTGACGCTAACCCTAGTTGTCCTGACGCTAACCCTAGATGTCCTGACGCTAACCCTACTTGTCCTGACGCTAACCCTGGTTGTCCTGACGCTAACCCTAGTTGTCCTGACGCTAACCCTAGTTGTCCTGACGCTAACCCTAGTTGTCCTGACGCTAACCCTACTTGTCCTGACGCTAACCCTAGTTGTCCTGACGCTAACCCTAGTTGTCCTGACGCTAACCCTACTTGTCCTGACGCTAACCCTAGTTTTCCTGACGCTAACCCTAGTTGTCCTGACGCTAACCCTAGTTGTCCTGACGCTAACCCTAGTTGATCTGACGCTAACCCTAGTTGTCCTGACGCTAACCCTACTTGTCCTGACGCTAACCCTACTTGTCCTGACGCTAACCCTAGTTGTCCTGACGCTAACCCTAGTTGTCCTGACGCTAACCCTAGTTGTCCTGACGCTAACCCTAGTTGTCCTGACGCTAACACTAATTGTGCTGAAGCTAACCCTAGTTGTCCTGACGCTAACCCTAGTTGTCCTGACGCTAACCCTACTTGTCCTGACGCTAACCCTACTTGTCCTGACGCTAACCCTAGTTGTTCTGACGCTAACCCTAGTTGTCCTGACGCTAACCCTAGTTGTCCTGACGCTAACACTAGTTGTCCTGACGCTAACCCTAGTTGGCCTGACGCTAACCCTAGTTGTCCTGACGCTAACCCTAGTCGTCCTGACGCTAACCCTAGTCGTCCTGACGCTAACCCTAGTTGTCCTGACGCTAACCCTAGTTGTCCTGACGCTAACCCTACTTGTCCTGACGCTAACCCTACTTGTCCTGACGCTAACCCTACTTGTCCTGACGCTAACCCTAGTTGTCCTGACGCTAACTCTAGTTGTCCTGACGCTAACCCTACTTGTCCTGACGCTAACCCTAGTTGTCCTGACGCTAACTCTAGTTGTTCTGACGCTAACCCTACATGTCCTGACGCTAACCCTACTTGTCCTGACGATAACCCTAGTTGTCCGGACGCTAACCCTAGTTGTCCTGAGGCTAACCCTAGTTGTCCTGACGCTAACCCTAGTTGTCCTGACGCTAACTCTAATTGTCCTGACGCTAACCCTAGTTGTCCTGACGCTAACCCTACTTGTCCTGACGCTAACCCTAGTTGTCCTGACGCTAACCCTACTTGTCCTGACGCTAACCCTACTTGTCCTGACGCTAACCCTAGTTGTCCTGACGCTAACCCTAGTTGTCCTGACGCTAACCCTAGTTGTTCTGACGCTAACCCTAGTTGTCCTGACGCTAACCCTAGTTGTCCTGACGCTAACCCTAGTTGTCCTGAGGCTAACCCTAGTTGTCCTGACGCTAACCCTAGTTGTCCTGACGCTAACTCTAGTTGTCCTGATGCTAACCCTAGTTGTCCTGACGCTATCTCTCGTTGTCCTGACGCTAACCCTAGTTGTCCTGACGCTAACCCTAGTTGTCCTGACGCTAGCCCTAGTTGAAATGACGCTAACCCTAGTTGTACTGACGCTAACCCTAGTTGTCCTGACGCTAACCCTAGTTGTCCTGACGCTAACACTAGTTGTCCTCACACTAACCCTAGTCGTCCTGATGCTAACCCGTCGTCCTGACGCTAACCCTAGTCGTCCTGGCGCTAACCCTAGTTGTCCTGACGCTAACCCTAGTTGTCCTGACGCTAACCCTAGTTGTCCTGACGCTAACCCTACTTGTCCTGACGCTAACCCTAGTTGTCCTGACGCTAACCCTACTTGTCCTGACGCTAACCCTAGTTGTCCTGATGCTAACCCTACATGTCCTGACGCTAACCCTAGTTGTCCTGACGCTAACCCTAGTTCTCCTGATGCTACCCCTAGTTGTCCTGACGCTAACCCTACTTGTCCTGACGCTAACCCTAGTTGTCCTGATGCTAACCCTAGTTGTCCTGACGCTAACCCTACTTGTCCTGACGCTAACCCTAGTTGTCCTGATGCTAACCCTAGTTGTCCTGACGCTAACCCTAGTTGTCCTGACGCTAACCCTAGTAGTACTTACGCTAACTCTACTTGTCCTGACGCTAACCCTAGTTTTCCTAACGCTAACCCTACTTGTCCTGACGCTAACCCTAGTTGTCCTGACGCTAACCCTAGTTGTCCTGACGCTAACCCTAGTTGTCCTGACGCTAACCCTAGTTGTCCTGACGCTTACCCTACTTGTCCTGACGCTAACCCTAGTTGTCCTGACGCTAACCCTAGTTGTCCTGACGCTAACCCTACTTGTCCTGACGCTAACCCTAGTTGTCCTGACGCTAACCCTAGTTGTCCTGATGCTAACCCTAGTTGTCCTGACGCTAACCCTACTTGTCCTGACGCTAACCCTAGTTGCCCTGACGCTAACCCTAGTTGTCCTGACGCTAACCCTAGTTGTCCTGACGCTAACCCTAGTTGTCCTGACGCTAACCCTACTTGTCCTGACGCTAACCCTAGTTGTCCTGACGCTAACCCTAGTTGTCCTGACGCTAACCCTAGTTGTCCTGACGCTAACCCTAGTTGTCCTGACGCTAACCCTACTTGTCCTGACGCTAACCCTAGTTGTCCTGACGCTAACCCTAGTTGTCCTGACGCTAACCCTAGTTGTCCTGACGCTAACCCTAGTTGTCCTGACGCTAACCCTACTTGTCCTGACGCTAACCCTACTTGTCCTGATGCTAACCCTAGTTGTCCTTACGCTAACCCTAGTTGTCCTGACGCTAACCCTAGTTGTCCTGACGCTAACCCTAGTTGTCCTGACGCTAACCCTACTTGTCCTGACGCTAACCCTAGTTGTCCTGACTCTAACAATAGTTGTCCTGACGCTAACCCTACTTGTCCTGACGCTAACCCTAGTTGTCCTGACGCTAACCCTACTTGTCCTGACGCTAACCCTAGTTGTCCTGACGCTAACCCTAGTTGTCCTGACGCTAACCCTACTTGTCCTGACGCTAACCCTAGTTGTCCTGACGCTAACCCTAGTTGTCCTGACGCTTACCCTAGTTGTCCTGACGCTAACCCTAGTTGTCCTGACGCTAACCCTAGTTGTCCTGACGCTAACCCTAGTTGTCCTGACGCTATCCCTAGATGTCCTGACGCTAACCCTACTTGTCCTGACGCTAACCCTGGTTGTCCTGACGCTAACCCTAGTTGTCCTGACGCTAACCCTAGTTGTCCTGACGCTAACCCTAGTTGTCCTGATGCTAACCCTAGTTGTCCTGACGCTAACCCTAGTTGTCCTGACGCTAACCCTACTTGTCCTGACGCTAACCCTAGTTGTCCTGACGCTAATCCTAGTTGTCCTGACGCTAACCCTACTTGTCCTGACGCTAACCCTAGTTGTCCTGACGCTAACCCTAGTTGTCCTGACGCTAACCCTAGTTGATCTGACGCTAACCCTAGTTGTCCTGACGCTAACCCTACTTGTCCTGACGCTAACCCTACTTGTCCTGTCGCTAACCGTACTTGTCCTGACGCTAACCATAGTTGTCCTGACGCTAACCCTAGTTGTCCTGACGCTAACCCTAGTTGTCCTGACGCTAACCCTAGTTGTCCTGACGCTAACACTAATTGTGCTGAAGCTAACCCTAGCTGTCCTGACGCTAACCCTAGTTGTCCTGACGCTAACCCTACTTGTCCTGACGCTAACCCTAGTTGTCCTGACGCTAACCCTACTTGTCCTGACGCTAACCCTAGTTGTCCTGACGCTAACCCTAGTTGTCCTGACGCTTACCCTAGTTGTCCTGACGCTAACCCTAGTTGTCCTGACGCTAACCCTAGTTGTCCTGACGCTAACCCTACATGTCCTGACGCTAACCCTACTTGTCCTGACGCTAACCTTGGTTGTCCTGACGCTAACCCTAGTTGTCCTGACGCTAACCCTAGTTGTCCTGACGCTAACCCTAGTTGTCCTGACGCTAACCCTACTTGTCCTGACGCTAACCCTAGTTGTCCTGACGCTAACCCTAGTTGTCCTGACGCTAACCCTACTTGTCCTGACGCTAACCCTAGTTGTCCTGACGCTAACCCTAGTTGTCCTGACGCTAACCCTAGTTGATCTGACGCTAACCCTAGTTGTCCTGACGCTAACCCTACTTGTCCTGACGCTAACCCTACTTGTCCTGACGCTAACCCTACTTGTCCTGACGCTAACCCTAGTTGTCCTGACGCTAACCATAGTTGTCCTGACGCTAACCCTAGTTGTCCTGACGCTAACCCTAGTTGTCCTGACGCTAACCCTAGTTGTCCTGACGCTAACACTAATTGTGCTGAAGCTAACCCTAGTTGTCCTGACGCTAACCCTAGTTGTCCTGACGCTAACCCTACTTGTCCTGACGCTAACCCTACTTGTCCTGACGCTAACCCCAGTTGTCCTGACGCTAACCCTAGTTGTCCTGACGCTAACACTAGTTGTCCTGACGCTAACCCTAGTTGTCCTGACGCTAACCCTAGTTGTCCTGACGCTAACCCTAGTCGTCCTGACGCTAACCCTAGTCGTCCTGACGCTAACCCTAGTTGTCCTGACGCCAACCCTACTTGTCCTGACGCTAACCCTACTTGTCCTGACGCTAACCCTAGTTGTCCTGACTCTAACAATAGTTGTCCTGACGCTAACCCTACTTGTCCTGACGCTAACCCTAGTTGTCCTGACGCTAACCCTACTTGTCCTGACGCTAACCCTAGTTGTCCTGACGCTAACCCTAGTTGTCCTGACGCTAACCCTACTTGTCCTGACGCTAACCCTAGTTGTCCTGACGCTAACCCTAGTTGTCCTGACGCTTACCCTAGTTGTCCTGACGCTAACCCTAGTTGTCCTGACGCTAACCCTAGTTGTCCTGACGCTAACCCTAGTTGTCCTGACGCTATCCCTAGATGTCCTGACGCTAACCCTACTTGTCCTGACGCTAACCCTGGTTGTCCTGACGCTAACCCTAGTTGTCCTGACGCTAACCCTAGTTGTCTTGACGCTAACCCTAGTTGTCCTGATGCTAACCCTAGTTGTCCTGACGCTAACCCTACTTGTCCTGACGCTAACCCTAGTTGTCCTGACGCTAATCCTAGTTGTCCTGACGCTAACCCTACTTGTCCTGACGCTAACCCTAGTTGTCCTGACGCTAACCCTAGTTGTCCTGACGCTAACCCTAGTTGATCTGACGCTAACCCTAGTTGTCCTGACGCTAACCCTACTTGTCCTGACGCTAACCCTACTTGTCCTGTCGCTAACCGTACTTGTCCTGACGCTAACCATAGTTGTCCTGACGCTAACCCTAGTTGTCCTGATGCTAACCCTAGTTGTCCTGACGCTAACCCTAGTTGTCCTGACGCTAACACTAATTGTGCTGAAGCTAACCCTAGCTGTCCTGACGCTAACCCTAGTTGTCCTGACGCTAACCCTAATTGTCCTGACGCTAACCCTAGTTGTCCTGACGCTAACCCTACTTGTCCTGACGCTAACCCTAGTTGTCCTGACGCTAACCCTAGTTGTCCTGACGCTTACCCTAGTTGTCCTGACGCTAACCCTAGTTGTCCTGACGCTAACCCTAGTTGTCCTGACGCTAACCCTAGATGTCCTGACGCTAACCCTACTTGTCCTGACGCTAACCTTGGTTGTCCTGACGCTAACCCTAGTTGTCCTGACGCTAACCCTAGTTGTCCTGACGCTAACCCTAGTTGTCCTGACGCTAACCCTACTTGTCCTGACGCTAACCCTAGTTGTCCTGACGCTAACCCTAGTTGTCCTGACGCTAACCCTACTTGTCCTGACGCTAACCCTAGTTGTCCTGACGCTAACCCTAGTTGTCCTGACGCTAACCCTAGTTGATCTGACGCTAACCCTAGTTGTCCTGACGCTAACCCTACTTGTCCTGACGCTAACCCTACTTGTCCTGACGCTAACCCTACTTGTCCTGACGCTAACCCTAGTTGTCCTGACGCTAACCATAGTTGTCCTGACGCTAACCCTAGTTGTCCTGACGCTTACCCTAGTTGTCCTGACGCTAACCCTAGTTGTCCTGACGCTAACCCTAGTTGTCCTGACGCTAACCCTAGATGTCCTGACGCTAACCCTACTTGTCCTGACGCTAACCTTGGTTGTCCTGACGCTAACCCTAGTTGTCCTGACGCTAACCCTAGTTGTCCTGACGCTAACCCTAGTTGTCCTGACGCTAACCCTACTTGTCCTGACGCTAACCCTAGTTGTCCTGACGCTAACCCTAGTTGTCCTGACGCTAACCCTACTTGTCCTGACGCTAACCCTAGTTGTCCTGACGCTAACCCTAGTTGTCCTGACGCTAACCCTAGTTGATCTGACGCTAACCCTAGTTGTCCTGACGCTAACCCTACTTGTCCTGACGCTAACCCTACTTGTCCTGACGCTAACCCTACTTGTCCTGACGCTAACCCTAGTTGTCCTGACGCTAACCATAGTTGTCCTGACGCTAACCCTAGTTGTCCTGACGCTAACACTAATTGTGCTGAAGCTAACCCTAGTTGTCCTGACGCTAACCCTAGTTGTCCTGACGCTAACCCTACTTGTCCTGACGCTAACCCTACTTGTCCTGACGCTAACCCCAGTTGTCCTGACGCTAACCCTAGTTGTCCTGACGCTAACACTAGTTGTCCTGACGCTAACCCTAGTTGTCCTGACGCTAACCCTAGTTGTCCTGACGCTAACCCTAGTCGTCCTGACGCTAACCCTAGTCGTCCTGACGCTAACCCTAGTTGTCCTGACGCTAACCCTACTTGTCCTGACGCTAACCCTACTTGTCCTGACGCTAACCCTACTTGTCCTGACGCTAACCCTACTTGTCCTGACGCTAACTCTAGTTGTCCTGACGCTAACCCTACTTGTCCTTACGCTAACCCTAGTTGTCCTGACGCTAACTCTAGTTGTCCTGACGCTAACCCTACATGTTCTGACGCTAACCCTACTTGTCCTGACGCTAACCCTACTTGTCCTGACGCTAACCCTAGTTGTCCTGACTCTAACAATAGTTGTCCTGACGCTAACCCTACTTGTCCTGACGCTAACCCTAGTTGTCCTGACGCTAACCCTACTTGTCCTGACGCTAACCCTAGTTGTCCTGACGCTAACCCTAGTTGTCCTGACGCTAACCCTACTTGTCCTGACGCTAACCCTAGTTGTCCTGACGCTAACCCTAGTTGTCCTGACGCTTACCCTAGTTGTCCTGACGCTAACCCTAGTTGTCCTGACGCTAACCCTAGTTGTCCTGACGCTAACCCTAGTTGTCCTGACGCTATCCCTAGATGTCCTGACGCTAACCCTACTTGTCCTGACGCTAACCCTGGTTGTCCTGACGCTAACCCTAGTTGTCCTGACGCTAACCCTAGTTGTCCTGACGCTAACCCTAGTTGTCCTGATGCTAACCCTAGTTGTCCTGACGCTAACCCTAGTTGTCCTGACGCTAACCCTACTTGTCCTGACGCTAACCCTAGTTGTCCTGACGCTAATCCTAGTTGTCCTGACGCTAACCCTACTTGTCCTGACGCTAACCCTAGTTGTCCTGACGCTAACCCTAGTTGTCCTGACGCTAACCCTAGTTGATCTGACGCTAACCCTAGTTGTCCTGACGCTAACCCTACTTGTCCTGACGCTAACCCTACTTGTCCTGTCGCTAACCGTACTTGTCCTGACGCTAACCATAGTTGTCCTGACGCTAACCCTAGTTGTCCTGACGCTAACCCTAGTTGTCCTGACGCTAACACTAATTGTGCTGAAGCTAACCCTAGCTGTCCTGACGCTAACCCTAGTTGTCCTGACGCTAACCCTACTTGTCCTGACGCTAACCCTAGTTGTCCTGACGCTAACCCTACTTGTCCTGACGCTAACCCTAGTTGTCCTGACGCTAACCCTAGTTGTCCTGACGCTTACCCTAGTTGTCCTGACGCTAACCCTAGTTGTCCTGACGCTAACCCTAGTTGTCCTGACGCTAACCCTAGATGTCCTGACGCTAACCCTACTTGTCCTGACGCTAACCTTGGTTGTCCTGACGCTAACCCTAGTTGTCCTGACGCTAACCCTAGTTGTCCTGACGCTAACCCTAGTTGTCCTGACGCTAACCCTACTTGTCCTGACGCTAACCCTAGTTGTCCTGACGCTAACCCTAGTTGTCCTGACGCTAACCCTACTTGTCCTGACGCTAACCCTAGTTGTCCTGACGCTAACCCTAGTTGTCCTGACGCTAACCCTAGTTGATCTGACGCTAACCCTAGTTGTCCTGACGCTAACCCTACTTGTCCTGACGCTAACCCTACTTGTCCTGACGCTAACCCTACTTGTCCTGACGCTAACCCTAGTTGTCCTGACGCTAACCATAGTTGTCCTGACGCTAACCCTAGTTGTCCTGACGCTAACCCTAGTTGTCCTGACGCTAACCCTAGTTGTCCTGACGCTAACACTAATTGTGCTGAAGCTAACCCTAGTTGTCCTGACGCTAACCCTAGTTGTCCTGACGCTAACCCTACTTGTCCTGACGCTAACCCTACTTGTCCTGACGCTAACCCCAGTTGTCCTGACGCTAACCCTAGTTGTCCTGACGCTAACACTAGTTGTCCTGACGCTAACCCTAGTTGTCCTGACGCTAACCCTAGTTGTCCTGACGCTAACCCTAGTCGTCCTGACGCTAACCCTAGTCGTCCTGACGCTAACCCTAGTTGTCCTGACGCTAACCCTACTTGTCCTGACGCTAACCCTACTTGTCCTGACGCTAACCCTACTTGTCCTGACGCTAACCCTACTTGTCCTGACGCTAACCCTACTTGTCCTGACGCTAACTCTAGTTGTCCTGACGCTAACCCTACTTGTCCTTACGCTAACCCTAGTTGTCCTGACGCTAACTCTAGTTGTCCTGACCCTAACCCTACATGTTCTGACGCTAACCCTACTTGTCCTGACGCTAACCCTAGTTGTCCTGACGCTAACCATAGTTGTCCTGACGCTAACCCTAGTTGTCCTGACGCTAACCCTAGTTGTCCTGACGCTAACACTAATTGTCCTGACGCTAACCCTAGTTGTCCTGACGCTAACCGTACTTGTCCTGACGCTAACCCTAGTTGTCCTGATGCTAACCCTACTTGTCCTGATGCTAACCCTACTTGTCCTGACGCTAACCCTACTTGTCCTGACGCTAACCCTAGTTGTCCTGACGCTAACCCTAGTTGTTCTGACGCTAACCCTAGTTGTCCTGACGCTAACCCTAGTTGTCCTGAGGCTAACCCTAGTTGTCCTGACGCTAACCCTAGTTGTCCTGACGCTAACCCTAGTTGTCCTGATGCTAACCCTAGTTGTCCTGACGCTAACTCTAGTTGTCCTGACGCTAACCCTAGTTGTCCTGACGCTAACCCTAGTTGTCCTGACGCTAACCCTAGTTGAAATGACGCTAACCCTAGTTGTACTGACGCTAACCCTAGTTGTCCTGACGCTAACCCTAGTTGTCCTGACGCTAACACTAGTTGTTCTGACGCTAACCCTAGTCGTCCTGACGCTAACCCGTCGTCCTGACGCTAACCCTAGTCGTCCTGACGCTAACCCTAGTCGTCCTGACGCTAACCCTACTTGTCCTGACGCTAACCCTAGTTTTCCTAACGCTAACCCTAGTTGTCCTGACGCTAACCCTACTTGTCCTGACGCTAACCCTAGTTGTCCTGACGCTAACCCTAGTTGTCCTGACGATAACCCTAGTTGTCATGACGCTAACCCTACTTGTCCTGACGCTAACCCTAGTTGTCCTGACGCTAACCCTAGTCGTCCTGACGCTAACCCTACTTGTCCTGACGCTAACCCTAGTTTTCCTAACGCTAACCCTACTTGTCCTGACGCTAACCCTAGTTGTCCTGATGCTAACCCTAGTTGTCCTGACGCTAACCCTACTTGTCCTGACGCTAACCCTAGTTGCCCTGATGCTAACCCTAGTTGTCCTGACGCTAACCCTAGTTGTCCTGACGCTAACCCTAGTTGTCCTGACGCTAACCCTACTTGTCCTGACGCTAACCCTAGTTGTCCTGACGCTAACCCTAGTTGTCCTGACGCTAACCCTACTTGTCCTGACGCTAACCCTAGTTGTCCTCACGCTAACCCTAGTTGTCCTGACGCTAACCCTACTTGTCCTGACGCTAACCCTACTTGTCCTGACGCTAACCCTAGTTGTCCTGACGCTAACCCTAGTCGTCCTGACGCTAACCCTACTTGTCCTGACGCTAACCCTAGTTTTCCTAACGCTAACCCTACTTGTCCTGACGCTAACCCTAGTTGTCCTGATGCTAACCCTAGTTGTCCTGACGCTAACCCTACTTGTCCTGACGCTAACCCTAGTTGCCCTGACGCTAACCCTAGTTGTCCTGACGCTAACCCTAGTTGTCCTGACGCTAACCCTAGTTGTCCTGACGCTAACCCTACTTGTCCTGACGCTAACCCTAGTTGTCCTGACGCTAACCCTAGTTGTCCTGACGCTAACCCTACTTGTCCTGACGCTAACCCTAGTTGTCCTCACGCTAACCCTAGTTGTCCTGACGCTAACCCTAGTTGTCCTGACGCTAACCCTAGTTGTCCTGACGCTAACCCTACTTGTCCTGACGCTAACCCTACTTGTCCTGACGCTAACCCTAGTTGTCCTTACGCTAACCCTAGTTGTCCTGACGCTAACCCTAGTTGTCCTGACGCTAACCCTAGTTGTCCTGACGCTAACCCTACTTGTCCTGACGCTAACCCTAGTTGTCCTGACGCTAACCCTAGTTGTCCTGACGCTAACCCTACTTGTCCTGACGCTAACCCTAGTTGTCCTGACGCTAACCCTACTTGTCCTGACGCTAACCCTAGTTGTCCTGACGCTAACCCTAGTTGTCCTGACGCTAACCCTACTTGTCCTGACGCTAACCCTAGTTGTCCTGACGCTTACCCTAGTTGTCCTGACGCTAACCCTAGTTGTCCTGACGCTAACCCTAGTTGTCCTGACGCTAACCCTAATTGTCCTGACGCTAACCCTAGATGTCCTGACGCTAACCCTACTTGTCCTGACGCTAACCCTGGTTGTCCTGACGCTAACCCTAGTTGTCCTGATGCTAACCCTAGTTGTCCTGACGCTAACCCTAGTTGTCCTGATGCTAACCCTAGTTGTCCTGACGCTAACCCTAGTTGTCCTGACGCTAACCCTACTTGTCCTGACGCTAACCCTAGTTGTCCTGATGCTAACCCTAGTTGTCCTGACGCTAACCCTAGTTGTCCTGATGCTAACCCTAGTTGTCCTGACGCTAACCCTAGTTGTCCTGACGCTAACCCTACTTGTCCTGACGCTAACCCTAGTTGTCCTGACGCTAACCCTAGTTGATCTGACGCTAACCCTAGTTGTCCTGACGCTAACCCTACTTGTCCTGACGCTAACCCTACTTGTCCTGACGCTAACCGTACTTGTCCTGACGCTAACCGTAGTTGTCCTGACGCTAACCCTAGTTGTCCTGACGCTAACCCTAGTTGTCCTGACGCTAACCCTAGTTGTCCTGACGCTAACACTAATTGTGCTGAAGCTAACCCTAGTTGTCCTGATGCTAACCCTAGTTGTCCTGACGCTAACCCTACTTGTCCTGACGCTAACCCTAGTTGTCTTGACGCTAACCCTACTTGTCCTGACGCTAACCCTAGTTGTCCTGACGCTAACCCTAGTTGTCCTGACGCTTACCCTAGTTGTCCTGACGCTAACCCTAGTTGTCCTGACGTTAACCCTAGTTGTCCTGACGCTAACCCTAGTTGTCCTGACGTTAACCCTAGTTGTCCTGACGCTAACCCTACTTGTCCTGACGCTAACCCTAGTTGTCCTGACGCTAACCCGAGTTGTCCTGACGCTAACCCGTGTTGTCCTGACGCTAACCCGTGTTGTCCTGACGCTAACCCTAGTTGTCCTGACGCTAACCCGAGTTGTCCTGACGCTAACCCTAGTTGTCCTGACGCTAACCCGAGTTGTCCTGACGCTAACCCGAGTTGTCCTGACGCTAACCCGAGTTGTCCTGACGACAACCCGAGTTGTCCTGACGCTAACCCGAGTTGTCCTGACGCTAACCCGAGTTGACCTGACGATAACCCAAGTTGTCCTGAAGCTAACCCGAGTTGTCCTGACGCTAACCCGAGTTGTCCTGACGCTAACCCTAATTGTCCTGACACTAACCCGAGTTGTCCTGACGCTAACCCTAGTTGTCCTGACGCTAACCCTAGTTGTCCTGACGCTAACCCTAGTTGTCCTGACGCTAACCCTACTTGTCCTGACGCTAACCCTCGTTGTCCTGACGCTAACCCTAGTTGTCCTGACGCTAACCCTACTTGTCCTGACGCTAACCCTACTTGTCCTGACGCTAACCCTACTTGTCCTGACGCTAACCCTACTTGTCCTGACGCTAACCCTACTTGTCCTGACGCTAACCCTACTTGTCCTGACGCTAACTCTAGTTGTCCTGACGCTAACCCTACTTGTCCTTACGCTAACCCTAGTTGTCCTGACGCTAACTCTAGTTGTCCTGACGCTAACCCTACATGTTCTGACGCTAACCCTACTTGTCCTGACGCTAACCCTAGTTGTCCTGACGCTAACCATAGTTGTCCTGACGCTAACCCTAGTTGTCCTGACGCTAACCCTAGTTGTCCTGACGCTAACACTAATTGTCCTGACGCTAACCCTAGTTGTCCTGACGCTAACCGTACTTGTCCTGACGCTAACCCTAGTTGTCCTGATGCTAACCCTACTTGTCCTGATGCTAACCCTACTTGTCCTGACGCTAACCCTACTTGTCCTGACGCTAACCCTAGTTGTCCTGACGCTAACCCTAGTTGTTCTGACGCTAACCCTAGTTGTCCTGACGCTAACCCTAGTTGTCCTGAGGCTAACCCTAGTTGTCCTGACGCTAACCCTAGTTGTCCTGACGCTAACCCTAGTTGTCCTGATGCTAACCCTAGTTGTCCTGACGCTAACTCTAGTTGTCCTGACGCTAACCCTAGTTGTCCTGACGCTAACCCTAGTTGTCCTGACGCTAACCCTAGTTGAAATGACGCTAACCCTAGTTGTACTGACGCTAACCCTAGTTGTCCTGACGCTAACCCTAGTTGTCCTGACGCTAACACTAGTTGTTCTGACGCTAACCCTAGTCGTCCTGACGCTAACCCGTCGTCCTGACGCTAACCCTAGTCGTCCTGACGCTAACCCTAGTCGTCCTGACGCTAACCCTACTTGTCCTGACGCTAACCCTAGTTTTCCTAACGCTAACCCTAGTTGTCCTGACGCTAACCCTACTTGTCCTGACGCTAACCCTAGTTGTCCTGACGCTAACCCTAGTTGTCCTGACGATAACCCTAGTTGTCATGACGCTAACCCTACTTGTCCTGACGCTAACCCTAGTTGTCCTGACGCTAACCCTAGTCGTCCTGACGCTAACCCTACTTGTCCTGACGCTAACCCTAGTTTTCCTAACGCTAACCCTACTTGTCCTGACGCTAACCCTAGTTGTCCTGATGCTAACCCTAGTTGTCCTGACGCTAACCCTACTTGTCCTGACGCTAACCCTAGTTGCCCTGATGCTAACCCTAGTTGTCCTGACGCTAACCCTAGTTGTCCTGACGCTAACCCTAGTTGTCCTGACGCTAACCCTACTTGTCCTGACGCTAACCCTAGTTGTCCTGACGCTAACCCTAGTTGTCCTGACGCTAACCCTACTTGTCCTGACGCTAACCCTAGTTGTCCTCACGCTAACCCTAGTTGTCCTGACGCTAACCCTACTTGTCCTGACGCTAACCCTACTTGTCCTGACGCTAACCCTAGTTGTCCTGACGCTAACCCTAGTCGTCCTGACGCTAACCCTACTTGTCCTGACGCTAACCCTAGTTTTCCTAACGCTAACCCTACTTGTCCTGACGCTAACCCTAGTTGTCCTGATGCTAACCCTAGTTGTCCTGACGCTAACCCTACTTGTCCTGACGCTAACCCTAGTTGCCCTGACGCTAACCCTAGTTGTCCTGACGCTAACCCTAGTTGTCCTGACGCTAACCCTAGTTGTCCTGACGCTAACCCTACTTGTCCTGACGCTAACCCTAGTTGTCCTGACGCTAACCCTAGTTGTCCTGACGCTAACCCTACTTGTCCTGACGCTAACCCTAGTTGTCCTCACGCTAACCCTAGTTGTCCTGACGCTAACCCTAGTTGTCCTGACGCTAACCCTAGTTGTCCTGACGCTAACCCTACTTGTCCTGACGCTAACCCTACTTGTCCTGACGCTAACCCTAGTTGTCCTTACGCTAACCCTAGTTGTCCTGACGCTAACCCTAGTTGTCCTGACGCTAACCCTAGTTGTCCTGACGCTAACCCTACTTGTCCTGACGCTAACCCTAGTTGTCCTGACGCTAACCCTAGTTGTCCTGACGCTAACCCTACTTGTCCTGACGCTAACCCTAGTTGTCCTGACGCTAACCCTACTTGTCCTGACGCTAACCCTAGTTGTCCTGACGCTAACCCTAGTTGTCCTGACGCTAACCCTACTTGTCCTGACGCTAACCCTAGTTGTCCTGACGCTTACCCTAGTTGTCCTGACGCTAACCCTAGTTGTCCTGACGCTAACCCTAGTTGTCCTGACGCTAACCCTAATTGTCCTGACGCTAACCCTAGATGTCCTGACGCTAACCCTACTTGTCCTGACGCTAACCCTGGTTGTCCTGACGCTAACCCTAGTTGTCCTGATGCTAACCCTAGTTGTCCTGACGCTAACCCTAGTTGTCCTGATGCTAACCCTAGTTGTCCTGACGCTAACCCTAGTTGTCCTGACGCTAACCCTACTTGTCCTGACGCTAACCCTAGTTGTCCTGATGCTAACCCTAGTTGTCCTGACGCTAACCCTAGTTGTCCTGATGCTAACCCTAGTTGTCCTGACGCTAACCCTAGTTGTCCTGACGCTAACCCTACTTGTCCTGACGCTAACCCTAGTTGTCCTGACGCTAACCCTAGTTGATCTGACGCTAACCCTAGTTGTCCTGACGCTAACCCTACTTGTCCTGACGCTAACCCTACTTGTCCTGACGCTAACCGTACTTGTCCTGACGCTAACCGTAGTTGTCCTGACGCTAACCCTAGTTGTCCTGACGCTAACCCTAGTTGTCCTGACGCTAACCCTAGTTGTCCTGACGCTAACACTAATTGTGCTGAAGCTAACCCTAGTTGTCCTGATGCTAACCCTAGTTGTCCTGACGCTAACCCTACTTGTCCTGACGCTAACCCTAGTTGTCTTGACGCTAACCCTACTTGTCCTGACGCTAACCCTAGTTGTCCTGACGCTAACCCTAGTTGTCCTGACGCTTACCCTAGTTGTCCTGACGCTAACCCTAGTTGTCCTGACGTTAACCCTAGTTGTCCTGACGCTAACCCTAGTTGTCCTGACGTTAACCCTAGTTGTCCTGACGCTAACCCTACTTGTCCTGACGCTAACCCTAGTTGTCCTGACGCTAACCCGAGTTGTCCTGACGCTAACCCGTGTTGTCCTGACGCTAACCCGTGTTGTCCTGACGCTAACCCTAGTTGTCCTGACGCTAACCCGAGTTGTCCTGACGCTAACCCTAGTTGTCCTGACGCTAACCCGAGTTGTCCTGACGCTAACCCGAGTTGTCCTGACGCTAACCCGAGTTGTCCTGACGACAACCCGAGTTGTCCTGACGCTAACCCGAGTTGTCCTGACGCTAACCCGAGTTGACCTGACGATAACCCAAGTTGTCCTGAAGCTAACCCGAGTTGTCCTGACGCTAACCCGAGTTGTCCTGACGCTAACCCTAATTGTCCTGACACTAACCCGAGTTGTCCTGACGCTAACCCTAGTTGTCCTGACGCTAACCCTAGTTGTCCTGACGCTAACCCTAGTTGTCCTGACGCTAACCCTACTTGTCCTGACGCTAACCCTCGTTGTCCTGACGCTAACCCTAGTTGTCCTGACGCTAACCCTAGTTGTCCTGACGCTAACCCTAGTTGTCGTGACGCTAACCCTAGTTGTCGTGACGCTAACCCTAATTGTCCTGACGCTAACCCTAGTTGTCCTGACGCTAACCCTAGTTTTCCTGACGCTAACCCTAGTTGTCCTGACGCTAACCCTAGTTGTCCTGACGCTAACCCTACTTGTCCTGACGCTAAAACTAGTTGCCCTCACGCTAACCCTAGTTGTCCTGACGCTAACCCTACTTGTCCTGACGCTAACCCTAGTTGTCCTGACGCTAACCCTAGTTGTCCTGACGCTAACCCTACTTGTCCTGACGCTAACCCTAGTTCTCCTGACGCTAACCCTAGTTGTCCTGACGCTAACCCTAGTTGTCCTGACGCTAACCCTAGTTGTCCTGACGCTAACCCTAGTTGTCCCGACGCTAACCCTAGTTGTCCTGACGCTAACCCTAGTTGTCCTGACGCTAACCCTAGTTGTCCTGACGCTATCCCTAGTTGTCCTGGCGCTAACCCTAGTTGTCCTGACGCTAACCCTAGTTGTCCTGACGCTAACCCTAGTTGTCGTGACGCTAACCCTAGTTGTCCTGACGCTAACCCTAGTTGTCCTGACGCTAACCCTAGTTGTCCTGACGCTAACCCTAGTTGTCCTGACGCTAACCCTAGTTGTCCTGACGCTAACCCTAGTTGTCCTGACGCTAACCCTAGTTGTCCTGACGCTAACCCTAGTTGTCGTGACGCTAACCCTAGTTGTCCTGACGCTAACCCTAGTTGTCGTGACGCTAACCCTAGTTGTCCTGACGCTAACCCTAGTTGTAGTGACGCTAACCCTAGTTGTCCTGACGCTAACCCTAGTGGTCCTGACGCTAACCCTAGTGGTCCTGACGCTAACCCTAGTTGTCCTGACGCTAACCCTAGTTGTCCTGACGCTAACCCTAGTTGTCGTGACGCTAACCCTAGTTGTCCTGACGCTAACCCTAGTTGTCCTGACGCTAACCCTAGTTGTCCTGACGCTAACCCTAGTTGTCCTGACGCTATCCCTAGTTGTCCTGACGCTAACCCTAGTTGTCCTGACGCTAACCCTAGTTGTCCTGACGCTAACCCTAGTTGTCCTGACGCTAACCCTACTTGTCCTGACGCTAACCCTAGTTGTCCTCACGCTAACCCTAGTTGTACTGACGCTAACCCTAGGTGTCCTGACGCTAACCCTAGTTGTCCTGACGCCAACCCTAGTTGTCCTGACGCCAACCCTAGTTGTCCTGACGCTAACCCTAGTTGTCCTGACGCTAACCCTAGTTGTCCTGACGCTAACCCTACTTGTCCTGACGCTAACCCTAGTTGTCCTGACGCTAACCCTAGTTGTCCTGACGCTAACCCTAGTTGTCCTGACGCTAACTCTACTTGTCCTGACGCTAACCCTAGTTTTCCTGATGCTAACCCTAGTTGTCCTGACGCTAACCCTACTTGTCCTGACGCTAACCCTAGTTGTCCTGACGCTAACCCTAGTTGTCCTGACGCTAACCCTAGTTGTCCTGACGCTAACCCTACTTGTCCTGACGCTAACCCTAGTTGTCCTGACGCTAACCCTACTTGTCCTGACGCTAACCCTACTTGTCCTGACGCTAACCCTAGTTGTCCTGACGCTAACCCTAGTTGTCCTGACGCTAACCCTATTTGTCCTGAGGCTAACCCTAGTTGCCCTGACGCTAACCCTAGTTCTCCTGACGCTAACCCTAGTTGTCCTGACGCTAACCCTAGTTGTCCTGACGCTAACCCTAGTTGTCCTGACGCTAACTCTACTTGTCCTGATGCTAACCCTAGTTTTCCTGACGCTAACCCTACTTGTCCTGACGCTAACCCTACTTGTCCTGACGCTAACCCTAGTTGTCCTGACGCTAACCCTAGTTGTCCTGACGCTAATCCTAGTTGTCCTGACGCTAACCCTAGTTGTCCTGACGCTAACCCTACTTGTCCTGACGCTAACCCTAGTTGTCCTGACGCTAACCCTAGTTGTCCTGACGCTAACCCTACTTGTCCTGACGCTAACCCTAGTTGTCCTGACGCTAACCCTAGTTGTCCTGACGCTAACCCTACTTGTCCTGACGCTAACCCTAGTTGCCCTGACGCTAACCCTAGTTGTCCTGACGCTAACCCTACTTGTCCTGACGCTAACCCTAGTTGTCCTGACGCTAACCCTAGTTGTCCTGACGCTAACCCTACTTGTCCTGACGCTAACCCTAGTTGTCCTGACGCTAACCCTACTTGTCCTGACGCTAACCCTAGATGCCCTGACGCTAACCCTAGTTGTCCTGACGCTAACCCTAGTTGTCCTGACGCTAACCCTACTTGTCCTGACGCTAACCCTAGTTGTCCTGACGCTAACCCTACTTGTCCTAACGCTAACCCTACTTGTCCTGACGCTAACCCTAGTTGTCCTGACGCTAACCCTAGTTGTCCTGACGCTAACCCTACTTGTCCTGACGCTAACCCTAGTTCTCCTGACGCTAACCCTAGTTGTCCTGACGCTAACCCTAGTTGTCCTGATGCTAACCCTAGTTGTCCTGACGCTTACCCTAGTTGTCCCGACGCTAACCCTAGTTGTCGTGACGCTAACCCTAGTTGTCCTGACGCTAACCCTAGTTGTCCTGACGCTATCCCTAGTTTTCCTGACGCTAACCCTAGTTGTCCTGACGCTAACCCTAGTTGTCCTGACGCTAACCCTAGTTGTCCTGACGCTAACCCTAGTTGTCGTGACGCTAACCCTAGTTGTCGTGACGCTAACCCTAGTTGTCCTGACGCAAACCCTAGTTGTCGTGACGCTAACCCTAGTTGTCCTGACGCTAACCCTAGTTGTCCTGACGCTAACCCTAGTTGTCCTGACGCTAACCCTAGTTGTCGTGACGCTAACCCTAGTTGTCCTGACGCCAACCCTAGTTGTCGTGACGCTAACCCTAGTTGTACTGACGCTAACCCTAGTTGTCGTGACGCTAACCCTAGTTGTCCTGACACTAACCCTAGTGTTCCTGACGCTAACCCTAGTTGTCCTGACGCTAACCCTAGTTGTCCTGATGCTAAACCTAGTTGTCCTGACGCTAACCCTAGTTGTCGTGACGATAACCCTAGTTGTCCTGACGCTAACCCTAGTTGTCCTGACGCTAACCCTAGTTGTCCTCACGCTAACCCTAGTGGTCCTGACGCTAACCCTAGTTGTCCTGACGCTAACCCTAGTTGTCCTGACGCTAACCCTAGTTGACGTGACGCTAACCCTAGTTGTCCTGACGCTAACCCTAGTTGTCCTGACGCTAACCCTAGTTGTCCTGACGCTATCCCTAGTTGTCCTGACGCTAACCCTAGTTGTCCTGACGCTAACCCTAGTTGTCCTGACGCTAACCCTAGTTGTCCTGACGCTAACCCTAGTTGTCGTGACGCTAACCCTAGTTGTCCTGACGCTAACCCTAGTTGTCCTGACGCTAACCCTAGTTGTCCTGACGCTAACCCTAGTTGTCGTGACGCTAACCCTAGTTGTCCTGGCGCTAACCCTAGTTGTCCTGGCGCTAACCCTAGTTGTAATGGCGCTAACCCTAGTTGTCCTGGCGCTAACCCTAGTTGTCCTGATGCTAACCCTAGTTGTCCTGACGCTAACCCTAGTTGTCCTGACGCTAACCCTAGTTGTCCTGACGCTAACCCTAGTTGTCCTGACGCTAACCCTAGTAGTCCTGACGCTAACTCTACTTGTCCTGACGCTAACCCTAGTTTTCCTGACGCTAACCCTAGTTGTCCTGACGCTAACCCTACTTGTCCTGACGCTAACCCTAGTTGTCCTGACGCTAACCCTAGTTGTCCTGACGCTAACCCTACTTGTCCTGACGCTAACCCTAGTTGTCCTGACGCTAACCCTAGTTGTCCTGAAGCTTACCCTAGTTGTCCTGATGCTAACCCTAGTTGTCCTGACGCTAACCCTAGTTGTCCTGACGCTAACCCTAGTTGTCCTGACGCTAACCCTAGTTGTCCTGACGCTAACCCTACTTGTCCTGACGCTAACCCTAGTTGTCGTGACGCTAACCCTAGTTGTCCTGACGCTAACCCAAGTTGTCGTGACGCTAACCCTAGTTGTCCTGACGCTAACCCTAGTTGTCCTGACGCTAACCCTAGTTGTCCTGACGCTAACCCTAGTTGTCGTGACGCTAACCCTAGTTGTCCTGACGCTAACCCTAGTTGTCCTGACGCTAACCCTAGTTGTCCTGACGCTAACCCTAGTTGTCCTGGCGCTAACCCTAGTTGTAATGGCGCTAACCCTAGTTGTCCTGGCGCTAACCCTAGTTGTCCTGATGCTAACCCTAGTTGTCCTGACGCTAACCCTAGTTGTCCTGACGCTAACGCTAGTTGTCCTGACGCTAACCCTAGTTGTCCTGACGCTAACCCTAGTAGTCCTGACGCTAACTCTACTTGTCCTGACGCTAACCCTAGTTTTCCTGACGCTAACCCTAGTTGTCCTGACGCTAACCCTACTTGTCCTGACGCTAACCCTAGTTGTCCTGACGCTAACCCTAGTTGTCCTGACGCTAACCCTAGTTGTCCTGACGCTAACCCTACGTGTCCTGACGCTAACCCTACTTGTCCTGACGCTAACTCTACTTGTCCTGACGCTAACCCTAGTTTTCCTGACGCTAACCCTAGTTGTCCTGACGCTAACCCTACTTGTCCTGACGCTAACCCTAGTTGTCCTGACGCTAACCCTACTTGTCCTGACGCTAACCCTACTTGTCCTGACGCTAACCCTAGTTGTCCTGACGCTAACCCTAGTTGTCCTGATGCTAACCCTAGTTGTCCTGACGCTAACCCTACTTGTCCTGACGCTAACCCTAGTTGCCCTGACGCTAACCCTAGTTGTCCTGACGCTAACCCTAGTTGTCCTGACGCTAACCCTACTTGTCCTGACGCTAACCCTAGTTCTCCTGACGCTAACCCTAGTTGTCCTGACGCTAACCCTAGTTGTCCTGACGCTAACCCTAGTTGTCCTGACGCTAACCCTAGTTGTCCCGACGCTAACCCTAGTTGTCGTGACGCTAACCCTAGTTGTCCTGACGCTAACCCTAGTTGTCCTGACGCTATCCCTAGTTTTCCTGACGCTAACCCTAGTTGTCCTGACGCTAACCCTAGTTGTCCTGACGCTAACCCTAGTTGTCCTGACGCTAACCCTAGTTGTCGTGACGCTAACCCTAGTTGTCGTGACGCTAACCCTAGTTGCCCTGACGCTAACCCTAGTTGTCGTGACGCTAACCCTAGTTGTCCTGACGCTAACCCTAGTTGTCCTGACGCTAACCCTAGTTGTCCTGACGCTAACCCTAGTTGTCGTGACGCTAACCCTAGTTGTCCTGACGCCAACCCTAGTTGTCGTGACGCTAACCCTAGTTGTACTGACGCTAACCCTAGTTGTCGTGATGCTAACCCTAGTTGTCCTGACGCTAACCCTAGTGTTCCTGACGCTAACCCTAGTTGTCCTGACGCTAACCCTAGTTGTCCTGACGCTAAACCTAGTTGTCGTGACGCTAACCCTAGTTGTCCTGACGCTAACCCTAGTTGTCCTGACGCTAACCCTAGTTGTCCTGACGCTAACCCTAGTGGTCCTGACGCTAACCCTAGTTGTCCTGACGCTAACCCTAGTTGTCCTGACGCTAACCCTAGTTGTCGTGACGCTAACCCTAGTTGTCCTGACGCTAACCCTAGTTGTCCTGACGCTAACCCTAGTTGTCCTGACGCTATCCCTAGTTGTCCTGACGCTAACCCTAGTTGTCCTGACGCTAACCCTAGTTGTCCTGACGCTAACCCTAGTTGTCCTGACGCTAACCCTAGTTGTCCTGGCGCTAACCCTAGTTGTCCTGGCGCTAACCCTAGTTGTAATGGCGCTAACCCTAGTTGTCCTGGCGCTAACCCTAGTTGTCCTGATGCTAACCCTAGTTGTCCTGACGCTAACCCTAGTTGTCCTGACGCTAACCCTAGTTGTCCTGACGCTAACCCTAGTTGTCCTGACGCTAACCCTAGTAGTCCTGACGCTAACTCTACTTGTCCTGACGCTAACCCTAGTTTTCCTGACGCTAAACCTAGTTGTCCTGACGCTAACCCTAGTTGTCCTGACGCTAACCCTACTTGTCCTGACGCTAACCCTACTTGTCCTGACGCTAACCCTAGTTGTCCTGACGCTAACCCTAGTTGTCCTGATGCTAACCCTAGTTGTCCTGACGCTAACCCTACTTGTCCTGACGCTAACCCTAGTTGCCCTGACGCTAACCCTAGTTGTCCTGACGCTAACCCTACTTGTCCTGACGCTAACCCTACTTGTCCTGACGCTAACCCTAGTTGTCCTGACGCTAACCCTAGTTGTCCTGACGCTAACCCTACTTGTCCTGACGCTAACCCTAGTTGTCCTGACGCTAACCCTAGTTGTCCTGACGCTAACCCTACTTGTCCTGACGCTAACCCTAGTTGTCCTGACGCTAACCCTACTTGTCCTGACGCTAACCCTAGTTGTCCTGACGCTAACCCTAGTTGTCCTGACGCTAACCCTACTTGTCCTGACGCTAACCCTAGTTGTCCTGACGCTAACCCTAGTTGTCCTGAAGCTTACCCTAGTTGTCCTGACGCTAACCCTAGTTGTCCTGACGCTAACCCTAGTTGTCCTGACGCTAACCCTAGTTGTCCTGACGCTAACCCTAGATGTCCTGACGCTAACCCTAGTTGTCCTGACGCTAACCCTAGTTGTCCTGACGCTAACCCTAGTTGTCCTGACGCTAACCCTAGTTGTCGTGACGCTAACCCTAGTTGTCCTGACGCTAACCCAAGTTGTCGTGACGCTAACCCTAGTTGTCCTGACGCTAACCCTAGTTGTCCTGACGCTAACCCTAGTTGTCCTGACGCTAACCCAAGTTGTCGTGACGCTAACCCTAGTTGTCCTGACGCTAACCCTAGTTGTCCTGACGCTAACCCTAGTTGTCCTGACGCTAACCCTAGTTGTCGTGACGCTAACCCTAGTTGTCCTGGCGCTAACCCTAGTTGTCCTGGCGCTAACCCTAGTTGTAATGGCGCTAACCCTAGTTGTCCTGGCGCTAACCCTAGTTGTCCTGATGCTAACCCTAGTTGTCCTGACGCTAACCCTAGTTGTCCTGACGCTAACCCTAGTTGTCCTGACGCTAACCCTAGTAGTCCTGACGCTAACTCTACTTGTCCTGACGCTAACCCTAGTTTTCCTGACGCTAACCCTAGTTGTCCTGACGCTAACCCTACTTGTCCTGACGCTAACCCTAGTTGTCCTGACGCTAACCCTAGTTGTCCTGACGCTAACCCTACTTGTCCTGACGCTAACCCTACTTGTCCTGACGCTAACCCTAGTTGTCCTGACGCTAACCCTAGTTGTCCTGATGCTAACCCTAGTTGTCCTGACGCTAACCCTACTTGTCCTGACGCTAACCCTAGTTGTCCTGACGCTAACCCTACTTGTCCTGACGCTAACCCTACTTGTCCTGACGCTAACCCTAGTTGTCCTGACGCTAACCCTAGTTGTCCTGATGCTAACCCTAGTTGTCCTGACGCTAACCCTACTTGTCCTGACGCTAACCCTAGTTGTCCTGACGCTAACCCTACTTGTCCTGACGCTAACCCTAGTTGTCCTGACGCTAACCCTACTTGTCCTGACGCTAACCCTACTTGTCCTGACGCTAACCCTAGTTGTCCTGATGCTAACCCTAGTTGTCCTGAAGCTTACCCTAGTTGTCCTGACGCTAACCCTACTTGTCCTGACGCTAACCCTAGTTGCCCTGACGCTAACCCTAGTTGTCCTGACGCTAACCCTAGTTGTCCTGACGCTAACCCTAGTTGTCCTGACGCTAACCCTAGTTGTCCTGACGCTAACCCTAGTTGTCCTGACGCTAACCCTACTTGTCCTGACGCTAACCCTAGTTGTCCTGACGCTAACCCTACTTGTCCTGACGCTAACCCTACTTGTCCTGACGCTAACCCTACTTGTCCTGACGCTAACCCTAGTTGTACTGACGCTAACCCTAGTTGTCCTGACGCTAACCCTACTTGTCCTGACGCTAACCCTAGTTGTCCTGACGCTAACCCTAGTTGTCCTGAAGCTTACCCTAGTTGTCCTGACGCTAACCCTAGTTGTCCTGACGCTAACCCTAGTTGTCCTGACGCTAACCCTAGTTGTCCTGACGCTAACCCTAGATGTCCTGACGCTAACCCTAGTTGTCCTGACGCTAACCCTAGTTGTCCTGACGCTAACCCTAGTTGTCCTGACGCTAACCCTAGTTGTCGTGACGCTAACCCTAGTTGTCCTGACGCTAACCCAAGTTGTCGTGAGGCTAACCCTAGTTGTCCTGACGCTAACCCTAGTTGTCCTGACGCTAACCCTAGTTGTCCTGACGCTAACCCTAGTTGTCGTGACGCTAACCCTAGTTGTCCTGACGCTAACCCTAGTTGTCCTGACGCTAACCCTAGTTGTCGTGACGCTAACCCTAGTTGTCCTGGCGCTAACCCTAGTTGTCCTGGCGCTAACCCTAGTTGTAATGGCGCTAACCCTAGTTGTCCTGGCGCTAACCCTAGTTGTCCTGATGCTAACCCTAGTTGTCCTGACGCTAACCCTAGTTGTCCTGACGCTAACCCTAGTTGTCCTGACGCTAACCCTAGTTGTCCTGACGCTAACCCTAGTAGTCCTGACGCTAACTCTACTTGTCCTGACGCTAACCCTAGTTTTCCTGACGCTAACCCTAGTTGTCCTGACGCTAACCCTACTTGTCCTGACGCTAACCCTAGTTGTCCTGACGCTAACCCTACTTGTCCTGACGCTAACCCTAGTTGTCCTGACGCTAACCCTACTTGTCCTGACGCTAACCCTACTTGTCCTGACGCTAACCCTAGTTGTCCTGACGCTAACCCTAGTTGTCCTGATGCTAACCCTAGTTGTCCTGACGCTAACCCTACTTGTCCTGACGCTAACCCTAGTTGCCCTGACGCTAACCCTAGTTGTCCTGACGCTAACCCTAGTTGTCCTGACGCTAACCCTACTTGTCCTGACGCTAACCCTAGTTCTCCTGACGCTAACCCTAGTTGTCCTGACGCTAACCCTAGTTGTCCTGATGCTAACCCTAGTTGTCCTGACGCTAACCCTAGTTGTCCCGACGCTAACCCTAGTTGTCGTGACGCTAACCCTAGTTGTCCTGACGCTAACCCTAGTTGTCCTGACGCTATCCCTAGTTTTCCTGACGCTAACCCTAGTTGTCCTGACGCTAACCCTAGTTGTCCTGACGCTAACCCTAGTTGTCCTGACGCTAACCCTAGTTGTCGTGACGCTAACCCTAGTTGTCGTGACGCTAACCCTAGTTGTCCTGACGCTAACCCTAGTTGTCGTGACGCTAACCCTAGTTGTCCTGACGCTAACCCTAGTTGTCCTGACGCTAACCCTAGTTGTCCTGACGCTAACCCTAGTTGTCGTGACGCTAACCCTAGTTGTCCTGACGCCAACCCTAGTTGTCGTGACGCTAACCCTAGTTGTACTGACGCTAACCCTAGTTGTCGTGACGCTAACCCTAGTTGTCCTGACGCTAACCCTAGTGTTCCTGACGCTAACCCTAGTTGTCCTGACGCTAACCCTAGTTGTCCTGATGCTAAACCTAGTTGTCCTGACGCTAACCCTAGTTGTCCTGACGCTAACCCTAGTTGTCCTGACGCTAACCCTAGTTGTCCTGAAGCTAACCCTAGTGGTCCTGACGCTAACCCTAGTTGTCCTGACGCTAACCCTAGTTGTCCTGACGCTAACCCTAGTAGTCCTGACGCTAACTCTACTTGTCCTGACGCTAACCCTAGTTTTCCTGACGCTAACCCTAGTTGTCCTGACGCTAACCCTACTTGTCCTGACGCTAACCCTAGTTGTCCTGACGCTAACCCTAGTTGTCCTGACGCTAACCCTAGTTGTCCTGACGCTAACCCTACTTGTCCTGACGCTAACCCTACTTGTCCTGACGCTAACCCTAGTTGTCCTGACGCTAACCCTAGTTGTCCTGATGCTAACCCTAGTTGTCCTGACGCTAACCCTACTTGTCCTGACGCTAACCCTAGTTGTCCTGACGCTAACCCTACTTGTCCTGACGCTAACCCTAGTTGTCCTGACGCTAACCCTAGTTGTCCTGACGCTAACCCTACTTGTCCTGACGCTAACCCTAGTTGTCCTGACGCTAACCCTAGTTGTCCTGAAGCTTACCCTAGTTGTCCTGACGCTAACCCTACTTGTCCTGACGCTAACCCTAGTTGCCCTGACGCTAACCCTAGTTGTCCTGACGCTAACCCTAGTTGTCCTGACGCTAACCCTAGTTGTCCTGACGCTAACCCTAGTTGTCCTGACGCTAACCCTACTTGTCCTGACGCTAACCCTAGTTGTCCTGACGCTAACCCTAGTTGTCTTGACGCTAACCCTACTTGTCCTGACGCTAACCCTAGTTGTCCTGACGCTAACCCTACTTGTCCTGATGCTAACCCTAGTTGTCCTGACGCTAACCCTAGTTGTCCTGACGCTAACCCTACTTGTCCTGACGCTAACCCTAGTTGTCCTGACGCTAACCCTAGTTGTCCTGAAGCTTACCCTAGTTGTATTGACGCTAACCCTAGTTGTCCTGACGCTAACCCTAGTTGTCCTGACGCTAGCCCTAGTTGTCCTGACGCTAACCCTAGATGTCCTGACGCTAACCCTAGTTGTCCTGACGCTAACCCTAGTTGTCCTGACGCTAACCCTAGTTGTCGTGACGCTAACCCTAGTTGTCCTGACGCTAACCCAAGTTGTCGTGACGCTAACCCTAGTTGTCCTGACGCTAACCCTAGTTGTCCTGACGCTAACCCTAGTTGTCCTGACGCTAACCCTAGTTGTCGTGACGCTAACCCTAGTTGTCCTGACGCTAACCCTAGTTGTCCTGACGCTAACCCTAGTTGTCCTGACGCTAACCCTAGTTGTCGTGACGCTAACCCTAGTTGTCCTGGCGCTAACCCTAGTTGTCCTGGCGCTAACCCTAGTTGTAATGGCGCTAACCCTAGTTGTCCTGGCGCTAACCCTAGTTGTCCTGATGCTAACCCTAGTTGTCCTGACGCTAACCCTAGTTGTCCTGACGCTAACCCTAGTTGTCCTGACGCTAACCCTAGTTGTCCTGACGCTAACCCTAGTAGTCCTGACGCTAACTCTACTTGTACTGACGCTAACCCTAGTTTTCCTGACGCTAACCCTAGTTGTCCTGACGCTAACCCTACTTGTCCTGACGCTAACCCTAGTTGTCCTGACGCTAACCCTAGTTGTCCTGACGCTAACCCTAGTTGTCCTGACGCTAACCCTACTTGTCCTGACGCTAACCCTACTTGTCCTGACGCTAACCCTAGTTGTCCTGACGCTAACCCTAGTTGTCCTGATGCTAACCCTAGTTGTCCTGACGCTAACCCTACTTGTCCTGACGCTAACCCTAGTTGCCCTGACGCTAACCCTAGTTGTCCTGACGCTAACCCTAGTTGTCCTGACGCTAACCCTACTTGTCCTGACGCTAACCCTAGTTCTCCTGACGCTAACCCTAGTTGTCCTGACGCTAACCCTAGTTGTCCTGATGCTAACCCTAGTTGTCCCGACGCTAACCCTAGTTGTCCCGACGCTAACCCTAGTTGTCGTGACGCTAACCCTAGTTGTCCTGACGCTAACCCTAGTTGTCCTGACGCTATCCCTAGTTTTCCTGACGCTAACCCTAGTTGTCCTGACGCTAACCCTAGTTGTCCTGACGCTAACCCTAGTTGTCCTGACGCTAACCCTAGTTGTCGTGACGCTAACCCTAGTTGTCGTGACGCTAACCCTAGTTGTCCTGACGCTAACCCTAGTTGTCGTGACGCTAACCCTAGTTGTCCTGATGCTAACCCTAGTTGTCCTGACGCTAACCCTAGTTGTCCTGACGCTAACCCTAGTTGTCGTGACGCTAACCCTAGTTGTCCTGACGCCAACCCTAGTTGTCGTGACGCTAACCCTAGTTGTACTGACGCTAACCCTAGTTGTCGTGACGCTAACCCTAGTTGTCCTGACGCTAACCCTAGTGTTCCTGACGCTAACCCTAGTTGTCCTGACGCTAACCCTAGTTGTCCTGATGCTAAACCTAGTTGTCCTGACGCTAACCCTAGTTGTCGTGACGCTAACCCTAGTTGTCCTGACGCTAACCCTAGTTGTCCTGACGCTAACCCTAGTTGTCCTGACGCTAACCCTAGTGGTCCTGACGCTAACCCTAGTTGTCCTGACGCTAACCCTAGTTGTCGTGACGCTAACCCTAGTTGTCCTGACGCTAACCCTAGTTGTCCTGACGCTAACCCTAGTTGTCCTGACTCTATCCCTAGTTGTCCTGACGCTAACCCTAGTTGTCCTGACGCTAACCCTAGTTGTCCTGACGCTAACCCTAGTTGTCCTGACGCTAACCCTAGTTGTCCTGACGCTAACCCTAGTTGTCGTGACGCTAACCCTAGTTGTCCTGACGCTAACCCTAGTTGTCCTGACGCTAACCCTAGTTGTCGTGACGCTAACCCTAGTTGTCCTGGCGCTAACCCTAGTTGTCCTGGCGCTAACCCTAGTTGTAATGGCGCTAACCCTAGTTGTCCTGGCGCTAACCCTTGTTGTCCTGATGCTAACCCTAGTTGTCCTGACGCTAACCCTAGTTGTCCTGACGCTAACCCTAGTTGTCCTGACGCTAACCCTAGTAGTCCTGACGCTAACTCTTCTTGTCCTGACGCTAACCCTAGTTTTCCTGACGCTAACCCTAGTTGTCCTGACGCTAACCCTACTTGTCCTGACGCTAACCCTAGTTGTCCTGACGCTAACCCTAGTTGTCCTGACGCTAACCCTAGTTGTCCTGACGCTAACCCTACTTGTCCTGACGCTAACCCTACTTGTCCTGACGCTAACCCTAGTTGTCCTGACGCTAACCCTAGTTGTCCTGACGCTAACCCTAGTTGTCCTGACGCTAACCCTACTTGTCCTGACGCTAACCCTAGTTGCCCTGACGCTAACCCTAGTTGTCCTGACGCTAACCCTAGTTGTCCTGACGCTAACCCTACTTGTCCTGACGCTAACCCTAGTTGTCCTGACGCTAACCCTAGTTGTCCTGACGCTAACCCTACTTGTCCTGACGCTAACCCTAGTTGTCCTGACGCTAACCCTAGTTGTCCTGACGCTAACCCTACTTGTCCTGACGCTAACCCTAGTTGTCCTGACGCTAACCCTACTTGTCCTGACGCTAACCCTAGTTGTCCTGACGCTAACCCTAGTTGTCCTGACGCTAACCCTACTTGTCCTGACGCTAACCCTAGTTGTCCTGACGCTAACCCTAGTTGTCCTGAAGCTTACCCTAGTTGTCCTGACGCTAACCCTAGTTGTCCTGACGCTAACCCTAGTTGTCCTGACGCTAACCCTAGATGTCCTGACGCTAACCCTAGTTGTCCTGACGCTAACCCTAGTTGTCCTGACGCTAACCCTAGTTGTCCTGACGCTAACCCTAGTTGTCGTGACGCTAACCCTAGTTGTCCTGACGCTAACCCAAGTTGTCGTGACGCTAACCCTAGTTGTCCTGACGCTAACCCTAGTTGTCCTGACGCTAACCCTAGTTGTCCTGACGCTAACCCTAGTAGTCCTGACGCTAACTCTACTTGTCCTGACGCTAACCCTAGTTTTCCTGACGCTAACCCTAGTTGTCCTGACGCTAACCCTACTTGTCCTGACGCTAACCCTAGTTGTCCTGACGCTAACCCTAGTTGTCCTGACGCTAACCCTACTTGTCCTGACGCTAACCCTACTTGTCCTGACGCTAACCCTAGTTGTCCTGACGCTAACCCTAGTTGTCCTGATGCTAACCCTAGTTGTCCTGATGCTAACCCTACTTTTCCTGACGCTAACCCTAGTTGCCCTGACGCTAACCCTAGTTGTCCTGACGCTAACCCTAGTTGTCCTGACGCTAACCCTACTTGTCCTGACGCTAACCCTAGTTGTCCTGACGCTAACCCTAGTTGTCCTGACGCTAACCCTACTTGTCCTGACGCTAACCCTAGTTGTCCTGACGCTAACCCTAGTTGTCCTGACGCTAACCCTACTTGTCCTGACGCTAACCCTAGTTGTCCTGACGCTAACCCTACTTGTCCTGACGCTAACCCTAGTTGTCCTGACGCTAACCCTAGTTGTCCTGACGCTAACCCTACTTGTCCTGACGCTAACCCTAGTTGTCCTGACGCTAACCCTAGTTGTCCTGAAGCTTACCCTAGTTGTCCTGACGCTAACCCTAGTTGTCCTGACGCTAACCCTAGTTGTCCTGACGCTAACCCTAGATGTCCTGACGCTAACCCTAGTTGTCCTGACGCTAACCCTAGTTGTCCTGACGCTAACCCTAGTTGTCCTGACGCTAACCCTAGTTGTCGTGACGCTAACCCTAGTTGTCCTGACGCTAACCCAAGTTGTCGTGACGCTAACCCTAGTTGTCCTGACGCTAACCCTAGTTGTCCTGACGCTAACCCTAGTTGTCCTGTCGCTAACCCTAGTTGTCGTGACGCTAACCCTAGTTGTCCTGACGCTAACCCTAGTTGTCCTGACGCTAACCCTAGTTGTCCTGACGCTAACCCTAGTTGTCATGACGCTAACCCTAGTTGTCCTGGCGCTAACCCTAGTTGTCCTGGCGCTAACCCTAGTTGTAATGGCGCTAACCCTAGTTGTCCTGGCGCTAACCCTAGTTGTCCTGATGCTAACCCTAGTTGTCCTGACGCTAACCCTAGTTGTCCTGACGCTAACCCTAGTTGTCCTGACGCTAACCCTAGTTGTCCTGACGCTAACCCTAGTAGTCCTGACGCTAACTCTACTTGTCCTGACGCTAACCCTAGTTTTCCTGACGCTAACCCTAGTTGTCCTGACGCTAACCCTACTTGTCCTGACGCTAACCCTAGTTGTCCTGACGCTAACCCTAGTTGTCCTGACGCTAACCCTAGTTGTCCTGACGCTAACCCTACTTGTCCTGACGCTAACCCTACTTGTCCTGACGCTAACCCTACTTGTCCTGACGCTAACCCTAGTTGTCCTGACGCTAACCCTAGTTGTCCTGACGCTAACCCTACTTGTCCTGACGCTAACCCTAGTTGTCCTGACGCTAACCCTACTTGTCCTGACGCTAACCCTAGTTGTCCTGACGCTAACCCTAGTTGTCCTGACGCTAACCCTAGTTGTCGTGACGCTAACCCTAGTTGTCCTGGCGCTAACCCTAGTTGTCCTGGCGCTAACCCTAGTTGTAATGGCGCTAACCCTAGTTGTCCTGGCGCTAACCCTAGTTGTCCTGATGCTAACCCTAGTTGTCCTGACGCTAACCCTAGTTGTCCTGACGCTAACCCTAGTTGTCCTGACGCTAACCCTAGTTGTCCTGACGCTAACCCTAGTAGTCCTGACGCTAACTCTACTTGTCCTGACGCTAACCCTAGTTTTCCTGACGCTAACCCTAGTTGTCCTGACGCTAACCCTACTTGTCCTGACGCTAACCCTAGTTGTCCTGACGCTAACCCTACTTGTCCTGACGCTAACCCTAGTTGTCCTGACGCTAACCCTACTTGTCCTGACGCTAACCCTACTTGTCCTGACGCTAACCCTAGTTGTCCTGACGCTAACCCTAGTTGTCCTGATGCTAACCCTAGTTGTCCTGACGCTAACCCTACTTGTCCTGACGCTAACCCTAGTTGCCCTGACGCTAACCCTAGTTGTCCTGACGCTAACCCTAGTTGTCCTGACGCTAACCCTACTTGTCCTGACGCTAACCCTAGTTCTCCTGACGCTAACCCTAGTTGTCCTGACGCTAACCCTAGTTGTCCTGATGCTAACCCTAGTTGTCCTGACGCTAACCCTAGTTGTCCCGACGCTAACCCTAGTTGTCGTGACGCTAACCCTAGTTGTCCTGACGCTAACCCTAGTTGTCCTGACGCTATCCCTAGTTTTCCTGACGCTAACCCTAGTTGTCCTGACGCTAACCCTAGTTGTCCTGACGCTAACCCTAGTTGTCCTGACGCTAACCCTAGTTGTCGTGACGCTAACCCTAGTTGTCGTGACGCTAACCCTAGTTGTCCTGACGCTAACCCTAGTTGTCGTGACGCTAACCCTAGTTGTCCTGACGCTAACCCTAGTTGTCCTGACGCTAACCCTAGTTGTCCTGACGCTAACCCTAGTTGTCGTGACGCTAACCCTAGTTGTCCTGACGCCAACCCTAGTTGTCGTGACGCTAACCCTAGTTGTACTGACGCTAACCCTAGTTGTCGTGACGCTAACCCTAGTTGTCCTGACGCTAACCCTAGTGTTCCTGACGCTAACCCTAGTTGTCCTGACGCTAACCCTAGTTGTCCTGATGCTAAACCTAGTTGTCCTGACGCTAACCCTAGTTGTCCTGACGCTAACCCTAGTTGTCCTGACGCTAACCCTAGTTGTCCTGAAGCTAACCCTAGTGGTCCTGACGCTAACCCTAGTTGTCCTGACGCTAACCCTAGTTGTCCTGACGCTAACCCTAGTAGTCCTGACGCTAACTCTACTTGTCCTGACGCTAACCCTAGTTTTCCTGACGCTAACCCTAGTTGTCCTGACGCTAACCCTACTTGTCCTGACGCTAACCCTAGTTGTCCTGACGCTAACCCTAGTTGTCCTGACGCTAACCCTAGTTGTCCTGACGCTAACCCTACTTGTCCTGACGCTAACCCTACTTGTCCTGACGCTAACCCTAGTTGTCCTGACGCTAACCCTAGTTGTCCTGATGCTAACCCTAGTTGTCCTGACGCTAACCCTACTTGTCCTGACGCTAACCCTAGTTGTCCTGACGCTAACCCTACTTGTCCTGACGCTAACCCTAGTTGTCCTGACGCTAACCCTAGTTGTCCTGACGCTAACCCTACTTGTCCTGACGCTAACCCTAGTTGTCCTGACGCTAACCCTAGTTGTCCTGAAGCTTACCCTAGTTGTCCTGACGCTAACCCTACTTGTCCTGACGCTAACCCTAGTTGCCCTGACGCTAACCCTAGTTGTCCTGACGCTAACCCTAGTTGTCCTGACGCTAACCCTAGTTGTCCTGACGCTAACCCTAGTTGTCCTGACGCTAACCCTAGTTGTCCTGACGCTAACCCTACTTGTCCTGACGCTAACCCTAGTTGTCCTGACGCTAACCCTAGTTGTCTTGACGCTAACCCTACTTGTCCTGACGCTAACCCTAGTTGTCCTGACGCTAACCCTACTTGTCCTGATGCTAACCCTAGTTGTCCTGACGCTAACCCTAGTTGTCCTGACGCTAACCCTACTTGTCCTGACGCTAACCCTAGTTGTCCTGACGCTAACCCTAGTTGTCCTGAAGCTTACCCTAGTTGTATTGACGCTAACCCTAGTTGTCCTGACGCTAACCCTAGTTGTCCTGACGCTAACCCTAGTTGTCCTGACGCTAACCCTAGATGTCCTGACGCTAACCCTAGTTGTCCTGACGCTAACCCTAGTTGTCCTGACGCTAACCCTAGTTGTCGTGACGCTAACCCTAGTTGTCCTGACGCTAACCCAAGTTGTCGTGACGCTAACCCTAGTTGTCCTGACGCTAACCCTAGTTGTCCTGACGCTAACCCTAGTTGTCCTGACGCTAACCCTAGTTGTCGTGACGCTAACCCTAGTTGTCCTGACGCTAACCCTAGTTGTCCTGACGCTAACCCTAGTTGTCCTGACGCTAACCCTAGTTGTCGTGACGCTAACCCTAGTTGTCCTGGCGCTAACCCTAGTTGTCCTGGCGCTAACCCTAGTTGTAATGGCGCTAACCCTAGTTGTCCTGGCGCTAACCCTAGTTGTCCTGATGCTAACCCTAGTTGTCCTGACGCTAACCCTAGTTGTCCTGACGCTAACCCTAGTTGTCCTGACGCTAACCCTAGTTGTCCTGACGCTAACCCTAGTAGTCCTGACGCTAACTCTACTTGTACTGACGCTAACCCTAGTTTTCCTGACGCTAACCCTAGTTGTCCTGACGCTAACCCTACTTGTCCTGACGCTAACCCTAGTTGTCCTGACGCTAACCCTAGTTGTCCTGACGCTAACCCTAGTTGTCCTGACGCTAACCCTACTTGTCCTGACGCTAACCCTACTTGTCCTGACGCTAACCCTAGTTGTCCTGACGCTAACCCTAGTTGTCCTGATGCTAACCCTAGTTGTCCTGACGCTAACCCTACTTGTCCTGACGCTAACCCTAGTTGCCCTGACGCTAACCCTAGTTGTCCTGACGCTAACCCTAGTTGTCCTGACGCTAACCCTACTTGTCCTGACGCTAACCCTAGTTCTCCTGACGCTAACCCTAGTTGTCCTGACGCTAACCCTAGTTGTCCTGATGCTAACCCTAGTTGTCCCGACGCTAACCCTAGTTGTCCCGACGCTAACCCTAGTTGTCGTGACGCTAACCCTAGTTGTCCTGACGCTAACCCTAGTTGTCCTGACGCTATCCCTAGTTTTCCTGACGCTAACCCTAGTTGTCCTGACGCTAACCCTAGTTGTCCTGACGCTAACCCTAGTTGTCCTGACGCTAACCCTAGTTGTCGTGACGCTAACCCTAGTTGTCGTGACGCTAACCCTAGTTGTCCTGACGCTAACCCTAGTTGTCGTGACGCTAACCCTAGTTGTCCTGATGCTAACCCTAGTTGTCGTGACGCTAACCCTAGTTGTCCTGACGCTAACCCTAGTTGTCGTGACGCTAACCCTAGTTGTCCTGACGCCAACCCTAGTTGTCGTGACGCTAACCCTAGTTGTACTGACGCTAACCCTAGTTGTCGTGACGCTAACCCTAGTTGTCCTGACGCTAACCCTAGTGTTCCTGACGCTAACCCTAGTTGTCCTGACGCTAACCCTAGTTGTCCTGATGCTAAACCTAGTTGTCCTGACGCTAACCCTAGTTGTCGTGACGCTAACCCTAGTTGTCCTGACGCTAACCCTAGTTGTCCTGACGCTAACCCTAGTTGTCCTGACGCTAACCCTAGTGGTCCTGACGCTAACCCTAGTTGTCCTGACGCTAACCCTAGTTGTCGTGACGCTAACCCTAGTTGTCCTGACGCTAACCCTAGTTGTCCTGACGCTAACCCTAGTTGTCCTGACTCTATCCCTAGTTGTCCTGACGCTAACCCTAGTTGTCCTGACGCTAACCCTAGTTGTCCTGACGCTAACCCTAGTTGTCCTGACGCTAACCCTAGTTGTCCTGACGCTAACCCTAGTTGTCCTGACGCTAACCCTAGTTGTCGTGACGCTAACCCTAGTTGTCCTGGCGCTAACCCTAGTTGTCCTGGCGCTAACCCTAGTTGTAATGGCGCTAACCCTAGTTGTCCTGGCGCTAACCCTTGTTGTCCTGATGCTAACCCTAGTTGTCCTGACGCTAACCCTAGTTGTCCTGACGCTAACCCTAGTTGTCCTGACGCTAACCCTAGTAGTCCTGACGCTAACTCTTCTTGTCCTGACGCTAACCCTAGTTTTCCTGACGCTAACCCTAGTTGTCCTGACGCTAACCCTACTTGTCCTGACGCTAACCCTAGTTGTCCTGACGCTAACCCTAGTTGTCCTGACGCTAACCCTAGTTGTCCTGACGCTAACCCTACTTGTCCTGACGCTAACCCTACTTGTCCTGACGCTAACCCTAGTTGTCCTGACGCTAACCCTAGTTGTCCTGACGCTAACCCTAGTTGTCCTGACGCTAACCCTACTTGTCCTGACGCTAACCCTAGTTGCCCTGACGCTAACCCTAGTTGTCCTGACGCTAACCCTAGTTGTCCTGACGCTAACCCTACTTGTCCTGACGCTAACCCTAGTTGTCCTGACGCTAACCCTAGTTGTCCTGACGCTAACCCTACTTGTCCTGACGCTAACCCTAGTTGTCCTGACGCTAACCCTAGTTGTCCTGACGCTAACCCTACTTGTCCTGACGCTAACCCTAGTTGTCCTGACGCTAACCCTACTTGTCCTGACGCTAACCCTAGTTGTCCTGACGCTAACCCTAGTTGTCCTGACGCTAACCCTACTTGTCCTGACGCTAACCCTAGTTGTCCTGACGCTAACCCTAGTTGTCCTGAAGCTTACCCTAGTTGTCCTGACGCTAACCCTAGTTGTCCTGACGCTAACCCTAGTTGTCCTGACGCTAACCCTAGTTGTCCTGACGCTAACCCTAGATGTCCTGACGCTAACCCTAGTTGTCCTGACGCTAACCCTAGTTGTCCTGACGCTAACCCTAGTTGTCCTGACGCTAACCCTAGTTGTCGTGACGCTAACCCTAGTTGTCCTGACGCTAACCCAAGTTGTCGTGACGCTAACCCTAGTTGTCCTGACGCTAACCCTAGTTGTCCTGACGCTAACCCTAGTTGTCCTGACGCTAACCCTAGTAGTCCTGACGCTAACTCTACTTGTCCTGACGCTAACCCTAGTTTTCCTGACGCTAACCCTAGTTGTCCTGACGCTAACCCTACTTGTCCTGACGCTAACCCTAGTTGTCCTGACGCTAACCCTAGTTGTCCTGACGCTAACCCTACTTGTCCTGACGCTAACCCTACTTGTCCTGACGCTAACCCTAGTTGTCCTGACGCTAACCCTAGTTGTCCTGATGCTAACCCTAGTTGTCCTGATGCTAACCCTACTTTTCCTGACGCTAACCCTAGTTGCCCTGACGCTAACCCTAGTTGTCCTGACGCTAACCCTAGTTGTCCTGACGCTAACCCTACTTGTCCTGACGCTAACCCTAGTTGTCCTGACGCTAACCCTAGTTGTCCTGACGCTAACCCTACTTGTCCTGACGCTAACCCTAGTTGTCCTGACGCTAACCCTAGTTGTCCTGACGCTAACCCTACTTGTCCTGACGCTAACCCTAGTTGTCCTGACGCTAACCCTACTTGTCCTGACGCTAACCCTAGTTGTCCTGACGCTAACCCTAGTTGTCCTGACGCTAACCCTACTTGTCCTGACGCTAACCCTAGTTGTCCTGACGCTAACCCTAGTTGTCCTGAAGCTTACCCTAGTTGTCCTGACGCTAACCCTAGTTGTCCTGACGCTAACCCTAGTTGTCCTGACGCTAACCCTAGATGTCCTGACGCTAACCCTAGTTGTCCTGACGCTAACCCTAGTTGTCCTGACGCTAACCCTAGTTGTCCTGACGCTAACCCTAGTTGTCGTGACGCTAACCCTAGTTGTCCTGACGCTAACCCAAGTTGTCGTGACGCTAACCCTAGTTGTCCTGACGCTAACCCTAGTTGTCCTGACGCTAACCCTAGTTGTCCTGTCGCTAACCCTAGTTGTCGTGACGCTAACCCTAGTTGTCCTGACGCTAACCCTAGTTGTCCTGACGCTAACCCTAGTTGTCCTGACGCTAACCCTAGTTGTCGTGACGCTAACCCTAGTTGTCCTGGCGCTAACCCTAGTTGTCCTGGCGCTAACCCTAGTTGTAATGGCGCTAACCCTAGTTGTCCTGGCGCTAACCCTAGTTGTCCTGATGCTAACCCTAGTTGTCCTGACGCTAACCCTAGTTGTCCTGACGCTAACCCTAGTTGTCCTGACGCTAACCCTAGTTGTCCTGACGCTAACCCTAGTAGTCCTGACGCTAACTCTACTTGTCCTGACGCTAACCCTAGTTTTCCTGACGCTAACCCTAGTTGTCCTGACGCTAACCCTACTTGTCCTGACGCTAACCCTAGTTGTCCTGACGCTAACCCTAGTTGTCCTGACGCTAACCCTAGTTGTCCTGACGCTAACCCTACTTGTCCTGACGCTAACCCTACTTGTCCTGACGCTAACCCTACTTGTCCTGACGCTAACCCTAGTTGTCCTGACGCTAACCCTAGTTGTCCTGACGCTAACCCTACTTGTCCTGACGCTAACCCTAGTTGTCCTGACGCTAACCCTACTTGTCCTGACGCTAACCCTAGTTGTCCTGACGCTAACCCTAGTTGTCCTGACGCTAACCCTACTTGTCCTGACGCTAACCCTAGTTGTCCTGACGCTAACCCTAGTTGTCCTGAAGCTTACCCTAGTTGTCCTGACGCTAACCCAAGTTGTCGTGACGCTAACCCTAGTTGTCCTGACGCTAACCCTAGTTGTCCTGACGCTAACCCTAGTTGTCGTGACGCTAACCCTAGTTGTCCTGACGCTAACCCTAGTTCTCCTGACGCTAACCCTAGTTGTCCTGACGCTAACCCTAGTTGTCGTGACGCTAACCCTAGTTGTCCTGGCGCTAACCCTAGTTGTCCTGGCGCTAACCCTAGTTGTAATGGCGCTAACCCTAGTTGTCCTGGCGCTAACCCTAGTTGTCCTGATGCTAACCCTAGTTGTCCTGACGCTAACCCTAGTTGTCCTGACGCTAACCCTAGTTGTCCTGACGCTAACCCTAGTTGTCCTGACGCTAACCCTAGTAGTCCTGACGCTAACTCTACTTGTCCTGACGCTAACCCTAGTTTTCCTGATGCTAACCCTAGTTGTCCTGACGCTAACCCTACTTGTCCTGACGCTAACCCTAGTTGTCCTGACGCTAACCCTAGTTGTCCTGACGCTAACCCTACTTGTCCTGACGCTAACCCTACTTGTCCTGACGCTAACCCTAGTTGTCCTGACGCTAACCCTAGTTGTCCTGACGCTAACCCTAGTTGTCCTGACGCTAACCCTACTTGTCCTGACGCTAACCCTAGTTGTCCTGACGCTAACCCTAGTTGTCCTGACGCTAACCCTAGTTGTCCTGACGCTAACCCTACTTGTCCTGACGCTAACCCTAGTTGCCCTGACGCTAACCCTAGTTGTCCTGACGCTAACCCTAGTTGTCCTGACGCTAACCCTACTTGTCCTGACGCTAACCCTAGTTGTCCTGACGCTAACCCTAGTTGTCCTGACGCTAACCCTACTTGTCCTGACGCTAACCCTAGTTGTCCTGATGCTAACCCTAGTTGTCCTGAAGCTTACCCTAGTTGTCCTGACGCTAACCCTAGTTGTCCTGACGCTAACCCTAGTTGTCCTGACGCTAACCCTAGTTGTCCTGACGCTAACCCTAGATGTCCTGAAGCTAACCCTAGTTGTCCTGACGCTAACCCTAGTTGTCCTGACGCTAACCCTAGTTGTCCTGACGCTAACCCTACTTGTCCTGAAGCTTACCCTAGTTGTCCTGACGCTAACCCTAGTTGTCCTGACGCTAACCCTACTTGTCCTGACGCTAACCCTAGTTGTCCTGACGCTAACCCTAGTTGTCCTGACGCTAAACCTACTTGTCCTGACGCTAACCCTACTTGTCCTGACGCTAACCCTAGTTGTCCTGACGCTAACCCTAGTTGTCCTGACGCTAACCCTAGTTGTCCTGACGCTAACCCTAGTTGATCTGACGCTAACCCTAGTTGTCCTGACGCTAACCCTAGTTGTCCTGAAGCTAACCCTAGTTGTCCTGACGCTAACCCTAGTTGTCCTGACGCTAACCCTAGTTGTCCTGACGCTAACCCTACTTGTCCTGACGCTAACCCTAGTTGTCCTGACGCTAACCCTACTTGTCCTGACGCTAACCCTAGTTGTCCTGACGCTAACCCTAGTTGTCCTGACGCTAACCCTAGTTGTCCTGACGCTAACCCTAGTTGTCGTGACGCTAACCCTAGTTGTCCTGACGCTAACCCTAGTTCTCCTGACGCTAACCCTAGTTGTCCTGACGCTAACCCTAGTTGTCGTGACGCTAACCCTAGTTGTCCTGGCGCTAACCCTAGTTGTCCTGGCGCTAACCCTAGTTGTAATGGCGCTAACCCTAGTTGTCCTGGCGCTAACCCTAGTTGTCCTGATGCTAACCCTAGTTGTCCTGACGCTAACCCTAGTTGTCCTGACGCTAACCCTAGTTGTCCTGACGCTAACCCTAGTTGTCCTGACGCTAACCCTAGTAGTCCTGACGCTAACTCTACTTGTCCTGACGCTAACCCTAGTTTTCCTGATGCTAACCCTAGTTGTCCTGACGCTAACCCTACTTGTCCTGACGCTAACCCTAGTTGTCCTGACGCTAACCCTAGTTGTCCTGACGCTAACCCTACTTGTCCTGACGCTAACCCTACTTGTCCTGACGCTAACCCTAGTTGTCCTGACGCTAACCCTAGTTGTCCTGACGCTAACCCTAGTTGTCCTGACGCTAACCCTACTTGTCCTGACGCTAACCCTAGTTGTCCTGACGCTAACCCTAGTTGTCCTGACGCTAACCCTAGTTGTCCTGACGCTAACCCTACTTGTCCTGACGCTAACCCTAGTTGCCCTGACGCTAACCCTAGTTGTCCTGACGCTAACCCTAGTTGTCCTGACGCTAACCCTACTTGTCCTGACGCTAACCCTAGTTGTCCTGACGCTAACCCTAGTTGTCCTGACGCTAACCCTACTTGTCCTGACGCTAACCCTAGTTGTCCTGATGCTAACCCTAGTTGTCCTGAAGCTTACCCTAGTTGTCCTGACGCTAACCCTAGTTGTCCTGACGCTAACCCTAGTTGTCCTGACGCTAACCCTAGTTGTCCTGACGCTAACCCTAGATGTCCTGAAGCTAACCCTAGTTGTCCTGACGCTAACCCTAGTTGTCCTGACGCTAACCCTAGTTGTCCTGACGCTAACCCTACTTGTCCTGAAGCTTACCCTAGTTGTCCTGACGCTAACCCTAGTTGTCCTGACGCTAACCCTACTTGTCCTGACGCTAACCCTGGTTGTCCTGACGCTAACCCTAGTTGTCCTGAAGCTAACCCTAGTTGTCCTGACGCTAACCCTAGTTGTCCTGACGCTAACCCTAGTTGTCCTGACGCTAACCCTACTTGTCCTGACGCTAACCCTAGTTGTCCTGACGCTAACCCTACTTGTCCTGACGCTAACCCTAGTTGTCCTGACGCTAACCCTAGTTGTCCTGACGCTAAACCTACTTGTCCTGACGCTAACCCTACTTGTCCTGACGCTAACCCTAGTTGTCCTGACGCTAACCCTAGTTGTCCTGACGCTAACCCTAGTTGTCCTGACGCTAACCCTAGTTGATCTGACGCTAACCCTAGTTGTCCTGACGCTAACCCTAGTTGTCCTGAAGCTAACCCTAGTTGTCCTGACGCTAACCCTAGTTGTCCTGACGCTAACCCTAGTTGTCCTGACGCTAACCCTACTTGTCCTGACGCTAACCCTAGTTGTCCTGACGCTAACCCTACTTGTCCTGACGCTAACCCTAGTTGTCCTGACGCTAACCCTAGTTGTCCTGACGCTAACCCTAGTTGTCCTGACGCTAACCCTAGTTGTCCTGACGCTAACCCTAGTTGATCTGACGCTAACCCTAGTTGTCCTGACGCTAACCCAACTTGTCCTGACGCTAACCCTAGTTGTCCTGACGCTAACCCTAGTTGTCCTGACGCTAACCCTACTTGTCCTGACGCTAACCCTAGTTGTCCTGACGCTAACCCTAGTTGTCCTGACGCTTACCCTAGTTGTCCTGACGCTAACCCTAATTGTCCTGACGCTAACCCTAGTTGTCCTGACGCTAACCCTAGTTGTCCTGACGCTAACCCTAGATGTCCTGACGCTAACCCCACTTGTCCTGACGCTAAGCCTGGTTGTCCTGACGCTAACCCTAGTTGTCCTGACGCTAACCCTAGTTGTCCTGACGCTAACCCTACTTGTCCTGACGCTAACCCTAGTTGTCCTGACGCTAACCCTAGTTGTCCTGACGCTAACCCTACTTGTCCTGACGCTAACCCTAGTTGTCCTGACGCTAACCCTAGTTGTCCTGACGCTAACCCTAGTTGTCGTGACGCTAACCCTAGTTGTCCTGACGCCAACCCTAGTTGTCGTGACGCTAACCCTAGTTGTACTGACGCTAACCCTAGTTGTCGTGACGCTAACCCTAGTTGTCCTGACGCTAACCCTAGTGTTCCTGACGCTAACCCTAGTTGTCCTGACGCTAACCCTAGTTGTCCTGATGCTAAACCTAGTTGTCCTGACGCTAACCCTAGTTGTCGTGACGCTAACCCTAGTTGTCCTGACGCTAACCCTAGTTGTCCTGACGCTAACCCTAGTTGTCCTGACGCTAACCCTAGTGGTCCTGACGCTAACCCTAGTTGTCCTGACGCTAACCCTAGTTGTCGTGACGCTAACCCTAGTTGTCCTGACGCTAACCCTAGTTGTCCTGACGCTAACCCTAGTTGTCCTGACTCTATCCCTAGTTGTCCTGACGCTAACCCTAGTTGTCCTGACGCTAACCCTAGTTGTCCTGACGCTAACCCTAGTTGTCCTGACGCTAACCCTAGTTGTCCTGACGCTAACCCTAGTTGTCGTGACGCTAACCCTAGTTGTCCTGACGCTAACCCTAGTTGTCCTGACGCTAACCCTAGTTGTCGTGACGCTAACCCTAGTTGTCCTGGCGCTAACCCTAGTTGTCCTGGCGCTAACCCTAGTTGTAATGGCGCTAACCCTAGTTGTCCTGGCGCTAACCCTTGTTGTCCTGATGCTAACCCTAGTTGTCCTGACGCTAACCCTAGTTGTCCTGACGCTAACCCTAGTTGTCCTGACGCTAACCCTAGTAGTCCTGACGCTAACTCTTCTTGTCCTGACGCTAACCCTAGTTTTCCTGACGCTAACCCTAGTTGTCCTGACGCTAACCCTACTTGTCCTGACGCTAACCCTAGTTGTCCTGACGCTAACCCTAGTTGTCCTGACGCTAACCCTAGTTGTCCTGACGCTAACCCTACTTGTCCTGACGCTAACCCTACTTGTCCTGACGCTAACCCTAGTTGTCCTGACGCTAACCCTAGTTGTCCTGACGCTAACCCTAGTTGTCCTGACGCTAACCCTACTTGTCCTGACGCTAACCCTAGTTGCCCTGACGCTAACCCTAGTTGTCCTGACGCTAACCCTAGTTGTCCTGACGCTAACCCTACTTGTCCTGACGCTAACCCTAGTTGTCCTGACGCTAACCCTAGTTGTCCTGACGCTAACCCTAGTTGTCCTGACGCTAACCCTAGTTGTCCTGACGCTAACCCTAGTTGTCCTGACGCTAACCCTACTTGTCCTGACGCTAACCCTAGTTGTCCTGACGCTAACCCTACTTGTCCTGACGCTAACCCTAGTTGTCCTGACGCTAACCCTAGTTGTCCTGACGCTAACCCTACTTGTCCTGACGTTAACCCTAGTTGTCCTGACGCTAACCCTAGTTGTCCTGAAGCTTACCCTAGTTGTCCTGACGCTAACCCTAGTTGTCCTGACGCTAACCCTAGTTGTCCTGACGCTAACCCTAGTTGTCCTGACGCTAACCCTAGATGTCCTGACGCTAACCCTAGTTGTCCTGACGCTAACCCTAGTTGTCCTGACGCTAACCCTAGTTGTCCTGACGCTAACCCTAGTTGTCGTGACGCTAACCCTAGTTGTCCTGACGCTAACCCAAGTTGTCGTGACGCTAACCCTAGTTGTCCTGACGCTAACCCTAGTTGTCCTGACGCTAACCCTAGTTGTCCTGACGCTAACCCTAGTAGTCCTGACGCTAACTCTACTTGTCCTGACGCTAACCCTAGTTTTCCTGACGCTAACCCTAGTTGTCCTGACGCTAACCCTACTTGTCCTGACGCTAACCCTAGTTGTCCTGACGCTAACCCTAGTTGTCCTGACGCTAACCCTACTTGTCCTGACGCTAACCCTACTTGTCCTGACGCTAACCCTAGTTGTCCTGACGCTAACCCTAGTTGTCCTGATGCTAACCCTAGTTGTCCTGACGCTAACCCTACTTTTCCTGACGCTAACCCTAGTTGCCCTGACGCTAACCCTAGTTGTCCTGACGCTAACCCTAGTTGTCCTGACGCTAACCCTACTTGTCCTGACGCTAACCCTAGTTGTCCTGACGCTAACCCTAGTTGTCCTGACGCTAACCCTACTTGTCCTGACGCTAACCCTAGTTGTCCTGACGCTAACCCTAGTTGTCCTGACGCTAACCCTACTTGTCCTGACGCTAACCCTAGTTGTCCTGACGCTAACCCTACTTGTCCTGACGCTAACCCTAGTTGTCCTGACGCTAACCCTAGTTGTCCTGACGCTAACCCTACTTGTCCTGACGCTAACCCTAGTTGTCCTGACGCTAACCCTAGTTGTCCTGAAGCTTACCCTAGTTGTCCTGACGCTAACCCTAGTTGTCCTGACGCTAACCCTAGTTGTCCTGACGCTAACCCTAGTTGTCCTGACGCTAACCCTAGATGTCCTGACGCTAACCCTAGTTGTCCTGACGCTAACCCTAGTTGTCCTGACGCTAACCCTAGTTGTCCTGACGCTAACCCTAGTTGTCGTGACGCTAACCCTAGTTGTCCTGACGCTAACCCAAGTTGTCGTGACGCTAACCCTAGTTGTCCTGACGCTAACCCTAGTTGTCCTGACGCTAACCCTAGTTGTCCTGTCGCTAACCCTAGTTGTCGTGACGCTAACCCTAGTTGTCCTGACGCTAACCCTAGTTGTCCTGACGCTAACCCTAGTTGTCCTGACGCTAACCCTAGTTGTCGTGACGCTAACCCTAGTTGTCCTGGCGCTAACCCTAGTTGTACTGGCGCTAACCCTAGTTGTAATGGCGCTAACCCTAGTTGTCCTGGCGCTAACCCTAGTTGTCCTGATGCTAACCCTAGTTGTCCTGACGCTAACCCTAGTTGTCCTGACGCTAACCCTAGTTGTCCTGACGCTAACCCTAGTAGTCCTGACGCTAACTCTACTTGTCCTGACGCTAACCCTAGTTTTCCTGACGCTAACCCTAGTTGTCCTGACGCTAACCCTACTTGTCCTGACGCTAACCCTAGTTGTCCTGACGCTAACCCTAGTTGTCCTGACGCTAACCCTAGTTGTCCTGACGCTAACCCTACTTGTCCTGACGCTAACCCTACTTGTCCTGACGCTAACCCTACTTGTCCTGACGCTAACCCTAGTTGTCCTGACGCTAACCCTAGTTGTCCTGACGCTAACCCTACTTGTCCTGACGCTAACCCTAGTTGTCCTGACGCTAACCCTACTTGTCCTGACGCTAACCCTAGTTGTCCTGACGCTAACCCTAGTTGTCCTGACGCTAACCCTACTTGTCCTGACGCTAACCCTAGTTGTCCTGACGCTAACCCTAGTTGTCCTGAAGCTTACCCTAGTTGTCCTGACGCTAACCCAAGTTGTCGTGACGCTAACCCTAGTTGTCCTGACGCTAACCCTAGTTGTCCTGACGCTAACCCTAGTTGTCGTGACGCTAACCCTAGTTGTCCTGACGCTAACCCTAGTTCTCCTGACGCTAACCCTAGTTGTCCTGACGCTAACCCTAGTTGTCGTGACGCTAACCCTAGTTGTCCTGGCGCTAACCCTAGTTGTCCTGGCGCTAACCCTAGTTGTAATGGCGCTAACCCTAGTTGTCCTGGCGCTAACCCTAGTTGTCCTGATGCTAACCCTAGTTGTCCTGACGCTAACCCTAGTTGTCCTGACGCTAACCCTAGTTGTCCTGACGCTAACCCTAGTTGTCCTGACGCTAACCCTAGTTGTCCTGACGCTAACTCTACTTGTCCTGACGCTAACCCTAGTTTTCCTGATGCTAACCCTAGTTGTCCTGACGCTAACCCTACTTGTCCTGACGCTAACCCTAGTTGTCCTGACGCTAACCCTAGTTGTCCTGACGCTAACCCTACTTGTCCTGACGCTAACCCTACTTGTCCTGACGCTAACCCTAGTTGTCCTGACGCTAACCCTAGTTGTCCTGACGCTAACCCTAGTTGTCCTGACGCTAACCCTACTTGTCCTGACGCTAACCCTAGTTGTCCTGACGCTAACCCTAGTTGTCCTGACGCTAACCCTAGTTGTCCTGACGCTAACCCTACTTGTCCTGACGCTAACCCTAGTTGCCCTGACGCTAACCCTAGTTGTCCTGACGCTAACCCTAGTTGTCCTGACGCTAACCCTACTTGTCCTGACGCTAACCCTAGTTGTCCTGACGCTAACCCTAGTTGTCCTGACGCTAACCCTAGTTGTCCTGACGCTAACCCTACTTGTCCTGACGCTAACCCTAGTTGTCCTGACGCTAACCCTAGTTGTCCTGACGCTAACCCTACTTGTCCTGACGCTAACCCTAGTTGTCCTGACGCTAACCCTAGTTGTCCTGACGCTAACCCTACTTGTCCTGACGCTAACCCTAGTTGTCCTGACGCTAACCCTAGTTGTCCTGAAGCTTACCCTAGTTGTCCTGACGCTAACCCTAGTTGTCCTGACGCTAACCCTAGTTGTCCTGACGCTAACCCTAGTTGTCCTGACGCTAACCCTAGATGTCCTGAAGCTAACCCTAGTTGTCCTGACGCTAACCCTAGTTGTCCTGACGCTAACCCTAGTTGTCCTGACGCTAACCCTACTTGTCCTGAAGCTTACCCTAGTTGTCCTGACGCTAACCCTAGTTGTCCTGACGCTAACCCTACTTGTCCTGACGCTAACCCTGGTTGTCCTGACGCTAACCCTAGTTGTCCTGAAGCTAACCCTAGTTGTCCTGACGCTAACCCTAGTTGTCCTGACGCTAACCCTAGTTGTCCTGACGCTAACCCTACTTGTCCTGACGCTAACCCTAGTTGTCCTGACGCTAACCCTACTTGTCCTGACGCTAACCCTAGTTGTCCTGACGCTAACCCTAGTTGTCCTGACGCTAAACCTACTTGTCCTGACGCTAACCCTACTTGTCCTGACGCTAACCCTAGTTGTCCTGACGCTAACCCTAGTTGTCCTGACGCTAACCCTAGTTGATCTGACGCTAACCCTAGTTGTCCTGACGCTAACCCTAGTTGTCCTGAAGCTAACCCTAGTTGTCCTGACGCTAACCCTAGTTGTCCTGACGCTAACCCTAGTTGTCCTGACGCTAACCCTACTTGTCCTGACGCTAACCCTAGTTGTCCTGACGCTAACCCTACTTGTCCTGACGCTAACCCTAGTTGTCCTGACGCTAACCCTAGTTGTCCTGACGCTAACCCTAGTTGTCCTGACGCTAACCCTAGTTGTCCTGACGCTAACCCTAGTTGATCTGACGCTAACCTTAGTTGTCCTGACGCTAACCCAACTTGTCCTGACGCTAACCCTAGTTGTCCTGACGCTAACCCTACTTGTCCTGACGCTAACCCTAGTTGTCCTGACGCTAACCCTAGTTGTCCTGACGCTAACCCTACTTGTCCTGACGCTAACCCTAGTTGTCCTGACGCTAACCCTACTTGTCCTGACGCTAACCCTAGTTGTCCTGACGCTAACCCTAGTTGTCCTGACGCTAAACCTACTTGTCCTGACGCTAACCCTACTTGTCCTGACGCTAACCCTAGTTGTCCTGACGCTAACCCTAGTTGTCCTGACGCTAACCCTAGTTGATCTGACGCTAACCCTAGTTGTCCTGACGCTAACCCTAGTTGTCCTGAAGCTAACCCTAGTTGTCCTGACGCTAACCCTAGTTGTCCTGACGCTAACCCTAGTTGTCCTGACGCTAACCCTACTTGTCCTGACGCTAACCCTAGTTGTCCTGACGCTAACCCTACTTGTCCTGACGCTAACCCTAGTTGTCCTGACGCTAACCCTAGTTGTCCTGACGCTAACCCTAGTTGTCCTGACGCTAACCCTAGTTGTCCTGACGCTAACCCTAGTTGATCTGACGCTAACCCTAGTTGTCCTGACGCTAACCCAACTTGTCCTGACGCTAACCCTAGTTGTCCTGACGCTAACCCTAGTTGTCCTGACGCTAACCCTACTTGTCCTGACGCTAACCCTAGTTGTCCTGACGCTAACCCTAGTTGTCCTGACGCTTACCCTAGTTGTCCTGACGCTAACCCTAATTGTCCTGACGCTAACCCTAGTTGTCCTGACGCTAACCCTAGTTGTCCTGACGCTAACCCTAGATGTCCTGACGCTAACCCCACTTGTCCTGACGCTAAGCCTGGTTGTCCTGACGCTAACCCTAGTTGTCCTGACGCTAACCCTAGTTGTCCTGACGCTAACCCTACTTGTCCTGACGCTAACCCTAGTTGTCCTGACGCTAACCCTAGTTGTCCTGACGCTAACCCTACTTGTCCTGACGCTAACCCTAGTTGTCCTGACGCTAACCCTAGTTGTCCTGACGCTAACCCTAGTTGTCGTGACGCTAACCCTAGTTGTCCTGACGCCAACCCTAGTTGTCGTGACGCTAACCCTAGTTGTACTGACGCTAACCCTAGTTGTCGTGACGCTAACCCTAGTTGTCCTGACGCTAACCCTAGTGTTCCTGACGCTAACCCTAGTTGTCCTGACGCTAACCCTAGTTGTCCTGATGCTAAACCTAGTTGTCCTGACGCTAACCCTAGTTGTCGTGACGCTAACCCTAGTTGTCCTGACGCTAACCCTAGTTGTCCTGACGCTAACCCTAGTTGTCCTGACGCTAACCCTAGTGGTCCTGACGCTAACCCTAGTTGTCCTGACGCTAACCCTAGTTGTCGTGACGCTAACCCTAGTTGTCCTGACGCTAACCCTAGTTGTCCTGACGCTAACCCTAGTTGTCCTGACTCTATCCCTAGTTGTCCTGACGCTAACCCTAGTTGTCCTGACGCTAACCCTAGTTGTCCTGACGCTAACCCTAGTTGTCCTGACGCTAACCCTAGTTGTCGTGACGCTAACCCTAGTTGTCCTGACGCTAACCCTAGTTGTCCTGACGCTAACCCTAGTTGTCGTGACGCTAACCCTAGTTGTCCTGGCGCTAACCCTAGTTGTCCTGGCGCTAACCCTAGTTGTAATGGCGCTAACCCTAGTTGTCCTGGCGCTAACCCTTGTTGTCCTGATGCTAACCCTAGTTGTCCTGACGCTAACCCTAGTTGTCCTGACGCTAACCCTAGTTGTCCTGACGCTAACCCTAGTAGTCCTGACGCTAACTCTTCTTGTCCTGACGCTAACCCTAGTTTTCCTGACGCTAACCCTAGTTGTCCTGACGCTAACCCTACTTGTCCTGACGCTAACCCTAGTTGTCCTGACGCTAACCCTAGTTGTCCTGACGCTAACCCTAGTTGTCCTGACGCTAACCCTACTTGTCCTGACGCTAACCCTACTTGTCCTGACGCTAACCCTAGTTGTCCTGACGCTAACCCTAGTTGTCCTGACGCTAACCCTAGTTGTCCTGACGCTAACCCTACTTGTCCTGACGCTAACCCTAGTTGCCCTGACGCTAACCCTAGTTGTCCTGACGCTAACCCTAGTTGTCCTGACGCTAACCCTACTTGTCCTGACGCTAACCCTAGTTGTCCTGACGCTAACCCTAGTTGTCCTGACGCTAACCCTAGTTGTCCTGACGCTAACCCTAGTTGTCCTGACGCTAACCCTAGTTGTCCTGACGCTAACCCTACTTGTCCTGACGCTAACCCTAGTTGTCCTGACGCTAACCCTACTTGTCCTGACGCTAACCCTAGTTGTCCTGACGCTAACCCTAGTTGTCCTGACGCTAACCCTACTTGTCCTGACGTTAACCCTAGTTGTCCTGACGCTAACCCTAGTTGTCCTGAAGCTTACCCTAGTTGTCCTGACGCTAACCCTAGTTGTCCTGACGCTAACCCTAGTTGTCCTGACGCTAACCCTAGTTGTCCTGACGCTAACCCTAGATGTCCTGACGCTAACCCTAGTTGTCCTGACGCTAACCCTAGTTGTCCTGACGCTAACCCTAGTTGTCCTGACGCTAACCCTAGTTGTCGTGACGCTAACCCTAGTTGTCCTGACGCTAACCCAAGTTGTCGTGACGCTAACCCTAGTTGTCCTGACGCTAACCCTAGTTGTCCTGACGCTAACCCTAGTTGTCCTGACGCTAACCCTAGTAGTCCTGACGCTAACTCTACTTGTCCTGACGCTAACCCTAGTTTTCCTGACGCTAACCCTAGTTGTCCTGACGCTAACCCTACTTGTCCTGACGCTAACCCTAGTTGTCCTGACGCTAACCCTAGTTGTCCTGACGCTAACCCTACTTGTCCTGACGCTAACCCTACTTGTCCTGACGCTAACCCTAGTTGTCCTGACGCTAACCCTAGTTGTCCTGATGCTAACCCTAGTTGTCCTGACGCTAACCCTACTTTTCCTGACGCTAACCCTAGTTGCCCTGACGCTAACCCTAGTTGTCCTGACGCTAACCCTAGTTGTCCTGACGCTAACCCTACTTGTCCTGACGCTAACCCTAGTTGTCCTGACGCTAACCCTAGTTGTCCTGACGCTAACCCTACTTGTCCTGACGCTAACCCTAGTTGTCCTGACGCTAACCCTAGTTGTCCTGACGCTAACCCTACTTGTCCTGACGCTAACCCTAGTTGTCCTGACGCTAACCCTACTTGTCCTGACGCTAACCCTAGTTGTCCTGACGCTAACCCTAGTTGTCCTGACGCTAACCCTACTTGTCCTGACGCTAACCCTAGTTGTCCTGACGCTAACCCTAGTTGTCCTGAAGCTTACCCTAGTTGTCCTGACGCTAACCCTAGTTGTCCTGACGCTAACCCTAGTTGTCCTGACGCTAACCCTAGTTGTCCTGACGCTAACCCTAGATGTCCTGACGCTAACCCTAGTTGTCCTGACGCTAACCCTAGTTGTCCTGACGCTAACCCTAGTTGTCCTGACGCTAACCCTAGTTGTCGTGACGCTAACCCTAGTTGTCCTGACGCTAACCCAAGTTGTCGTGACGCTAACCCTAGTTGTCCTGACGCTAACCCTAGTTGTCCTGACGCTAACCCTAGTTGTCCTGTCGCTAACCCTAGTTGTCGTGACGCTAACCCTAGTTGTCCTGACGCTAACCCTAGTTGTCCTGACGCTAACCCTAGTTGTCCTGACGCTAACCCTAGTTGTCGTGACGCTAACCCTAGTTGTCCTGGCGCTAACCCTAGTTGTACTGGCGCTAACCCTAGTTGTAATGGCGCTAACCCTAGTTGTCCTGGCGCTAACCCTAGTTGTCCTGATGCTAACCCTAGTTGTCCTGACGCTAACCCTAGTTGTCCTGACGCTAACCCTAGTTGTCCTGACGCTAACCCTAGTAGTCCTGACGCTAACTCTACTTGTCCTGACGCTAACCCTAGTTTTCCTGACGCTAACCCTAGTTGTCCTGACGCTAACCCTACTTGTCCTGACGCTAACCCTAGTTGTCCTGACGCTAACCCTAGTTGTCCTGACGCTAACCCTAGTTGTCCTGACGCTAACCCTACTTGTCCTGACGCTAACCCTACTTGTCCTGACGCTAACCCTACTTGTCCTGACGCTAACCCTAGTTGTCCTGACGCTAACCCTAGTTGTCCTGACGCTAACCCTACTTGTCCTGACGCTAACCCTAGTTGTCCTGACGCTAACCCTACTTGTCCTGACGCTAACCCTAGTTGTCCTGACGCTAACCCTAGTTGTCCTGACGCTAACCCTACTTGTCCTGACGCTAACCCTAGTTGTCCTGACGCTAACCCTAGTTGTCCTGAAGCTTACCCTAGTTGTCCTGACGCTAACCCAAGTTGTCGTGACGCTAACCCTAGTTGTCCTGACGCTAACCCTAGTTGTCCTGACGCTAACCCTAGTTGTCGTGACGCTAACCCTAGTTGTCCTGACGCTAACCCTAGTTCTCCTGACGCTAACCCTAGTTGTCCTGACGCTAACCCTAGTTGTCGTGACGCTAACCCTAGTTGTCCTGGCGCTAACCCTAGTTGTCCTGGCGCTAACCCTAGTTGTAATGGCGCTAACCCTAGTTGTCCTGGCGCTAACCCTAGTTGTCCTGATGCTAACCCTAGTTGTCCTGACGCTAACCCTAGTTGTCCTGACGCTAACCCTAGTTGTCCTGACGCTAACCCTAGTTGTCCTGACGCTAACCCTAGTTGTCCTGACGCTAACTCTACTTGTCCTGACGCTAACCCTAGTTTTCCTGATGCTAACCCTAGTTGTCCTGACGCTAACCCTACTTGTCCTGACGCTAACCCTAGTTGTCCTGACGCTAACCCTAGTTGTCCTGACGCTAACCCTACTTGTCCTGACGCTAACCCTACTTGTCCTGACGCTAACCCTAGTTGTCCTGACGCTAACCCTAGTTGTCCTGACGCTAACCCTAGTTGTCCTGACGCTAACCCTACTTGTCCTGACGCTAACCCTAGTTGTCCTGACGCTAACCCTAGTTGTCCTGACGCTAACCCTAGTTGTCCTGACGCTAACCCTACTTGTCCTGACGCTAACCCTAGTTGCCCTGACGCTAACCCTAGTTGTCCTGACGCTAACCCTAGTTGTCCTGACGCTAACCCTACTTGTCCTGACGCTAACCCTAGTTGTCCTGACGCTAACCCTAGTTGTCCTGACGCTAACCCTAGTTGTCCTGACGCTAACCCTACTTGTCCTGACGCTAACCCTAGTTGTCCTGACGCTAACCCTAGTTGTCCTGACGCTAACCCTACTTGTCCTGACGCTAACCCTAGTTGTCCTGACGCTAACCCTAGTTGTCCTGACGCTAACCCTACTTGTCCTGACGCTAACCCTAGTTGTCCTGACGCTAACCCTAGTTGTCCTGAAGCTTACCCTAGTTGTCCTGACGCTAACCCTAGTTGTCCTGACGCTAACCCTAGTTGTCCTGACGCTAACCCTAGTTGTCCTGACGCTAACCCTAGATGTCCTGAAGCTAACCCTAGTTGTCCTGACGCTAACCCTAGTTGTCCTGACGCTAACCCTAGTTGTCCTGACGCTAACCCTACTTGTCCTGAAGCTTACCCTAGTTGTCCTGACGCTAACCCTAGTTGTCCTGACGCTAACCCTACTTGTCCTGACGCTAACCCTGGTTGTCCTGACGCTAACCCTAGTTGTCCTGAAGCTAACCCTAGTTGTCCTGACGCTAACCCTAGTTGTCCTGACGCTAACCCTAGTTGTCCTGACGCTAACCCTACTTGTCCTGACGCTAACCCTAGTTGTCCTGACGCTAACCCTACTTGTCCTGACGCTAACCCTAGTTGTCCTGACGCTAACCCTAGTTGTCCTGACGCTAAACCTACTTGTCCTGACGCTAACCCTACTTGTCCTGACGCTAACCCTAGTTGTCCTGACGCTAACCCTAGTTGTCCTGACGCTAACCCTAGTTGATCTGACGCTAACCCTAGTTGTCCTGACGCTAACCCTAGTTGTCCTGAAGCTAACCCTAGTTGTCCTGACGCTAACCCTAGTTGTCCTGACGCTAACCCTAGTTGTCCTGACGCTAACCCTACTTGTCCTGACGCTAACCCTAGTTGTCCTGACGCTAACCCTACTTGTCCTGACGCTAACCCTAGTTGTCCTGACGCTAACCCTAGTTGTCCTGACGCTAACCCTAGTTGTCCTGACGCTAACCCTAGTTGTCCTGACGCTAACCCTAGTTGATCTGACGCTAACCCTAGTTGTCCTGACGCTAACCCAACTTGTCCTGACGCTAACCCTAGTTGTCCTGACGCTAACCCTAGTTGTCCTGACGCTAACCCTACTTGTCCTGACGCTAACCCTAGTTGTCCTGACGCTAACCCTAGTTGTCCTGACGCTTACCCTAGTTGTCCTGACGCTAACCCTAATTGTCCTGACGCTAACCCTAGTTGTCCTGACGCTAACCCTAGTTGTCCTGACGCTAACCCTAGATGTCCTGACGCTAACCCCACTTGTCCTGACGCTAAGCCTGGTTGTCCTGACGCTAACCCTAGTTGTCCTGATGCTAACCCTAGTTGTCCTGACGCTAACCCTACTTGTCCTGACGCTAACCCTAGTTGTCCTGACGCTAACCCTAGTTGTCCTGACGCTAACCCTACTTGTCCTGACGCTAACCCTAGTTGTCCTGACGCTAACCCTAGTTGTCCTGACGCTAACCCTAGTTGATCTGACGCTAACCCTAGTTGTCCTGACGTTAACCCTACTTGTCCTGACGCTAACCCTACTTGTCCTGACGCTAACCCTAGTTGTCCTGACGCTAACCATAGTTGTCCTGACGCTAACCCTAGTTGTCCTGACGCTAACCCTAGTTGTCGTGACGCTAACCCTAGTTGTCCTGACGCTAACCCTAGTTGTCGTGACGCTAACCCTAGTTGTCCTGACGCTAACCCTAGTTGTCGTGACGCTAACCCTAGTTTTCCTGACGCTAACCCTAGTGTTCGTGACGCTAACCCTAGTTGTCCTGACGCTAACCCTAGTTGTACTGATGCTAAACCTAGTTGTCCTGACGCTAACCCTAGTTGTCGTGACGCTAACCCTAGTTGTCCTGACGCTAACCCTAGTTGTCCTGACGCTAACCCTAGTTGTCCTGACGCTAACCCTAGTGGTCCTGACGCTAACCCTAGTTGTCCTGACGCTAACCCTAGTTGTCCTGACGCTAACCCTAGTTGTCTTGACGCTAACCCTAGTTGTCCTGACGCTAACCCTAGTTGTCCTGACGCTAACCCTAGTTGTCCTGACGCTAACCCTAGTTGTCCTGACGCTATCCCTAGTTGTCCTGACGCTAACCCTAGTTGTCCTGACGCTAACCCTAGTTGTCCTGACGCTAACCCTAGTTGTCGTGACGCTAACCCTAGTTGTCCTGACGCTAACCCAAGTTGTCGTGACGCTAACCCTAGTTGTCCTGACGCTAACCCTAGTTGTCCTGACGCTAACCCTAGTTGTCCTGACGCTAACCCTAGTTGTCCTGACGCTAACCCTAGTTGTCGTGACCCTAACCCTAGTTGTCCTGGCGCTAACCCTAGTTGTCCTGGCGCTAACCCTAGTTGTAATGGCGCTAACCCTAGTTGTCCTGGCGCTAACCCTAGTTGTCCTGATGCTAACCCTAGTTGTCCTGACGCTAACCCTAGTTGTCCTGACGCTAACCCTAGTTGTCCTGACGCTAACCCTAGTTGTCCTGACGCTAACCCTAGCAGTCCTGACGCTAACTCCACTTGTCCTGACGCTAACCCTAGTTTTCCTGACGCTAACCCTAGTTGTCCTGACGCTAACCCTACTTGTCCTGATGCTAACCCTAGTTGTCCTGACGCTAACCCTAGTTGTCCTGACGCTAACCCTAGTTGTCCTGACGCTAACCCTAGTTGTCCTGACGCTAACCCTACTTGTCCTGACGCTAACCCTACTTGTCCTGACGCTAACCCTACTTGTCCTGACGCTAACCCTAGTTGTCCTGACGCTAACCCTAGTTGTCCTGACGCTAACCCTAGTTGTCCTGACGCTAACCCTACTTGTCCTGACGCTAACCCTAGTTGCCCTGACGCTAACCCTAGTTGTCCTGACGCTAACCCTAGTTGTCCTGACGCTAACCCTACTTGTCCTGACGCTAACCCTAGTTGTCCTGACGCTAACCCTAGTTGTCCTGACGCTAACCCTACTTGTCCTGACGCTAACCCTAGTTGTCCTGACGCTAACCCTAGTTGTCCTGACGCTAACCCTAGTTGTCCTGACGCTAACCCTACTTGTCCTGACGCTAACCCTAGTTGTCCTGACGCTAACCCTACTTGTAATGACGCTAACCCTAGTTGTCCTGACGCTAACCCTACTTGTCCTGACCCTAACCCTACTTGTCCTGACGCTAACCTTAGTTGTCCTGACGCTAACCCTAGTTGTCCTGACGCTTACCCTAGTTGTCCTGACGCTAACCCTAGATGTCCTGACGCTAACCCTAGTTGTCCTGACGCTAACCCTAGTTGTCCTGACGCTAACCCTAGATGTCCTGACGCTAACCCTACTTGTCCTGACGCTAACCCTGGTTGTCCTGACGCTAACCCTAGTTGTCCTGAAGCTAACCCTAGTTGTCCTGACGCTAACCCTAGTTGTCCTGACGCTAACCCTAGTTGTCCTGACGCTAACCCTACTTGTCCTGACGCTAACCCTAGTTGTCCTGACGCTAACCCTAGTTGTCCTGACGCTAACCCTACTTGTCCTGACGCTAACCCTAGTTGTCCTGACGCTAACCCTAGTTGTCCTGACGCTAACCCTTGTTGTCCTGACGCTAACCCTAGTTGATCCTACGCTAACCCTAGTTGTCCTGATGCTAACCCTAGTTGTCCTGACGCTAACCCTACTTGTCCTGACGCTAACCCTAGTTGCCCTGACGCTAACCCTAGTTGTCCTGACGCTAACCCTAGTTGTCCTGACGCTAACCCTAGTTGTCCTGACGCTAACCCTAGTTGTCCTGACGCTAACCCTAGTTGTCCTTACGCTAACCCTAGTTGTCCTGACGCTAACCCTAGTTGTCCTGACGCTAACCCTACTTGTCCTGACGCTAACCCTAGTTGTCCTGACGCTAACCCTAGTTGTCCTGACGCTAACCCTACTTGTCCTGACGCTAACCCTAGTTGTCCTGACGCTAACCCAACTTGTCCTGACGCTAACCCTAGCTGTCCTGACGCTAACCATAGTTGTCCTGACGCTAACCCTAGTTGTCCTGACGCTAACCCTAGTTGTCCTGACGCTAACACTAATTGTGCTGAAGCTAACCCTAGTTGTCCTGACGCTAACCCTAGTTGTCCTGACGCTAACCCTACTTGTCCTGACGCTAACCCTACTTGTCCTGACGCTAACCCTAGTTGTCCTGACGCTAACCCTAGTTGTCCTGACCCTAACCCTAGTTGTCCTGACGCTAACACTAGTTGTCCTGACGCTAACCCTAGTTGGCCTGACGCTAACCCTACTTGTCCTGACGCTAACCCTAGTTGTCCTGACGCTAACCCTAGTTGTCCTGACGCTAACCCTAGTTGTCCTGACGCTAACCCTACTTGTCCTGACGCTAACCCTACTTGTCCTGACGCTAACCCTAGTTGTCCTGACGCTAACCCTAGTTGTCCTGATGCTAACCCTAGTTGTCCTGACGCTAACCCTAGTTGTCCTGACGCTAACCCTACTTGTCCTGACGCTAACCCTAGTTGTCCTGACGCTAACCCTAGTTGTCCTGACGCTAACCCTAGTTGTCCTGACGCTAACCCTACTTGTCCTGACGCTAACCCTAGTTGTCCTGACGCTAACCCTAGTTGTCCTGACGCTAACCCTACTTGTCCTGACGCTAACCCTAGTTGTCCTGACGCTAACCCTACTTGTCCTGACGCTAACCCTAGTTGTCCTGACGCTAACCCTAGTTGTCCTGACGCTAACCCTAGTTGTCCTGACGCTAACCCTACTTGTCCTGACGCTAACCCTAGTTGTCCTGACGCTAACCCTAGTTGTCCTGACGCTAACCCTACTTGTCCTGACGCTAACCCTAGTTGTCCTGACGCTAACCCTACTTGTCCTGACGCTAACCCTAGTTGTCCTGACGCTAACCCTAGTTGTCCTGAAGCTAACCCTAGTTGTCCTGACGCTAACCCTACTTGTCCTGACGCTAACCCTAGTTGTCCTGACGCTAACCCTAGTTGTCCTGACGCTAACCCTACTTGTCCTGACGCTAACCCTAGTTGTCCTGACGCTAACCCTAGTTGTCCTGACGCTAACCCTAGTTGTCCTGACGCTAACCCTACTTGTCCTGACGCTAACCCTAGTTGTCCTGACGCTAACCCTACTTGTAATGACGCTAACCCTAGTTGTCCTGACGCTAACCCTACTTGTCCTGACGCTAACCCTACTTGTCCTGACGCTAACCTTAGTTGTCCTGACGCTAACCCTAGTTGTCCTGACGCTTACCCTAGTTGTCCTGACGCTAACCCTAGATGTCCTGACGCTAACCCTAGTTGTCCTGACGCTAACCCTAGTTGTCCTGACGCTAACCCTAGATGTCCTGACGCTAACCCTACTTGTCCTGACGCTAACCCTGGTTGTCCTGACGCTAACCCTAGTTGTCCTGAAGCTAACCCTAGTTGTCCTGACGCTAACCCTAGTTGTCCTGACGCTAACCCTAGTTGTCCTGACGCTAACCCTACTTGTCCTGACGCTAACCCTAGTTGTCCTGACGCTAACCCTAGTTGTCCTGACGCTAACCCTACTTGTCCTGACGCTAACCCTAGTTGTCCTGACGCTAACCCTAGTTGTCCTGACGCTAACCCTTGTTGTCCTGACGCTAACCCTAGTTGATCCTACGCTAACCCTAGTTGTCCTGATGCTAACCCTAGTTGTCCTGACGCTAACCCTACTTGTCCTGACGCTAACCCTAGTTGCCCTGACGCTAACCCTAGTTGTCCTGACGCTAACCCTAGTTGTCCTGACGCTAACCCTAGTTGTCCTGACGCTAACCCTAGTTGTCCTGACGCTAACCCTAGTTGTCCTTACGCTAACCCTAGTTGTCCTGACGCTAACCCTAGTTGTCCTGACGCTAACCCTACTTGTCCTGACGCTAACCCTAGTTGTCCTGACGCTAACCCTAGTTGTCCTGACGCTAACCCTACTTGTCCTGACGCTAACCCTAGTTGTCCTGACGCTAACCCAACTTGTCCTGACGCTAACCCTAGTTGTCCTGACGCTAACCATAGTTGTCCTGACGCTAACCCTAGTTGTCCTGACGCTAACCCTAGTTGTCCTGACGCTAACACTAATTGTGCTGAAGCTAACCCTAGTTGTCCTGACGCTAACCCTAGTTGTCCTGACGCTAACCCTACTTGTCCTGACGCTAACCCTACTTGTCCTGACGCTAACCCTAGTTGTCCTGACGCTAACCCTAGTTGTCCTGACCCTAACCCTAGTTGTCCTGACGCTAACACTAGTTGTCCTGACGCTAACCCTAGTTGGCCTGACGCTAACCCTACTTGTCCTGACGCTAACCCTAGTTGTCCTGACGCTAACCCTAGTTGTCCTGACGCTAACCCTAGTTGTCCTGACGCTAACCCTACTTGTCCTGACGCTAACCCTACTTGTCCTGACGCTAACCCTAGTTGTCCTGACGCTAACCCTAGTTGTCCTGATGCTAACCCTAGTTGTCCTGACGCTAACCCTACTTGTCCTGACGCTAACCCTAGTTGCCCTGACGCTAACCCTAGTTGTCCTGACGCTAACCCTAGTTGTCCTGACGCTAACCCTACTTGTCCTGACGCTAACCCTAGTTGCCCTGACGCTAACCCTAGTTGTCCTGACGCTAACCCTAGTTGTCCTGACGCTAACCCTACTTGTCCTGACGCTAACCCTAGTTGTCCTGACGCTAACCCTAGTTGTCCTGACGCTAACCCTAGTTGTCCTGACGCTAACCCTACTTGTCCTGACGCTAACCCTAGTTGTCCTGACGCTAACCCTAGTTGTCCTGACGCTAACCCTACTTGTCCTGACGCTAACCCTAGTTGTCCTGACGCTAACCCTACTTGTAATGACGCTAACCCTAGTTGTCCTGACGCTAACCCTAGTTGTCCTGACGCTAACCCTACTTGTCCTGACGCTAACCCTAGTTGTCCTGACGCTAACCCTAGTTGTCCTGACGCTTACCCTAGTTGTCCTGACGCTAACCCTAGTTGTCCTGACGCTAACCCTAGTTGTCCTGACGCTAACCCTAGTTGTCCTGACGCTAACCCTAGATGTCCTGACGCTAACCCTACTTGTCCTGACGCTAACCCTGGTTGTCCTGACGCTAACCCTAGTTGTCCTGAAGCTAACCCTAGTTTTCCTGACGCTAACCCTAGTTGTCCTGACGCTAACCCTAGTTGTCCTGACGCTAACCCTACTTGTCCTGACGCTAACCCTACTTGTCCTGATGCTAACCCTAGTTGTCCTGACGCTAACCCTACTTGTCCTGACGCTAACCCTAGTTGTCCTGACGCTAACCCTAGTTGTCCTGACGCTAACCCTAGTTGTCCTGACGCTAACCCTAGTTGATCCTACGCTAACCCTAGTTGTCCTGATGCTAACCCTAGTTGTCCTGACGCTAACCCTACTTGTCCTGACGCTAACCCTAGTTGCCCTGACGCTAACCCTAGTTGTCCTGACGCTAACCCAAGTTGTCCTGAAGCTAACCCTACTTGTCCTGACGCTAACCCTAGTTGTCCTGATGCTAACCCTAGTTGTCCTTACGCTAACCCTAGTTGTCCTGACGCTAACCCTAGTTGTCCTGACGCTAACCCTACTTGTCCTGACGCTAACCCTAGTTGTCCTGACGCTAACCCTAGTTGTCCTGACGCTAACCCTACTTGTCCTGACGCTAACCCTAGTTGTCCTGACGCTAACCCAACTTGTCCTGACGCTAACCATAGTTGTCCTGACGCTAACCCTAGTTGTCCTGACGCTAAACCTACTTGTCCTGACGCTAACCCTAGTTGTCCTGACGCTAACCCTAGTTGTCCTGACGCTTACCCTAGTTGTCCTGACGCTAACCCTACTTGTCCTGACGCTAACCCTACTTGTCCTGACGCTAACCCTAGTTGCCCTGACGCTAACCCTAGTTGTCCTGACGCTAACCCTAGTTGTCCTGACGCTAACCCTAGTTGTCCTGACGCTAACCCTAGTTGTCCTGACGCTAACCCTAGTTGTCCTTACGCTAACCCTAGTTGTCCTGACGCTAACCCTAGTTGTCCTGACGCTAACCCTACTTGTCCTGACGCTAACCCTAGTTGTCCTGACGCTAACCCTAGTTGTCCTGACGCTAACCCTACTTGTCCTGACGCTAACCCTAGTTGTCCTGACGCTAACCCAACTTGTCCTGACGCTAACCCTAGTTGTCCTGACGCTAACCATAGTTGTCCTGACGCTAACCCTAGTTGTCCTGACGCTAACCCTAGTTGTCCTGACGCTAACACTAATTGTGCTGAAGCTAACCCTAGTTGTCCTGACGCTAACCCTAGTTGTCCTGACGCTAACCCTACTTGTCCTGACGCTAACCCTACTTGTCCTGACGCTAACCCTAGTTGTCCTGACGCTAACCCTAGTTGTCCTGACCCTAACCCTAGTTGTCCTGACGCTAACACTAGTTGTCCTGACGCTAACCCTAGTTGGCCTGACGCTAACCCTACTTGTCCTGACGCTAACCCTAGTTGTCCTGACGCTAACCCTAGTTGTCCTGACGCTAACCCTAGTTGTCCTGACGCTAACCCTACTTGTCCTGACGCTAACCCTACTTGTCCTGACGCTAACCCTAGTTGTCCTGACGCTAACCCTAGTTGTCCTGATGCTAACCCTAGTTGTCCTGACGCTAACCCTACTTGTCCTGACGCTAACCCTAGTTGCCCTGACGCTAACCCTAGTTGTCCTGACGCTAACCCTAGTTGTCCTGACGCTAACCCTACTTGTCCTGACGCTAACCCTAGTTGCCCTGACGCTAACCCTAGTTGTCCTGACGCTAACCCTAGTTGTCCTGACGCTAACCCTACTTGTCCTGACGCTAACCCTAGTTGTCCTGACGCTAACCCTAGTTGTCCTGACGCTAACCCTAGTTGTCCTGACGCTAACCCTACTTGTCCTGACGCTAACCCTAGTTGTCCTGACGCTAACCCTAGTTGTCCTGACGCTAACCCTACTTGTCCTGACGCTAACCCTAGTTGTCCTGACGCTAACCCTACTTGTAATGACGCTAACCCTAGTTGTCCTGACGCTAACCCTAGTTGTCCTGACGCTAACCCTACTTGTCCTGACGCTAACCCTAGTTGTCCTGACGCTAACCCTAGTTGTCCTGACGCTTACCCTAGTTGTCCTGACGCTAACCCTAGTTGTCCTGACGCTAACCCTAGTTGTCCTGACGCTAACCCTAGTTGTCCTGACGCTAACCCTAGATGTCCTGACGCTAACCCTACTTGTCCTGACGCTAACCCTGGTTGTCCTGACGCTAACCCTAGTTGTCCTGAAGCTAACCCTAGTTTTCCTGACGCTAACCCTAGTTGTCCTGACGCTAACCCTAGTTGTCCTGACGCTAACCCTACTTGTCCTGACGCTAACCCTACTTGTCCTGATGCTAACCCTAGTTGTCCTGACGCTAACCCTACTTGTCCTGACGCTAACCCTAGTTGTCCTGACGCTAACCCTAGTTGTCCTGACGCTAACCCTAGTTGTCCTGACGCTAACCCTAGTTGATCCTACGCTAACCCTAGTTGTCCTGATGCTAACCCTAGTTGTCCTGACGCTAACCCTACTTGTCCTGACGCTAACCCTAGTTGCCCTGACGCTAACCCTAGTTGTCCTGACGCTAACCCAAGTTGTCCTGAAGCTAACCCTACTTGTCCTGACGCTAACCCTAGTTGTCCTGATGCTAACCCTAGTTGTCCTTACGCTAACCCTAGTTGTCCTGACGCTAACCCTAGTTGTCCTGACGCTAACCCTACTTGTCCTGACGCTAACCCTAGTTGTCCTGACGCTAACCCTAGTTGTCCTGACGCTAACCCTAGTTGTCCTGACGCTAACCCTAGTTGTCCTGACGCTAAACCTACTTGTCCTGACGCTAACCCTAGTTGTCCTGACGCTAACCCTAGTTGTCCTGACGCTTACCCTAGTTGTCCTGACGCTAACCCTACTTGTCCTGACGCTAACCCTAGTTGTCCTGACGCTAACCCTAGTTGTCCTGACGCTAACCCTACTTGTCCTGACGCTAACCCTAGTTGTCCTGACGCTAACCCTAGTTGTCCTGACGCTAACCCTACTTGTCCTGACGCTAACCCTACTTGTCCTGACGCTAACCCTAGTTGTCCTGACGCTAACCATAGTTGTCCTGACGCTAACCCTAGTTGTCCTGACGCTAACCCTAGTTGTCCTGACGCTAACCCTAGTTGTCCTGACGCTAACACTAATTGTGCTGAAGCTAACCCTAGTTGTCCTGACGCTAACCCTAGTTGTCCTGACGCTAACCCTACTTGTCCTGACGCTAACCCTACTTGTCCTGACGCTAACCCTAGTTGTCCTGACGCTAACCCTAGTTGTCCTGACCCTAACCCTAGTTGTCCTGACGCTAACACTAGTTGTCCTGACGCTAACCCTAGTTGTCCTGACGCTAACCCTAGTTGTCCTGACGCTAACCCTACTTGTCCTGACGCTAACCCTAGTTGTCCTGACGCTAACCCTAGTTGTCCTGACGCTAACCCTACTTGTCCTGACGCTAACCCTAGTTGTCCTGACGCTAACCCTACTTGTAATGACGCTAACCCTAGTTGTCCTGACACTAACCCTAGTTGTCCTGACGCTAACCCTACTTGTCCTGACGCTAACCCTACTTGTCCTGACGCTAACCCTAGTTGTCCTGACGCTAACCCTAGTTGTCCTGACCCTAACCCTAGTTGTCCTGACGCTAACACTAGTTGTCCTGACGCTAACCCTAGTTGGCCTGACGCTAACCCTAGTTGTCCTGACGCTAACCCTAGTCGTCCTGACGCTAACCCTAGTCGTCCTGACGCTAACCCTAGTCGTCCTGACGCTAACCCTAGTTGTCCTGACGCTAACCCTAGTTGTCCTGACGCTAACCCTAGTTGTCCTGACGCTAACCCTACTTGTCCTGACGCTAACCCTACTTGTCCTGACGCTAACCCTAGTTGTCCTGACGCTAACCCTAGTTGTCCTGATGCTAACCCTAGTTGTCCTGACGCTAACCCTACTTGTCCTGACGCTAACCCTAGTTGTCCTGAGGCTAACCCTAGTTGTCCTGACGCTAACCCTAGTTGTCCTGACGCTAACCCTAGTTGTCCTGATGCTAACCCTAGTTGTCCTGACGCTAACTCTAGTTGTCCTGACGCTAACCCTAGTTGTCCTGACGCTAACCCTAGTTGTCCTGACGCTAACCCTAGTTGAAATGACGCTAACCCTAGTTGTACTGACGCTAACCCTAGTTGTCCTGACGCTAACCCTAGTTGTCCTGACGCTAACACTAGTTGTTCTGACGCTAACCCTAGTCGTCCTGACGCTAACCCGTCGTCCTGACGCTAACCCTAGTCGTCCTGACGCTAACCCTAGTCGTCCTGACGCTAACCCTACTTGTCCTGACGCTAACCCTAGTTTTCCTAACGCTAACCCTAGTTGTCCTGACGCTAACCCTACTTGTCCTGACGCTAACCCTAGTTGTCCTGACGCTAACCCTAGTTGTCCTGACGATAACCCTAGTTGTCATGACGCTAACCCTACTTGTCCTGACGCTAACCCTAGTTGTCCTGACGCTAACCCTAGTCGTCCTGACGCTAACCCTACTTGTCCTGACGCTAACCCTAGTTTTCCTAACGCTAACCCTACTTGTCCTGACGCTAACCCTAGTTGTCCTGATGCTAACCCTAGTTGTCCTGACGCTAACCCTACTTGTCCTGACGCTAACCCTAGTTGCCCTGATGCTAACCCTAGTTGTCCTGACGCTAACCCTAGTTGTCCTGACGCTAACCCTAGTTGTCCTGACGCTAACCCTACTTGTCCTGACGCTAACCCTAGTTGTCCTGACGCTAACCCTAGTTGTCCTGACGCTAACCCTACTTGTCCTGACGCTAACCCTAGTTGTCCTCACGCTAACCCTAGTTGTCCTGACGCTAACCCTACTTGTCCTGACGCTAACCCTACTTGTCCTGACGCTAACCCTAGTTGTCCTGACGCTAACCCTAGTCGTCCTGACGCTAACCCTACTTGTCCTGACGCTAACCCTAGTTTTCCTAACGCTAACCCTACTTGTCCTGACGCTAACCCTAGTTGTCCTGATGCTAACCCTAGTTGTCCTGACGCTAACCCTACTTGTCCTGACGCTAACCCTAGTTGCCCTGACGCTAACCCTAGTTGTCCTGACGCTAACCCTAGTTGTCCTGACGCTAACCCTAGTTGTCCTGACGCTAACCCTACTTGTCCTGACGCTAACCCTAGTTGTCCTGACGCTAACCCTAGTTGTCCTGACGCTAACCCTACTTGTCCTGACGCTAACCCTAGTTGTCCTCACGCTAACCCTAGTTGTCCTGACGCTAACCCTAGTTGTCCTGACGCTAACCCTAGTTGTCCTGACGCTAACCCTACTTGTCCTGACGCTAACCCTACTTGTCCTGACGCTAACCCTAGTTGTCCTTACGCTAACCCTAGTTGTCCTGACGCTAACCCTAGTTGTCCTGACGCTAACCCTAGTTGTCCTGACGCTAACCCTACTTGTCCTGACGCTAACCCTAGTTGTCCTGACGCTAACCCTAGTTGTCCTGACGCTAACCCTACTTGTCCTGACGCTAACCCTAGTTGTCCTGACGCTAACCCTACTTGTCCTGACGCTAACCCTAGTTGTCCTGACGCTAACCCTAGTTGTCCTGACGCTAACCCTACTTGTCCTGACGCTAACCCTAGTTGTCCTGACGCTTACCCTAGTTGTCCTGACGCTAACCCTAGTTGTCCTGACGCTAACCCTAGTTGTCCTGACGCTAACCCTAATTGTCCTGACGCTAACCCTAGATGTCCTGACGCTAACCCTACTTGTCCTGACGCTAACCCTGGTTGTCCTGACGCTAACCCTAGTTGTCCTGATGCTAACCCTAGTTGTCCTGACGCTAACCCTAGTTGTCCTGATGCTAACCCTAGTTGTCCTGACGCTAACCCTAGTTGTCCTGACGCTAACCCTACTTGTCCTGACGCTAACCCTAGTTGTCCTGATGCTAACCCTAGTTGTCCTGACGCTAACCCTAGTTGTCCTGATGCTAACCCTAGTTGTCCTGACGCTAACCCTAGTTGTCCTGACGCTAACCCTACTTGTCCTGACGCTAACCCTAGTTGTCCTGACGCTAACCCTAGTTGATCTGACGCTAACCCTAGTTGTCCTGACGCTAACCCTACTTGTCCTGACGCTAACCCTACTTGTCCTGACGCTAACCCTACTTGTCCTGACGCTAACCGTAGTTGTCCTGACGCTAACCCTAGTTGTCCTGACGCTAACCCTAGTTGTCCTGACGCTAACCCTAGTTGTCCTGACGCTAACACTAATTGTGCTGAAGCTAACCCTAGTTGTCCTGATGCTAACCCTAGTTGTCCTGACGCTAACCCTACTTGTCCTGACGCTAACCCTAGTTGTCTTGACGCTAACCCTACTTGTCCTGACGCTAACCCTAGTTGTCCTGACGCTAACCCTAGTTGTCCTGACGCTTACCCTAGTTGTCCTGACGCTAACCCTAGTTGTCCTGACGTTAACCCTAGTTGTCCTGACGCTAACCCTAGTTGTCCTGACGTTAACCCTAGTTGTCCTGACGCTAACCCTACTTGTCCTGACGCTAACCCTAGTTGTCCTGACGCTAACCCGAGTTGTCCTGACGCTAACCCGTGTTGTCCTGACGCTAACCCGTGTTGTCCTGACGCTAACCCTAGTTGTCCTGACGCTAACCCGAGTTGTCCTGACGCTAACCCTAGTTGTCCTGACGCTAACCCGAGTTGTCCTGACGCTAACCCGAGTTGTCCTGACGCTAACCCGAGTTGTCCTGACGACAACCCGAGTTGTCCTGACGCTAACCCGAGTTGTCCTGACGCTAACCCGAGTTGACCTGACGATAAACCAAGTTGTCCTGAAGCTAACCCGAGTTGTCCTGACGCTAACCCGAGTTGTCCTGACGCTAACCCTAATTGTCCTGACACTAACCCGAGTTGTCCTGACGCTAACCCTAGTTGTCCTGACGCTAACCCTAGTTGTCCTGACGCTAACCCTACTTGTCCTGACGCTAACCCTCGTTGTCCTGACGCTAACCCTAGTTGTCCTGACGCTAACCCTAGTTGTCCTGACGCTAACCCTAGTTGTCGTGACGCTAACCCTAGTTGTCGTGACGCTAACCCTAATTGTCCTGACGCTAACCCTAGTTGTCCTGACGCTAACCCTAGTTTTCCTGACGCTAACCCTAGTTGTCCTGACGCTAACCCTAGTTGTCCTGACGCTAACCCTACTTGTCCTGACGCTAACCCTAGTTGCCCTCACGCTAACCCTAGTTGTCCTGACGCTAACCCTACTTGTCCTGACGCTAACCCTAGTTGTCCTGACGCTAACCCTAGTTGTCCTGACGCTAACCCTACTTGTCCTGACGCTAACCCTAGTTCTCCTGACGCTAACCCTAGTTGTCCTGACGCTAACCCTAGTTGTCCTGACGCTAACCCTAGTTGTCCTGACGCTAACCCTAGTTGTCCCGACGCTAACCCTAGTTGTCCTGACGCTAACCCTAGTTGTCCTGACGCTAACCCTAGTTGTCCTGACGCTATCCCTAGTTGTCCTGGCGCTAACCCTAGTTGTCCTGACGCTAACCCTAGTTGTCCTGACGCTAACCCTAGTTGTCGTGACGCTAACCCTAGTTGTCCTGACGCTAACCCTAGTTGTCCTGACGCTAACCCTAGTTGTCCTGACGCTAACCCTAGTTGTCCTGACGCTAACCCTAGTTGTCCTGACGCTAACCCTAGTTGTCGTGACGCTAACCCTAGTTGTCCTGACGCTAACCCTAGTTGTCGTGACGCTAACCCTAGTTGTCCTGACGCTAACCCTAGTTGTAGTGACGCTAACCCTAGTTGTCCTGACGCTAACCCTAGTGGTCCTGACGCTAACCCTAGTGGTCCTGACGCTAACCCTAGTTGTCCTGACGCTAACCCTAGTTGTCCTGACGCTAACCCTAGTTGTCGTGACGCTAACCCTAGTTGTCCTGACGCTAACCCTAGTTGTCCTGACGCTAACCCTAGTTGTCCTGACGCTAACCCTAGTTGTCCTAACGCTATCCCTAGTTGTCCTGACGCTAACCCTAGTTGTCCTGACGCTAACCCTAGTTGTCCTGACGCTAACCCTAGTTGTCCTGACGCTAACCCTACTTGTCCTGACGCTAACCCTAGTTGTCCTCACGCTAACCCTAGTTGTACTGACGCTAACCCTAGGTGTCCTGACGCTAACCCTAGTTGTCCTGACGCCAACCCTAGTTGTCCTGACGCCAACCCTAGTTGTCCTGACGCCAACCCTAGTTGTCCTGACGCTAACCCTAGTTGTCCTGACGCTAACCCTAGTTGTCCTGACGCTAACCCTACTTGTCCTGACGCTAACCCTAGTTGTCCTGACGCTAACCCTAGTTGTCCTGACGCTAACCCTAGTTGTCCTGACGCTAACTCTACTTGTCCTGACGCTAACCCTAGTTTTCCTGATGCTAACCCTAGTTGTCCTGACGCTAACCCTACTTGTCCTGACGCTAACCCTAGTTGTCCTGACGCTAACCCTAGTTGTCCTGACGCTAACCCTAGTTGTCCTGACGCTAACCCTACTTGTCCTGACGCTAACCCTAGTTGTCCTGACGCTAACCCTACTTGTCCTGACGCTAACCCTACTTGTCCTGACGCTAACCCTAGTTGTCCTGACGCTAACCCTAGTTGTCCTGACGCTAACCCTATTTGTCCTGAGGCTAACCCTAGTTGCCCTGACGCTAACCCTAGTTCTCCTGACGCTAACCCTAGTTGTCCTGACGCTAACCCTAGTTGTCCTGACGCTAACCCTAGTTGTCCTGACGCTAACTCTACTTGTCCTGATGCTAACCCTAGTTTTCCTGACGCTAACCCTACTTGTCCTGACGCTAACCCTACTTGTCCTGACGCTAACCCTAGTTGTCCTGACGCTAACCCTAGTTGTCCTGACGCTAATCCTAGTTGTCCTGACGCTAACCCTAGTTGTCCTGACGCTAACCCTACTTGTCCTGACGCTAACCCTAGTTGTCCTGACGCTAACCCTAGTTGTCCTGACGCTAACCCTACTTGTCCTGACGCTAACCCTAGTTGTCCTGACGCTAACCCTAGTTGTCCTGACGCTAACCCTACTTGTCCTGACGCTAACCCTAGTTGCCCTGACGCTAACCCTAGTTGTCCTGACGCTAACCCTACTTGTCCTGACGCTAACCCTAGTTGTCCTGACGCTAACCCTAGTTGTCCTGACGCTAACCCTACTTGTCCTGACGCTAACCCTAGTTGTCCTGACGCTAACCCTACTTGTCCTGACGCTAACCCTAGATGCCCTGACGCTAACCCTAGTTGTCCTGACGCTAACCCTAGTTGTCCTGACGCTAACCCTACTTGTCCTGACGCTAACCCTAGTTGTCCTGACGCTAACCCTACTTGTCCTAACGCTAACCCTACTTGTCCTGACGCTAACCCTAGTTGTCCTGACGCTAACCCTAGTTGTCCTGACGCTAACCCTACTTGTCCTGACGCTAACCCTAGTTCTCCTGACGCTAACCCTAGTTGTCCTGACGCTAACCCTAGTTGTCCTGATGCTAACCCTAGTTGTCCTGACGCTAACCCTAGTTGTCCCGACGCTAACCCTAGTTGTCGTGACGCTAACCCTAGTTGTCCTGACGCTAACCCTAGTTGTCCTGACGCTATCCCTAGTTTTCCTGACGCTAACCCTAGTTGTCCTGACGCTAACCCTAGTTGTCCTGACGCTAACCCTAGTTGTCCTGACGCTAACCCTAGTTGTCGTGACGCTAACCCTAGTTGTCGTGACGCTAACCCTAGTTGTCCTGACGCAAACCCTAGTTGTCGTGACGCTAACCCTAGTTGTCCTGACGCTAACCCTAGTTGTCCTGACGCTAACCCTAGTTGTCCTGACGCTAACCCTAGTTGTCGTGACGCTAACCCTAGTTGTCCTGACGCCAACCCTAGTTGTCGTGACGCTAACCCTAGTTGTACTGACGCTAACCCTAGTTGTCGTGACGCTAACCCTAGTTGTCCTGACGCTAACCCTAGTGTTCCTGACGCTAACCCTAGTTGTCCTGACGCTAACCCTAGTTGTCCTGATGCTAAACCTAGTTGTCCTGACGCTAACCCTAGTTGTCGTGACGATAACCCTAGTTGTCCTGACGCTAACCCTAGTTGTCCTGACGCTAACCCTAGTTGTCCTCACGCTAACCCTAGTGGTCCTGACGCTAACCCTAGTTGTCCTGACGCTAACCCTAGTTGTCCTGACGCTAACCCTAGTTGACGTGACGCTAACCCTAGTTGTCCTGACGCTAACCCTAGTTGTCCTGACGCTAACCCTAGTTGTCCTGACGCTATCCCTAGTTGTCCTGACGCTAACCCTAGTTGTCCTGACGCTAACCCTAGTTGTCCTGACGCTAACCCTAGTTGTCCTGACGCTAACCCTAGTTGTCGTGACGCTAACCCTAGTTGTCCTGACGCTAACCCTAGTTGTCCTGACGCTAACCCTAGTTGTCCTGACGCTAACCCTAGTTGTCGTGACGCTAACCCTAGTTGTCCTGGCGCTAACCCTAGTTGTCCTGGCGCTAACCCTAGTTGTAATGGCGCTAACCCTAGTTGTCCTGGCGCTAACCCTAGTTGTCCTGATGCTAACCCTAGTTGTCCTGACGCTAACCCTAGTTGTCCTGACGCTAACCCTAGTTGTCCTGACGCTAACCCTAGTTGTCCTGACGCTAACCCTAGTAGTCCTGACGCTAACTCTACTTGTCCTGACGCTAACCCTAGTTTTCCTGACGCTAACCCTAGTTGTCCTGACGCTAACCCTACTTGTCCTGACGCTAACCCTAGTTGTCCTGACGCTAACCCTAGTTGTCCTGACGCTAACCCTACTTGTCCTGACGCTAACCCTAGTTGTCCTGACGCTAACCCTAGTTGTCCTGAAGCTTACCCTAGTTGTCCTGATGCTAACCCTAGTTGTCCTGACGCTAACCCTAGTTGTCCTGACGCTAACCCTAGTTGTCCTGACGCTAACCCTAGTTGTCCTGACGCTAACCCTACTTGTCCTGACGCTAACCCTAGTTGTCGTGACGCTAACCCTAGTTGTCCTGACGCTAACCCAAGTTGTCGTGACGCTAACCCTAGTTGTCCTGACGCTAACCCTAGTTGTCCTGACGCTAACCCTAGTTGTCCTGACGCTAACCCTAGTTGTCGTGACGCTAACCCTAGTTGTCCTGACGCTAACCCTAGTTGTCCTGACGCTAACCCTAGTTGTCCTGACGCTAACCCTAGTTGTCGTGACGCTAACCCTAGTTGTCCTGGCGCTAACCCTAGTTGTCCTGGCGCTAACCCTAGTTGTAATGGCGCTAACCCTAGTTGTCCTGGCGCTAACCCTAGTTGTCCTGATGCTAACCCTAGTTGTCCTGACGCTAACCCTAGTTGTCCTGACGCTAACGCTAGTTGTCCTGACGCTAACCCTAGTTGTCCTGACGCTAACCCTAGTAGTCCTGACGCTAACTCTACTTGTCCTGACGCTAACCCTAGTTTTCCTGACGCTAACCCTAGTTGTCCTGACGCTAACCCTACTTGTCCTGACGCTAACCCTAGTTGTCCTGACGCTAACCCTAGTTGTCCTGACGCTAACCCTAGTTGTCCTGACGCTAACCCTACTTGTCCTGACGCTAACCCTACTTGTCCTGACGCTAACTCTACTTGTCCTGACGCTAACCCTAGTTTTCCTGACGCTAACCCTAGTTGTCCTGACGCTAACCCTACTTGTCCTGACGCTAACCCTAGTTGTCCTGACGCTAACCCTACTTGTCCTGACGCTAACCCTACTTGTCCTGACGCTAACCCTAGTTGTCCTGACGCTAACCCTAGTTGTCCTGATGCTAACCCTAGTTGTCCTGACGCTAACCCTACTTGTCCTGACGCTAACCCTAGTTGCCCTGACGCTAACCCTAGTTGTCCTGACGCTAACCCTAGTTGTCCTGACGCTAACCCTACTTGTCCTGACGCTAACCCTAGTTCTCCTGACGCTAACCCTAGTTGTCCTGACGCTAACCCTAGTTGTCCTGACGCTAACCCTAGTTGTCCTGACGCTAACCCTAGTTGTCCCGACGCTAACCCTAGTTGTCGTGACGCTAACCCTAGTTGTCCTGACGCTAACCCTAGTTGTCCTGACGCTATCCCTAGTTTTCCTGACGCTAACCCTAGTTGTCCTGACGCTAACCCTAGTTGTCCTGACGCTAACCCTAGTTGTCCTGACGCTAACCCTAGTTGTCGTGACGCTAACCCTAGTTGTCGTGACGCTAACCCTAGTTGTCCTGACGCTAACCCTAGTTGTCGTGACGCTAACCCTAGTTGTCCTGACGCTAACCCTAGTTGTCCTGACGCTAACCCTAGTTGTCCTGACGCTAACCCTAGTTGTCGTGACGCTAACCCTAGTTGTCCTGACGCCAACCCTAGTTGTCGTGACGCTAACCCTAGTTGTACTGACGCTAACCCTAGTTGTCGTGATGCTAACCCTAGTTGTCCTGACGCTAACCCTAGTGTTCCTGACGCTAACCCTAGTTGTCCTGACGCTAACCCTAGTTGTCCTGACGCTAAACCTAGTTGTCGTGACGCTAACCCTAGTTGTCCTGACGCTAACCCTAGTTGTCCTGACGCTAACCCTAGTTGTCCTGACGCTAACCCTAGTGGTCCTGACGCTAACCCTAGTTGTCCTGACGCTAACCCTAGTTGTCCTGACGCTAACCCTAGTTGTCGTGACGCTAACCCTAGTTGTCCTGACGCTAACCCTAGTTGTCCTGACGCTAACCCTAGTTGTCCTGACGCTATCCCTAGTTGTCCTGACGCTAACCCTAGTTGTCCTGACGCTAACCCTAGTTGTCCTGACGCTAACCCTAGTTGTCCTGACGCTAACCCTAGTTGTCCTGACGCTAACCCTAGTTGTCCTGGCGCTAACCCTAGTTGTCCTGGCGCTAACCCTAGTTGTAATGGCGCTAACCCTAGTTGTCCTGGCGCTAACCCTAGTTGTCCTGATGCTAACCCTAGTTGTCCTGACGCTAACCCTAGTTGTCCTGACGCTAACCCTAGTTGTCCTGACGCTAACCCTAGTTGTCCTGACGCTAACCCTAGTAGTCCTGACGCTAACTCTACTTGTCCTGACGCTAACCCTAGTTTTCCTGACGCTAAACCTAGTTGTCCTGACGCTAACCCTAGTTGTCCTGACGCTAACCCTACTTGTCCTGACGCTAACCCTACTTGTCCTGACGCTAACCCTAGTTGTCCTGACGCTAACCCTAGTTGTCCTGATGCTAACCCTAGTTGTCCTGACGCTAACCCTACTTGTCCTGACGCTAACCCTAGTTGTCCTGACGCTAACCCTAGTTGTCGTGACGCTAACCCTAGTTGTCCTGACGCCAACCCTAGTTGTCGTGACGCTAACCCTAGTTGTACTGACGCTAACCCTAGTTGTCGTGACGCTAACCCTAGTTGTCCTGACGCTAACCCTAGTGTTCCTGACGCTAACCCTAGTTGTCCTGACGCTAACCCTAGTTGTCCTGATGCTAAACCTAGTTGTCCTGACGCTAACCCTAGTTGTCGTGACGATAACCCTAGTTGTCCTGACGCTAACCCTAGTTGTCCTGACGCTAACCCTAGTTGTCCTCACGCTAACCCTAGTGGTCCTGACGCTAACCCTAGTTGTCCTGACGCTAACCCTAGTTGTCCTGACGCTAACCCTAGTTGACGTGACGCTAACCCTAGTTGTCCTGACGCTAACCCTAGTTGTCCTGACGCTAACCCTAGTTGTCCTGACGCTATCCCTAGTTGTCCTGACGCTAACCCTAGTTGTCCTGACGCTAACCCTAGTTGTCCTGACGCTAACCCTAGTTGTCCTGACGCTAACCCTAGTTGTCGTGACGCTAACCCTAGTTGTCCTGACGCTAACCCTAGTTGTCCTGACGCTAACCCTAGTTGTCCTGACGCTAACCCTAGTTGTCGTGACGCTAACCCTAGTTGTCCTGGCGCTAACCCTAGTTGTCCTGGCGCTAACCCTAGTTGTAATGGCGCTAACCCTAGTTGTCCTGGCGCTAACCCTAGTTGTCCTGATGCTAACCCTAGTTGTCCTGACGCTAACCCTAGTTGTCCTGACGCTAACCCTAGTTGTCCTGACGCTAACCCTAGTAGTCCTGACGCTAACTCTACTTGTCCTGACGCTAACCCTAGTTTTCCTGACGCTAACCCTAGTTGTCCTGACGCTAACCCTACTTGTCCTGACGCTAACCCTAGTTGTCCTGACGCTAACCCTAGTTGTCCTGACGCTAACCCTACTTGTCCTGACGCTAACCCTAGTTGTCCTGACGCTAACCCTAGTTGTCCTGAAGCTTACCCTAGTTGTCCTGATGCTAACCCTAGTTGTCCTGACGCTAACCCTAGTTGTCCTGACGCTAACCCTAGTTGTCCTGACGCTAACCCTAGTTGTCCTGACGCTAACCCTACTTGTCCTGACGCTAACCCTAGTTGTCGTGACGCTAACCCTAGTTGTCCTGACGCTAACCCAAGTTGTCGTGACGCTAACCCTAGTTGTCCTGACGCTAACCCTAGTTGTCCTGACGCTAACCCTAGTTGTCCTGACGCTAACCCTAGTTGTCGTGACGCTAACCCTAGTTGTCCTGACGCTAACCCTAGTTGTCCTGATGCTAACCCTAGTTGTCCTGACGCTAACCCTAGTTGTCGTGACGCTAACCCTAGTTGTCCTGGCGCTAACCCTAGTTGTCCTGGCGCTAACCCTAGTTGTAATGGCGCTAACCCTAGTTGTCCTGGCGCTAACCCTAGTTGTCCTGATGCTAACCCTAGTTGTCCTGACGCTAACCCTAGTTGTCCTGACGCTAACGCTAGTTGTCCTGACGCTAACCCTAGTTGTCCTGACGCTAACCCTAGTAGTCCTGACGCTAACTCTACTTGTCCTGACGCTAACCCTAGTTTTCCTGACGCTAACCCTAGTTGTCCTGACGCTAACCCTACTTGTCCTGACGCTAACCCTAGTTGTCCTGACGCTAACCCTAGTTGTCCTGACGCTAACCCTAGTTGTCCTGACGCTAACCCTACTTGTCCTGACGCTAACCCTACTTGTCCTGACGCTAACTCTACTTGTCCTGACGCTAACCCTAGTTTTCCTGACGCTAACCCTAGTTGTCCTGACGCTAACCCTACTTGTCCTGACGCTAACCCTAGTTGTCCTGACGCTAACCCTACTTGTCCTGACGCTAACCCTACTTGTCCTGACGCTAACCCTAGTTGTCCTGACGCTAACCCTAGTTGTCCTGATGCTAACCCTAGTTGTCCTGACGCTAACCCTACTTGTCCTGACGCTAACCCTAGTTGCCCTGACGCTAACCCTAGTTGTCCTGACGCTAACCCTAGTTGTCCTGACGCTAACCCTACTTGTCCTGACGCTAACCCTAGTTCTCCTGACGCTAACCCTAGTTGTCCTGACGCTAACCCTAGTTGTCCTGACGCTAACCCTAGTTGTCCTGACGCTAACCCTAGTTGTCCCGACGCTAACCCTAGTTGTCGTGACGCTAACCCTAGTTGTCCTGACGCTAACCCTAGTTGTCCTGACGCTATCCCTAGTTTTCCTGACGCTAACCCTAGTTGTCCTGACGCTAACCCTAGTTGTCCTGACGCTAACCCTAGTTGTCCTGACGCTAACCCTAGTTGTCGTGACGCTAACCCTAGTTGTCGTGACGCTAACCCTAGTTGTCCTGACGCTAACCCTAGTTGTCGTGACGCTAACCCTAGTTGTCCTGACGCTAACCCTAGTTGTCCTGACGCTAACCCTAGTTGTCCTGACGCTAACCCTAGTTGTCGTGACGCTAACCCTAGTTGTCCTGACGCCAACCCTAGTTGTCGTGACGCTAACCCTAGTTGTACTGACGCTAACCCTAGTTGTCGTGATGCTAACCCTAGTTGTCCTGACGCTAACCCTAGTGTTCCTGACGCTAACCCTAGTTGTCCTGACGCTAACCCTAGTTGTCCTGACGCTAAACCTAGTTGTCGTGACGCTAACCCTAGTTGTCCTGACGCTAACCCTAGTTGTCCTGACGCTAACCCTAGTTGTCCTGACGCTAACCCTAGTGGTCCTGACGCTAACCCTAGTTGTCCTGACGCTAACCCTAGTTGTCCTGACGCTAACCCTAGTTGTCGTGACGCTAACCCTAGTTGTCCTGACGCTAACCCTAGTTGTCCTGACGCTAACCCTAGTTGTCCTGACGCTATCCCTAGTTGTCCTGACGCTAACCCTAGTTGTCCTGACGCTAACCCTAGTTGTCCTGACGTTAACCCTAGTTGTCCTGACGCTAACCCTAGTTGTCCTGACGCTAACCCTAGTTGTCCTGGCGCTAACCCTAGTTGTCCTGGCGCTAACCCTAGTTGTAATGGCGCTAACCCTAGTTGTCCTGGCGCTAACCCTAGTTGTCCTGATGCTAACCCTAGTTGTCCTGACGCTAACCCTAGTTGTCCTGACGCTAACCCTAGTTGTCCTGACGCTAACCCTAGTTGTCCTGACGCTAACCCTAGTAGTCCTGACGCTAACTCTACTTGTCCTGACGCTAACCCTAGTTTTCCTGACGCTAAACCTAGTTGTCCTGACGCTAACCCTAGTTGTCCTGACGCTAACCCTACTTGTCCTGACGCTAACCCTACTTGTCCTGACGCTAACCCTAGTTGTCCTGACGCTAACCCTAGTTGTCCTGATGCTAACCCTAGTTGTCCTGACGCTAACCCTACTTGTCCTGACGCTAACCCTAGTTGCCCTGACGCTAACCCTAGTTGTCCTGACGCTAACCCTACTTGTCCTGACGCTAACCCTACTTGTCCTGACGCTAACCCTAGTTGTCCTGACGCTAACCCTAGTTGTCCTGACGCTAACCCTACTTGTCCTGACGCTAACCCTAGTTGTCCTGACGCTAACCCTAGTTGTCCTGACGCTAACCCTACTTGTCCTGACGCTAACCCTAGTTGTCCTGACGCTAACCCTACTTGTCCTGACGCTAACCCTAGTTGTCCTGACGCTAACCCTAGTTGTCCTGACGCTAACCCTACTTGTCCTGACGCTAACTATAGTTGTCCTGACGCTAACCCTAGTTGTCCTGAAGCTTACCCTAGTTGTCCTGACGCTAACCCTAGTTGTCCTGACGCTAACCCTAGTTGTCCTGACGCTAACCCTAGTTGTCCTGACGCTAACCCTAGATGTCCTGACGCTAACCCTAGTTGTCCTGACGCTAACCCTAGTTGTCCTGACGCTAACCCTAGTTGTCCTGACGCTAACCCTAGTTGTCGTGACGCTAACCCTAGTTGTCCTGACGCTAACCCAAGTTGTCGTGACGCTAACCCTAGTTGTCCTGACGCTAACCCTAGTTGTCCTGACGCTAACCCTAGTTGTCCTGACGCTAACCCTAGTTGTCGTGACGCTAACCCTAGTTGTCCTGACGCTAACCCTAGTTGTCCTGACGCTAACCCTAGTTGTCCTGACGCTAACCCTAGTTGTCGTGACGCTAACCCTAGTTGTCCTGGCGCTAACCCTAGTTGTCCTGGCGCTAACCCTAGTTGTAATGGCGCTAACCCTAGTTGTCCTGGCGCTAACCCTAGTTGTCCTGATGCTAACCCTAGTTGTCCTGACGCTAACCCTAGTTGTCCTGACGCTAACCCTAGTTGTCCTGACGCTAACCCTAGTAGTCCTGACGCTAACTCTACTTGTCCTGACGCTAACCCTAGTTTTCCTGACGCTAACCCTAGTTGTCCTGACGCTAACCCTACTTGTCCTGACGCTAACCCTAGTTGTCCTGACGCTAACCCTAGTTGTCCTGACGCTAACCCTAGTTGTCCTGACGCTAACCCTACTTGTCCTGACGCTAACCCTACTTGTCCTGACGCTAACCCTAGTTGTCCTGACGCTAACCCTAGTTGTCCTGATGCTAACCCTAGTTGTCCTGACGCTAACCCTACTTGTCCTGACGCTAACCCTAGTTGTCCTGACGCTAACCCTACTTGTCCTGACGCTAACCCTACTTGTCCTGACGCTAACCCTAGTTGTCCTGACGCTAACCCTAGTTGTCCTGATGCTAACCCTAGTTGTCCTGACGCTAACCCTACTTGTCCTGACGCTAACCCTAGTTGTCCTGACGCTAACCCTACTTGTCCTGACGCTAACCCTAGTTGTCCTGACGCTAACCCTACTTGTCCTGACGCTAACCCTACTTGTCCTGACGCTAACCCTAGTTGTCCTGACGCTAACCCTAGTTGTCCTGAAGCTTACCCTAGTTGTCCTGACGCTAACCCTACTTGTCCTGACGCTAACCCTAGTTGCCCTGACGCTAACCCTAGTTGTCCTGACGCTAACCCTAGTTGTCCTGACGCTAACCCTAGTTGTCCTGACGCTAACCCTAGTTGTCCTGACGCTAACCCTAGTTGTCCTGACGCTAACCCTACTTGTCCTGACGCTAACCCTAGTTGTCCTGACGCTAACCCTACTTGTCCTGACGCTAACCCTACTTGTCCTGACGCTAACCCTACTTGTCCTGACGCTAACCCTAGTTGTCCTGACGCTAACCCTAGTTGTCCTGACGCTAACCCTACTTGTCCTGACGCTAACCCTAGTTGTCCTGACGCTAACCCTAGTTGTCCTGAAGCTTACCCTAGTTGTCCTGACGCTAACCCTAGTTGTCCTGACGCTAACCCTAGTTGTCCTGACGCTAACCCTAGTTGTCCTGACGCTAACCCTAGATGTCCTGACGCTAACCCTAGTTGTCCTGACGCTAACCCTAGTTGTCCTGACGCTAACCCTAGTTGTCCTGACGCTAACCCTAGTTGTCGTGACGCTAACCCTAGTTGTCCTGACGCTAACCCAAGTTGTCGTGAGGCTAACCCTAGTTGTCCTGACGCTAACCCTAGTTGTCCTGACGCTAACCCTAGTTGTCCTGACGCTAACCCTAGTTGTCGTGACGCTAACCCTAGTTGTCCTGACGCTAACCCTAGTTGTCCTGACGCTAACCCTAGTTGTCGTGACGCTAACCCTAGTTGTCCTGGCGCTAACCCTAGTTGTCCTGGCGCTAACCCTAGTTGTAATGGCGCTAACCCTAGTTGTCCTGGCGCTAACCCTAGTTGTCCTGATGCTAACCCTAGTTGTCCTGACGCTAACCCTAGTTGTCCTGACGCTAACCCTAGTTGTCCTGACGCTAACCCTAGTTGTCCTGACGCTAACCCTAGTAGTCCTGACGCTAACTCTACTTGTCCTGACGCTAACCCTAGTTTTCCTGACGCTAACCCTAGTTGTCCTGACGCTAACCCTACTTGTCCTGACGCTAACCCTAGTTGTCCTGACGCTAACCCTACTTGTCCTGACGCTAACCCTAGTTGTCCTGACGCTAACCCTACTTGTCCTGACGCTAACCCTACTTGTCCTGACGCTAACCCTAGTTGTCCTGACGCTAACCCTAGTTGTCCTGATGCTAACCCTAGTTGTCCTGACGCTAACCCTACTTGTCCTGACGCTAACCCTAGTTGCCCTGACGCTAACCCTAGTTGTCCTGACGCTAACCCTAGTTGTCCTGACGCTAACCCTACTTGTCCTGACGCTAACCCTAGTTCTCCTGACGCTAACCCTAGTTGTCCTGACGCTAACCCTAGTTGTCCTGATGCTAACCCTAGTTGTCCTGACGCTAACCCTAGTTGTCCCGACGCTAACCCTAGTTGTCGTGACGCTAACCCTAGTTGTCCTGACGCTAACCCTAGTTGTCCTGACGCTATCCCTAGTTTTCCTGACGCTAACCCTAGTTGTCCTGACGCTAACCCTAGTTGTCCTGACGCTAACCCTAGTTGTCCTGACGCTAACCCTAGTTGTCGTGACGCTAACCCTAGTTGTCGTGACGCTAACCCTAGTTGTCCTGACGCTAACCCTAGTTGTCGTGACGCTAACCCTAGTTGTCCTGACGCTAACCCTAGTTGTCCTGACGCTAACCCTAGTTGTCCTGACGCTAACCCTAGTTGTCGTGACGCTAACCCTAGTTGTCCTGACGCCAACCCTAGTTGTCGTGACGCTAACCCTAGTTGTACTGACGCTAACCCTAGTTGTCGTGACGCTAACCCTAGTTGTCCTGACGCTAACCCTAGTGTTCCTGACGCTAACCCTAGTTGTCCTGACGCTAACCCTAGTTGTCCTGATGCTAAACCTAGTTGTCCTGACGCTAACCCTAGTTGTCCTGACGCTAACCCTAGTTGTCCTGACGCTAACCCTAGTTGTCCTGAAGCTAACCCTAGTGGTCCTGACGCTAACCCTAGTTGTCCTGACGCTAACCCTAGTTGTCCTGACGCTAACCCTAGTAGTCCTGACGCTAACTCTACTTGTCCTGACGCTAACCCTAGTTTTCCTGACGCTAACCCTAGTTGTCCTGACGCTAACCCTACTTGTCCTGACGCTAACCCTAGTTGTCCTGACGCTAACCCTAGTTGTCCTGACGCTAACCCTAGTTGTCCTGACGCTAACCCTACTTGTCCTGACGCTAACCCTACTTGTCCTGACGCTAACCCTAGTTGTCCTGACGCTAACCCTAGTTGTCCTGATGCTAACCCTAGTTGTCCTGACGCTAACCCTACTTGTCCTGACGCTAACCCTAGTTGTCCTGACGCTAACCCTACTTGTCCTGACGCTAACCCTAGTTGTCCTGACGCTAACCCTAGTTGTCCTGACGCTAACCCTACTTGTCCTGACGCTAACCCTAGTTGTCCTGACGCTAACCCTAGTTGTCCTGAAGCTTACCCTAGTTGTCCTGACGCTAACCCTACTTGTCCTGACGCTAACCCTAGTTGCCCTGACGCTAACCCTAGTTGTCCTGACGCTAACCCTAGTTGTCCTGACGCTAACCCTAGTTGTCTTGACGCTAACCCTAGTTGTCCTGACGCTAACACTAGTTGTCCTGACGCTAACCCTACTTGTCCTGACGCTAACCCTAGTTGTCCTGACGCTAACCCTAGTTGTCTTGACGCTAACCCTACTTGTCCTGACGCTAACCCTAGTTGTCCTGACGCTAACCCTACTTGTCCTGATGCTAACCCTAGTTGTCCTGACGCTAACCCTAGTTGTCCTGACGCTAACCCTACTTGTCCTGACGCTAACCCTAGTTGTCCTGACGCTAACCCTAGTTGTCCTGAAGCTTACCCTAGTTGTCCTGACGCTAACCCTAGTTGTCCTGACGCTAACCCTAGTTGTCCTGACGCTAACCCTAGTTGTCCTGACGCTAACCCTAGATGTCCTGACGCTAACCCTAGTTGTCCTGACGCTAACCCTAGTTGTCCTGACGCTAACCCTAGTTGTCGTGACGCTAACCCTAGTTGTCCTGACGCTAACCCAAGTTGTCGTGACGCTAACCCTAGTTGTCCTGACGCTAACCCTAGTTGTCCTGACGCTAACCCTAGTTGTCCTGACGCTAACCCTAGTTGTCGTGACGCTAACCCTAGTTGTCCTGACGCTAACCCTAGTTGTCCTGACGCTAACCCTAGTTGTCCTGACGCTAACCCTAGTTGTCGTGACGCTAACCCTAGTTGTCCTGGCGCTAACCCTAGTTGTCCTGGCGCTAACCCTAGTTGTAATGGCGCTAACCCTAGTTGTCCTGGCGCTAACCCTAGTTGTCCTGATGCTAACCCTAGTTGTCCTGACGCTAACCCTAGTTGTCCTGACGCTAACCCTAGTTGTCCTGACGCTAACCCTAGTTGTCCTGACGCTAACCCTAGTAGTCCTGACGCTAACTCTACTTGTACTGACGCTAACCCTAGTTTTCCTGACGCTAACCCTAGTTGTCCTGACGCTAACCCTACTTGTCCTGACGCTAACCCTAGTTGTCCTGACGCTAACCCTAGTTGTCCTGACGCTAACCCTAGTTGTCCTGACGCTAACCCTACTTGTCCTGACGCTAACCCTACTTGTCCTGACGCTAACCCTAGTTGTCCTGACGCTAACCCTAGTTGTCCTGATGCTAACCCTAGTTGTCCTGACGCTAACCCTACTTGTCCTGACGCTAACCCTAGTTGCCCTGACGCTAACCCTAGTTGTCCTGACGCTAACCCTAGTTGTCCTGACGCTAACCCTACTTGTCCTGACGCTAACCCTAGTTCTCCTGACGCTAACCCTAGTTGTCCTGACGCTAACCCTAGTTGTCCTGATGCTAACCCTAGTTGTCCCGACGCTAACCCTAGTTGTCCCGACGCTAACCCTAGTTGTCGTGACGCTAACCCTAGTTGTCCTGACGCTAACCCTAGTTGTCCTGACGCTATCCCTAGTTTTCCTGACGCTAACCCTAGTTGTCCTGACGCTAACCCTAGTTGTCCTGACGCTAACCCTAGTTGTCCTGACGCTAACCCTAGTTGTCGTGACGCTAACCCTAGTTGTCGTGACGCTAACCCTAGTTGTCCTGACGCTAACCCTAGTTGTCGTGACGCTAACCCTAGTTGTCCTGATGCTAACCCTAGTTGTCCTGACGCTAACCCTAGTTGTCCTGACGCTAACCCTAGTTGTCGTGACGCTAACCCTAGTTGTCCTGACGCCAACCCTAGTTGTCGTGACGCTAACCCTAGTTGTACTGACGCTAACCCTAGTTGTCGTGACGCTAACCCTAGTTGTCCTGACGCTAACCCTAGTGTTCCTGACGCTAACCCTAGTTGTCCTGACGCTAACCCTAGTTGTCCTGACGCTAAACCTAGTTGTCCTGACGCTAACCCTAGTTGTCGTGACGCTAACCCTAGTTGTCCTGACGCTAACCCTAGTTGTCCTGACGCTAACCCTAGTTGTCCTGACGCTAACCCTAGTGGTCCTGACGCTAACCCTAGTTGTCCTGACGCTAACCCTAGTTGTCGTGACGCTAACCCTAGTTGTCCTGACGCTAACCCTAGTTGTCCTGACGCTAACCCTAGTTGTCCTGACTCTATCCCTAGTTGTCCTGACGCTAACCCTAGTTGTCCTGACGCTAACCCTAGTTGTCCTGACGCTAACCCTAGTTGTCCTGACGCTAACCCTAGTTGTCCTGACGCTAACCCTAGTTGTCGTGACGCTAACCCTAGTTGTCCTGACGCTAACCCTAGTTGTCCTGACGCTAACCCTAGTTGTCGTGACGCTAACCCTAGTTGTCCTGGCGCTAACCCTAGTTGTCCTGGCGCTAACCCTAGTTGTAATGGCGCTAACCCTAGTTGTCCTGGCGCTAACCCTTGTTGTCCTGATGCTAACCCTAGTTGTCCTGACGCTAACCCTAGTTGTCCTGACGCTAACCCTAGTTGTCCTGACGCTAACCCTAGTAGTCCTGACGCTAACTCTACTTGTCCTGACGCTAACCCTAGTTTTCCTGACGCTAACCCTAGTTGTCCTGACGCTAACCCTACTTGTCCTGACGCTAACCCTAGTTGTCCTGACGCTAACCCTAGTTGTCCTGACGCTAACCCTAGTTGTCCTGACGCTAACCCTACTTGTCCTGACGCTAACCCTACTTGTCCTGACGCTAACCCTAGTTGTCCTGACGCTAACCCTAGTTGTCCTGATGCTAACCCTAGTTGTCCTGACGCTAACCCTACTTGTCCTGACGCTAACCCTAGTTGTCCTGACGCTAACCCTACTTGTCCTGACGCTAACCCTAGTTGTCCTGACGCTAACCCTAGTTGTCCTGACGCTAACCCTACTTGTCCTGACGCTAACCCTAGTTGTCCTGACGCTAACCCTAGTTGTCCTGAAGCTTACCCTAGTTGTCCTGACGCTAACCCTACTTGTCCTGACGCTAACCCTAGTTGCCCTGACGCTAACCCTAGTTGTCCTGACGCTAACCCTAGTTGTCCTGACGCTAACCCTAGTTGTCTTGACGCTAACCCTAGTTGTCCTGACGCTAACACTAGTTGTCCTGACGCTAACCCTACTTGTCCTGACGCTAACCCTAGTTGTCCTGACGCTAACCCTAGTTGTCTTGACGCTAACCCTACTTGTCCTGACGCTAACCCTAGTTGTCCTGACGCTAACCCTACTTGTCCTGATGCTAACCCTAGTTGTCCTGACGCTAACCCTAGTTGTCCTGACGCTAACCCTACTTGTCCTGACGCTAACCCTAGTTGTCCTGACGCTAACCCTAGTTGTCCTGAAGCTTACCCTAGTTGTCCTGACGCTAACCCTAGTTGTCCTGACGCTAACCCTAGTTGTCCTGACGCTAACCCTAGTTGTCCTGACGCTAACCCTAGATGTCCTGACGCTAACCCTAGTTGTCCTGACGCTAACCCTAGTTGTCCTGACGCTAACCCTAGTTGTCGTGACGCTAACCCTAGTTGTCCTGACGCTAACCCAAGTTGTCGTGACGCTAACCCTAGTTGTCCTGACGCTAACCCTAGTTGTCGTGACGCTAACCCTAGTTGTCCTGACGCTAACCCTAGTTGTCCTGACGCTAACCCTAGTTGTCCTGACGCTAACCCTAGTTGTCGTGACGCTAACCCTAGTTGTCCTGACGCTAACCCTAGTTGTCCTGACGCTAACCCTAGTTGTCCTGACGCTAACCCTAGTTGTCGTGACGCTAACCCTAGTTGTCCTGGCGCTAACCCTAGTTGTCCTGGCGCTAACCCTAGTTGTAATGGCGCTAACCCTAGTTGTCCTGGCGCTAACCCTAGTTGTCCTGATGCTAACCCTAGTTGTCCTGACGCTAACCCTAGTTGTCCTGACGCTAACCCTAGTTGTCCTGACGCTAACCCTAGTTGTCCTGACGCTAACCCTAGTAGTCCTGACGCTAACTCTACTTGTACTGACGCTAACCCTAGTTTTCCTGACGCTAACCCTAGTTGTCCTGACGCTAACCCTACTTGTCCTGACGCTAACCCTAGTTGTCCTGACGCTAACCCTAGTTGTCCTGACGCTAACCCTAGTTGTCCTGACGCTAACCCTACTTGTCCTGACGCTAACCCTACTTGTCCTGACGCTAACCCTAGTTGTCCTGACGCTAACCCTAGTTGTCCTGATGCTAACCCTAGTTGTCCTGACGCTAACCCTACTTGTCCTGACGCTAACCCTAGTTGCCCTGACGCTAACCCTAGTTGTCCTGACGCTAACCCTAGTTGTCCTGACGCTAACCCTACTTGTCCTGACGCTAACCCTAGTTCTCCTGACGCTAACCCTAGTTGTCCTGACGCTAACCCTAGTTGTCCTGATGCTAACCCTAGTTGTCCCGACGCTAACCCTAGTTGTCCCGACGCTAACCCTAGTTGTCGTGACGCTAACCCTAGTTGTCCTGACGCTAACCCTAGTTGTCCTGACGCTATCCCTAGTTTTCCTGACGCTAACCCTAGTTGTCCTGACGCTAACCCTAGTTGTCCTGACGCTAACCCTAGTTGTCCTGACGCTAACCCTAGTTGTCGTGACGCTAACCCTAGTTGTCGTGACGCTAACCCTAGTTGTCCTGACGCTAACCCTAGTTGTCGTGACGCTAACCCTAGTTGTCCTGATGCTAACCCTAGTTGTCCTGACGCTAACCCTAGTTGTCCTGACGCTAACCCTAGTTGTCGTGACGCTAACCCTAGTTGTCCTGACGCCAACCCTAGTTGTCGTGACGCTAACCCTAGTTGTACTGACGCTAACCCTAGTTGTCGTGACGCTAACCCTAGTTGTCCTGACGCTAACCCTAGTGTTCCTGACGCTAACCCTAGTTGTCCTGACGCTAACCCTAGTTGTCCTGACGCTAAACCTAGTTGTCCTGACGCTAACCCTAGTTGTCGTGACGCTAACCCTAGTTGTCCTGACGCTAACCCTAGTTGTCCTGACGCTAACCCTAGTTGTCCTGACGCTAACCCTAGTGGTCCTGACGCTAACCCTAGTTGTCCTGACGCTAACCCTAGTTGTCGTGACGCTAACCCTAGTTGTCCTGACGCTAACCCTAGTTGTCCTGACGCTAACCCTAGTTGTCCTGACTCTATCCCTAGTTGTCCTGACGCTAACCCTAGTTGTCCTGACGCTAACCCTAGTTGTCCTGACGCTAACCCTAGTTGTCCTGACGCTAACCCTAGTTGTCCTGACGCTAACCCTAGTTGTCGTGACGCTAACCCTAGTTGTCCTGACGCTAACCCTAGTTGTCCTGACGCTAACCCTAGTTGTCGTGACGCTAACCCTAGTTGTCCTGGCGCTAACCCTAGTTGTCCTGGCGCTAACCCTAGTTGTAATGGCGCTAACCCTAGTTGTCCTGGCGCTAACCCTTGTTGTCCTGATGCTAACCCTAGTTGTCCTGACGCTAACCCTAGTTGTCCTGACGCTAACCCTAGTAGTCCTGACGCTAACTCTTCTTGTCCTGACGCTAACCCTAGTTTTCCTGACGCTAACCCTAGTTGTCCTGACGCTAACCCTACTTGTCCTGACGCTAACCCTAGTTGTCCTGACGCTAACCCTAGTTGTCCTGACGCTAACCCTAGTTGTCCTGACGCTAACCCTACTTGTCCTGACGCTAACCCTACTTGTCCTGACGCTAACCCTAGTTGTCCTGACGCTAACCCTAGTTGTCCTGACGCTAACCCTAGTTGTCCTGACGCTAACCCTACTTGTCCTGACGCTAACCCTAGTTGCCCTGACGCTAACCCTAGTTGTCCTGACGCTAACCCTAGTTGTCCTGACGCTAACCCTACTTGTCCTGACGCTAACCCTAGTTGTCCTGACGCTAACCCTAGTTGTCCTGACGCTAACCCTACTTGTCCTGACGCTAACCCTAGTTGTCCTGACGCTAACCCTAGTTGTCCTGACGCTAACCCTACTTGTCCTGACGCTAACCCTAGTTGTCCTGACGCTAACCCTACTTGTCCTGACGCTAACCCTAGTTGTCCTGACGCTAACCCTAGTTGTCCTGACGCTAACCCTACTTGTCCTGACGCTAACCCTAGTTGTCCTGACGCTAACCCTAGTTGTCCTGAAGCTTACCCTAGTTGTCCTGACGCTAACCCTAGTTGTCCTGACGCTAACCCTAGTTGTCCTGACGCTAACCCTAGTTGTCCTGACGCTAACCCTAGATGTCCTGACGCTAACCCTAGTTGTCCTGACGCTAACCCTAGTTGTCCTGACGCTAACCCTAGTTGTCCTGACGCTAACCCTAGTTGTCGTGACGCTAACCCTAGTTGTCCTGACGCTAACCCAAGTTGTCGTGACGCTAACCCTAGTTGTCCTGACGCTAACCCTAGTTGTCCTGACGCTAACCCTAGTTGTCCTGACGCTAACCCTAGTAGTCCTGACGCTAACTCTACTTGTCCTGACGCTAACCCTAGTTTTCCTGACGCTAACCCTAGTTGTCCTGACGCTAACCCTACTTGTCCTGACGCTAACCCTAGTTGTCCTGACGCTAACCCTAGTTGTCCTGACGCTAACCCTACTTGTCCTGACGCTAACCCTACTTGTCCTGACGCTAACCCTAGTTGTCCTGACGCTAACCCTAGTTGTCCTGATGCTAACCCTAGTTGTCCTGACGCTAACCCTACTTTTCCTGACGCTAACCCTAGTTGCCCTGACGCTAACCCTAGTTGTCCTGACGCTAACCCTAGTTGTCCTGACGCTAACCCTACTTGTCCTGACGCTAACCCTAGTTGTCCTGACGCTAACCCTAGTTGTCCTGAAGCTTACCCTAGTTGTCCTGACGCTAACCCTAGTTGTCCTGACGCTAACCCTAGTTGTCCTGACGCTAACCCTAGTTGTCCTGACGCTAACCCTAGATGTCCTGACGCTAACCCTAGTTGTCCTGACGCTAACCCTAGTTGTCCTGACGCTAACCCTAGTTGTCCTGACGCTAACCCTAGTTGTCGTGACGCTAACCCTAGTTGTCCTGACGCTAACCCAAGTTGTCGTGACGCTAACCCTAGTTGTCCTGACGCTAACCCTAGTTGTCCTGACGCTAACCCTAGTTGTCCTGTCGCTAACCCTAGTTGTCGTGACGCTAACCCTAGTTGTCCTGACGCTAACCCTAGTTGTCCTGACGCTAACCCTAGTTGTCCTGACGCTAACCCTAGTTGTCGTGACGCTAACCCTAGTTGTCCTGGCGCTAACCCTAGTTGTCCTGGCGCTAACCCTAGTTGTAATGGCGCTAACCCTAGTTGTCCTGGCGCTAACCCTAGTTGTCCTGATGCTAACCCTAGTTGTCCTGACGCTAACCCTAGTTGTCCTGACGCTAACCCTAGTTGTCCTGACGCTAACCCTAGTTGTCCTGACGCTAACCCTAGTAGTCCTGACGCTAACTCTACTTGTCCTGACGCTAACCCTAGTTTTCCTGACGCTAACCCTAGTTGTCCTGACGCTAACCCTACTTGTCCTGACGCTAACCCTAGTTGTCCTGACGCTAACCCTAGTTGTCCTGACGCTAACCCTAGTTGTCCTGACGCTAACCCTACTTGTCCTGACGCTAACCCTACTTGTCCTGACGCTAACCCTACTTGTCCTGACGCTAACCCTAGTTGTCCTGACGCTAACCCTAGTTGTCCTGACGCTAACCCTAGTTGTCCTGACGCTAACCCTACTTGTCCTGACGCTAACCCTAGTTGTCCTGACGCTAACCCTAGTTGTCCTGACGCTAACCCTACTTGTCCTGACGCTAACCCTAGTTGTCCTGACGCTAACCCTAGTTGTCCTGAAGCTTACCCTAGTTGTCCTGACGCTAACCCAAGTTGTCGTGACGCTAACCCTAGTTGTCCTGACGCTAACCCTAGTTGTCCTGACGCTAACCCTAGTTGTCGTGACGCTAACCCTAGTTGTCCTGACGCTAACCCTAGTTCTCCTGACGCTAACCCTAGTTGTCCTGACGCTAACCCTAGTTGTCGTGACGCTAACCCTAGTTGTCCTGGCGCTAACCCTAGTTGTCCTGGCGCTAACCCTAGTTGTAATGGCGCTAACCCTAGTTGTCCTGGCGCTAACCCTAGTTGTCCTGATGCTAACCCTAGTTGTCCTGACGCTAACCCTAGTTGTCCTGACGCTAACCCTAGTTGTCCTGACGCTAACCCTAGTTGTCCTGACGCTAACCCTAGTAGTCCTGACGCTAACTCTACTTGTCCTGACGCTAACCCTAGTTTTCCTGATGCTAACCCTAGTTGTCCTGACGCTAACCCTACTTGTCCTGACGCTAACCCTAGTTGTCCTGACGCTAACCCTAGTTGTCCTGACGCTAACCCTACTTGTCCTGACGCTAACCCTACTTGTCCTGACGCTAACCCTAGTTGTCCTGACGCTAACCCTAGTTGTCCTGACGCTAACCCTAGTTGTCCTGACGCTAACCCTACTTGTCCTGACGCTAACCCTAGTTGTCCTGACGCTAACCCTAGTTGTCCTGACGCTAACCCTAGTTGTCCTGACGCTAACCCTACTTGTCCTGACGCTAACCCTAGTTGCCCTGACGCTAACCCTAGTTGTCCTGACGCTAACCCTAGTTGTCCTGACGCTAACCCTACTTGTCCTGACGCTAACCCTAGTTGTCCTGACGCTAACCCTAGTTGTCCTGACGCTAACCCTAGTTGTCCTGACGCTAACCCTACTTGTCCTGACGCTAACCCTAGTTGTCCTGACGCTAACCCTAGTTGTCCTGACGCTAACCCTACTTGTCCTGACGCTAACCCTAGTTGTCCTGACGCTAACCCTAGTTGTCCTGACGCTAACCCTACTTGTCCTGACGCTAACCCTAGTTGTCCTGACGCTAACCCTAGTTGTCCTGAAGCTTACCCTAGTTGTCCTGACGCTAACCCTAGTTGTCCTGACGCTAACCCTAGTTGTCCTGACGCTAACCCTAGTTGTCCTGACGCTAACCCTAGATGTCCTGAAGCTAACCCTAGTTGTCCTGACGCTAACCCTAGTTGTCCTGACGCTAACCCTAGTTGTCCTGACGCTAACCCTACTTGTCCTGAAGCTTACCCTAGTTGTCCTGACGCTAACCCTAGTTGTCCTGACGCTAACCCTACTTGTCCTGACGCTAACCCTGGTTGTCCTGACGCTAACCCTAGTTGTCCTGAAGCTAACCCTAGTTGTCCTGACGCTAACCCTAGTTGTCCTGACGCTAACCCTAGTTGTCCTGACGCTAACCCTACTTGTCCTGACGCTAACCCTAGTTGTCCTGACGCTAACCCTACTTGTCCTGACGCTAACCCTAGTTGTCCTGACGCTAACCCTAGTTGTCCTGACGCTAAACCTACTTGTCCTGACGCTAACCCTACTTGTCCTGACGCTAACCCTAGTTGTCCTGACGCTAACCCTAGTTGTCCTGACGCTAACCCTAGTTGTCCTGACGCTAACCCTAGTTGATCTGACGCTAACCCTAGTTGTCCTGACGCTAACCCTAGTTGTCCTGAAGCTAACCCTAGTTGTCCTGACGCTAACCCTAGTTGTCCTGACGCTAACCCTAGTTGTCCTGACGCTAACCCTACTTGTCCTGACGCTAACCCTAGTTGTCCTGACGCTAACCCTACTTGTCCTGACGCTAACCCTAGTTGTCCTGACGCTAACCCTAGTTGTCCTGACGCTAACCCTAGTTGTCCTGACGCTAACCCTAGTTGATCTGACGCTAACCCTAGTTGTCCTGACGCTAACCCAACTTGTCCTGACGCTAACCCTAGTTGTCCTGACGCTAACCCTAGTTGTCCTGACGCTAACCCTACTTGTCCTGACGCTAACCCTAGTTGTCCTGACGCTAACCCTAGTTGTCCTGACGCTTACCCTAGTTGTCCTGACGCTAACCCTAATTGTCCTGACGCTAACCCTAGTTGTCCTGACGCTAACCCTAGTTGTCCTGACGCTAACCCTAGATGTCCTGACGCTAACCCCACTTGTCCTGACGCTAAGCCTGGTTGTCCTGACGCTAACCCTAGTTGTCCTGACGCTAACCCTAGTTGTCCTGACGCTAACCCTACTTGTCCTGACGCTAACCCTAGTTGTCCTGACGCTAACCCTAGTTGTCCTGACGCTAACCCTACTTGTCCTGACGCTAACCCTAGTTGTCCTGACGCTAACCCTAGTTGTCCTGACGCTAACCCTAGTTGTCGTGACGCTAACCCTAGTTGTCCTGACGCCAACCCTAGTTGTCGTGACGCTAACCCTAGTTGTACTGACGCTAACCCTAGTTGTCGTGACGCTAACCCTAGTTGTCCTGACGCTAACCCTAGTGTTCCTGACGCTAACCCTAGTTGTCCTGACGCTAACCCTAGTTGTCCTGATGCTAAACCTAGTTGTCCTGACGCTAACCCTAGTTGTCGTGACGCTAACCCTAGTTGTCCTGACGCTAACCCTAGTTGTCCTGACGCTAACCCTAGTTGTCCTGACGCTAACCCTAGTGGTCCTGACGCTAACCCTAGTTGTCCTGACGCTAACCCTAGTTGTCGTGACGCTAACCCTAGTTGTCCTGACGCTAACCCTAGTTGTCCTGACGCTAACCCTAGTTGTCCTGACTCTATCCCTAGTTGTCCTGACGCTAACCCTAGTTGTCCTGACGCTAACCCTAGTTGTCCTGACGCTAACCCTAGTTGTCCTGACGCTAACCCTAGTTGTCCTGACGCTAACCCTAGTTGTCGTGACGCTAACCCTAGTTGTCCTGACGCTAACCCTAGTTGTCCTGACGCTAACCCTAGTTGTCGTGACGCTAACCCTAGTTGTCCTGGCGCTAACCCTAGTTGTCCTGGCGCTAACCCTAGTTGTAATGGCGCTAACCCTAGTTGTCCTGGCGCTAACCCTTGTTGTCCTGATGCTAACCCTAGTTGTCCTGACGCTAACCCTAGTTGTCCTGACGCTAACCCTAGTTGTCCTGACGCTAACCCTAGTAGTCCTGACGCTAACTCTTCTTGTCCTGACGCTAACCCTAGTTTTCCTGACGCTAACCCTAGTTGTCCTGACGCTAACCCTACTTGTCCTGACGCTAACCCTAGTTGTCCTGACGCTAACCCTAGTTGTCCTGACGCTAACCCTAGTTGTCCTGACGCTAACCCTACTTGTCCTGACGCTAACCCTACTTGTCCTGACGCTAACCCTAGTTGTCCTGACGCTAACCCTAGTTGTCCTGACGCTAACCCTAGTTGTCCTGACGCTAACCCTACTTGTCCTGACGCTAACCCTAGTTGCCCTGACGCTAACCCTAGTTGTCCTGACGCTAACCCTAGTTGTCCTGACGCTAACCCTACTTGTCCTGACGCTAACCCTAGTTGTCCTGACGCTAACCCTAGTTGTCCTGACGCTAACCCTACTTGTCCTGACGCTAACCCTAGTTGTCCTGACGCTAACCCTAGTTGTCCTGACGCTAACCCTACTTGTCCTGACGCTAACCCTAGTTGTCCTGACGCTAACCCTACTTGTCCTGACGCTAACCCTAGTTGTCCTGACGCTAACCCTAGTTGTCCTGACGCTAACCCTACTTGTCCTGACGCTAACCCTAGTTGTCCTGACGCTAACCCTAGTTGTCCTGAAGCTTACCCTAGTTGTCCTGACGCTAACCCTAGTTGTCCTGACGCTAACCCTAGTTGTCCTGACGCTAACCCTAGTTGTCCTGACGCTAACCCTAGATGTCCTGACGCTAACCCTAGTTGTCCTGACGCTAACCCTAGTTGTCCTGACGCTAACCCTAGTTGTCCTGACGCTAACCCTAGTTGTCGTGACGCTAACCCTAGTTGTCCTGACGCTAACCCAAGTTGTCGTGACGCTAACCCTAGTTGTCCTGACGCTAACCCTAGTTGTCCTGACGCTAACCCTAGTTGTCCTGACGCTAACCCTAGTAGTCCTGACGCTAACTCTACTTGTCCTGACGCTAACCCTAGTTTTCCTGACGCTAACCCTAGTTGTCCTGACGCTAACCCTACTTGTCCTGACGCTAACCCTAGTTGTCCTGACGCTAACCCTAGTTGTCCTGACGCTAACCCTACTTGTCCTGACGCTAACCCTACTTGTCCTGACGCTAACCCTAGTTGTCCTGACGCTAACCCTAGTTGTCCTGATGCTAACCCTAGTTGTCCTGACGCTAACCCTACTTTTCCTGACGCTAACCCTAGTTGCCCTGACGCTAACCCTAGTTGTCCTGACGCTAACCCTAGTTGTCCTGACGCTAACCCTACTTGTCCTGACGCTAACCCTAGTTGTCCTGACGCTAACCCTAGTTGTCCTGACGCTAACCCTACTTGTCCTGACGCTAACCCTAGTTGTCCTGACGCTAACCCTAGTTGTCCTGACGCTAACCCTACTTGTCCTGACGCTAACCCTAGTTGTCCTGACGCTAACCCTACTTGTCCTGACGCTAACCCTAGTTGTCCTGACGCTAACCCTAGTTGTCCTGACGCTAACCCTACTTGTCCTGACGCTAACCCTAGTTGTCCTGACGCTAACCCTAGTTGTCCTGAAGCTTACCCTAGTTGTCCTGACGCTAACCCTAGTTGTCCTGACGCTAACCCTAGTTGTCCTGACGCTAACCCTAGTTGTCCTGACGCTAACCCTAGATGTCCTGACGCTAACCCTAGTTGTCCTGACGCTAACCCTAGTTGTCCTGACGCTAACCCTAGTTGTCCTGACGCTAACCCTAGTTGTCGTGACGCTAACCCTAGTTGTCCTGACGCTAACCCAAGTTGTCGTGACGCTAACCCTAGTTGTCCTGACGCTAACCCTAGTTGTCCTGACGCTAACCCTAGTTGTCCTGTCGCTAACCCTAGTTGTCGTGATGCTAACCCTAGTTGTCCTGACGCTAACCCTAGTTGTCCTGACGCTAACCCTAGTTGTCCTGACGCTAACCCTAGTTGTCGTGACGCTAACCCTAGTTGTCCTGGCGCTAACCCTAGTTGTCCTGGCGCTAACCCTAGTTGTAATGGCGCTAACCCTAGTTGTCCTGGCGCTAACCCTAGTTGTCCTGATGCTAACCCTAGTTGTCCTGACGCTAACCCTAGTTGTCCTGACGCTAACCCTAGTTGTCCTGACGCTAACCCTAGTTGTCCTGACGCTAACCCTAGTAGTCCTGACGCTAACTCTACTTGTCCTGACGCTAACCCTAGTTTTCCTGACGCTAACCCTAGTTGTCCTGACGCTAACCCTACTTGTCCTGACGCTAACCCTAGTTGTCCTGACGCTAACCCTAGTTGTCCTGACGCTAACCCTAGTTGTCCTGACGCTAACCCTACTTGTCCTGACGCTAACCCTACTTGTCCTGACGCTAACCCTACTTGTCCTGACGCTAACCCTAGTTGTCCTGACGCTAACCCTACTTGTCCTGACGCTAACCCTAGTTGTCCTGACGCTAACCCTACTTGTCCTGACGCTAACCCTAGTTGTCCTGACGCTAACCCTAGTTGTCCTGACGCTAACCCTACTTGTCCTGACGCTAACCCTAGTTGTCCTGACGCTAACCCTAGTTGTCCTGAAGCTTACCCTAGTTGTCCTGACGCTAACCCAAGTTGTCGTGACGCTAACCCTAGTTGTCCTGACGCTAACCCTAGTTGTCCTGACGCTAACCCTAGTTGTCGTGACGCTAACCCTAGTTGTCCTGACGCTAACCCTAGTTCTCCTGACGCTAACCCTAGTTGTCCTGACGCTAACCCTAGTTGTCGTGACGCTAACCCTAGTTGTCCTGGCACTAACCCTAGTTGTCCTGGCGCTAACCCTAGTTGTAATGGCGCTAACCCTAGTTGTCCTGACGCTAACCCTAGTTGTCCTGACGCTAACCCTAGTTGTCCTGACGCTAACCCTAGTAGTCCTGACGCTAACTCTACTTGTCCTGACGCTAACCCTAGTTTTCCTGATGCTAACCCTAGTTGTCCTGACGCTAACCCTACTTGTCCTGACGCTAACCCTAGTTGTCCTGACGCTAACCCTAGTTGTCCTGACGCTAACCCTACTTGTCCTGACGCTAACCCTTCTTGTCCTGACGCTAACCCTAGTTGTCCTGACGCTAACCCTAGTTGTCCTGACGCTAACCCTAGTTGTCCTGACGCTAACCCTACTTGTCCTGACGCTAACCCTAGTTGTCCTGACGCTAACCCTAGTTGTCCTGACGCTAACCCTAGTTGTCCTGACGCTAACCCTACTTGTCCTGACGCTAACCCTAGTTGCCCTGACGCTAACCCTAGTTGTCCTGACGCTAACCCTAGTTGTCCTGACGCTAACCCTACTTGTCCTGACGCTAACCCTAGTTGTCCTGACGCTAACCCTAGTTGTCCTGACGCTAACCCTAGTTGTCCTGACGCTAACCCTACTTGTCCTGACGCTAACCCTAGTTGTCCTGACGCTAACCCTAGTTGTCCTGACGCTAACCCTACTTGTCCTGACGCTAACCCTAGTTGTCCTGACGCTAACCCTAGTTGTCCTGACGCTAACCCTACTTGTCCTGACGCTAACCCTAGTTGTCCTGACGCTAACCCTAGTTGTCCTGAAGCTTACCCTAGTTGTCCTGACGCTAACCCTAGTTGTCCTGACGCTAACCCTAGTTGTCCTGACGCTAACCCTAGTTGTCCTGACGCTAACCCTAGATGTCCTGAAGCTAACCCTAGTTGTCCTGACGCTAACCCTAGTTGTCCTGACGCTAACCCTAGTTGTCCTGACGCTAACCCTACTTGTCCTGAAGCTTACCCTAGTTGTCCTGACGCTAACCCTAGTTGTCCTGACGCTAACCCTACTTGTCCTGACGCTAACCCTGGTTGTCCTGACGCTAACCCTAGTTGTCCTGAAGCTAACCCTAGTTGTCCTGACGCTAACCCTAGTTGTCCTGACGCTAACCCTAGTTGTCCTGACGCTAACCCTACTTGTCCTGACGCTAACCCTAGTTGTCCTGACGCTAACCCTACTTGTCCTGACGCTAACCCTAGTTGTCCTGACGCTAACCCTAGTTGTCCTGACGCTAAACCTACTTGTCCTGACGCTAACCCTACTTGTCCTGACGCTAACCCTAGTTGTCCTGACGCTAACCCTAGTTGTCCTGACGCTAACCCTAGTTGTCCTGACGCTAACCCTAGTTGTCCTGACGCTAACCCTAGTTGATCTGACGCTAACCCTAGTTGTCCTGACGCTAACCCTAGTTGTCCTGAAGCTAACCCTAGTTGTCCTGACGCTAACCCTAGTTGTCCTGACGCTAACCCTAGTTGTCCTGACGCTAACCCTACTTGTCCTGACGCTAACCCTAGTTGTCCTGACGCTAACCCTACTTGTCCTGACGCTAACCCTAGTTGTCCTGACGCTAACCCTAGTTGTCCTGACGCTAACCCTAGTTGTCCTGACGCTAACCCTAGTTGTCCTGACGCTAACCCTAGTTGATCTGACGCTAACCCTAGTTGTCCTGACGCTAACCCAACTTGTCCTGACGCTAACCCTAGTTGTCCTGACGCTAACCCTAGTTGTCCTGACGCTAACCCTACTTGTCCTGACGCTAACCCTAGTTGTCCTGACGCTAACCCTAGTTGTCCTGACGCTTACCCTAGTTGTCCTGACGCTAACCCTAATTGTCCTGACGCTAACCCTAGTTGTCCTGACGCTAACCCTAGTTGTCCTGACGCTAACCCTAGATGTCCTGACGCTAACCCCACTTGTCCTGACGCTAAGCCTGGTTGTCCTGACGCTAACCCTAGTTGTCCTGACGCTAACCCTAGTTGTCCTGACGCTAACCCTACTTGTCCTGACGCTAACCCTAGTTGTCCTGACGCTAACCCTAGTTGTCCTGACGCTATCCCTACTTGTCCTGACGCTAACCCTAGTTGTCCTGACGCTAACCCTAGTTGTCCTGACGCTAACCCTAGTTGATCTGACGCTAACCCTAGTTGTCCTGACGCTAACCCTACTTGTCCTGACGCTAACCCTACTTGTCCTGACGCTAACCCTAGTTGTCCTGACGCTAACCATAGTTGTCCTGACGCTAACCCTAGTTGTCCTGACGCTAACCCTAGTTGTCGTGACGCTAACCCTAGTTGTCCTGACGCTAACCCTAGTTGTCGTGACGCTAACCCTAGTTGTCCTGACGCTAACCCTAGTTGTCGTGACGCTAACCCTAGTTGTCCTGACGCTAACCCTAGTGTTCGTGACGCTAACCCTAGTTGTACTGATGCTAAACCTAGTTGTCCTGACGCTAACCCTAGTTGTCGTGACGCTAACCCTAGTTGTACTGATGCTAAACCTAGTTGTCCTGACGCTAACCCTAGTTGTCGTGACGCTAACCCTAGTTGTCCTGACGCTAACCCTAGTTGTCCTGACGCTAACCCTAGTTGTCCTGACGCTAACCCTAGTGGTCCTGACGCTAACCCTAGTTGTCCTGACGCTAACCCTAGTTGTCCTGACGCTAACCCTAGTTGTCTTGACGCTAACCCTAGTTGTCCTGACGCTAACCCTAGTTGTCCTGACGCTAACCCTAGTTGTCCTGACGCTAACCCTAGTTGTCCTGACGCTATCCCTAGTTGTCCTGACGCTAACCCTAGTTGTCCTGACGCTAACCCTAGTTGTCCTGACGCTAACCCTAGTTGTCCTGACGCTAACCCTAGTTGTCGTGACGCTAACCCTAGTTGTCCTGACGCTAACCCAAGTTGTCGTGACGCTAACCCTAGTTGTCCTGACGCTAACCCTAGTTGTCCTGACGCTAACCCTAGTTGTCCTGACGCTAACCCTAGTTGTCCTGACGCTAACCCTAGTTGTCGTGACCCTAACCCTAGTTGTCCTGGCGCTAACCCTAGTTGTCCTGGCGCTAACCCTAGTTGTAATGGCGCTAACCCTAGTTGTCCTGGCGCTAACCCTAGTTGTCCTGATGCTAACCCTAGTTGTCCTGACGCTAACCCTAGTTGTCCTGACGCTAACCCTAGTTGTCCTGACGCTAACCCTAGTTGTCCTGACGCTAACCCTAGCAGTCCTGACGCTAACTCCACTTGTCCTGACGCTAACCCTAGTTTTCCTGACGCTAACCCTAGTTGTCCTGACGCTAACCCTACTTGTCCTGATGCTAACCCTAGTTGTCCTGACGCTAACCCTAGTTGTCCTGACGCTAACCCTAGTTGTCCTGACGCTAACCCTAGTTGTCCTGACGCTAACCCTACTTGTCCTGACGCTAACCCTACTTGTCCTGACGCTAACCCTACTTGTCCTGACGCTAACCCTAGTTGTCCTGACGCTAACCCTAGTTGTCCTGACGCTAACCCTAGTTGTCCTGACGCTAACCCTACTTGTCCTGACGCTAACCCTAGTTGCCCTGACGCTAACCCTAGTTGTCCTGACGCTAACCCTAGTTGTCCTGACGCTAACCCTACTTGTCCTGACGCTAACCCTAGTTGTCCTGACGCTAACCCTAGTTGTCCTGACGCTAACCCTACTTGTCCTGACGCTAACCCTAGTTGTCCTGACGCTAACCCTAGTTGTCCTGACGCTAACCCTAGTTGTCCTGACGCTAACCCTACTTGTCCTGACGCTAACCCTAGTTGTCCTGACGCTAACCCTACTTGTAATGACGCTAACCCTAGTTGTCCTGACGCTAACCCTACTTGTCCTGACGCTAACCCTACTTGTCCTGACGCTAACCTTAGTTGTCCTGACGCTAACCCTAGTTGTCCTGACGCTTACCCTAGTTGTCCTGACGCTAACCCTAGATGTCCTGACGCTAACCCTAGTTGTCCTGACGCTAACCCTAGTTGTCCTGACGCTAACCCTAGATGTCCTGACGCTAACCCTACTTGTCCTGACGCTAACCCTGGTTGTCCTGACGCTAACCCTAGTTGTCCTGAAGCTAACCCTAGTTGTCCTGACGCTAACCCTAGTTGTCCTGACGCTAACCCTAGTTGTCCTGACGCTAACCCTACTTGTCCTGACGCTAACCCTAGTTGTCCTGACGCTAACCCTAGTTGTCCTGACGCTAACCCTACTTGTCCTGACGCTAACCCTAGTTGTCCTGACGCTAACCCTAGTTGTCCTGACGCTAACCCTTGTTGTCCTGACGCTAACCCTAGTTGATCCTACGCTAACCCTAGTTGTCCTGATGCTAACCCTAGTTGTCCTGACGCTAACCCTACTTGTCCTGACGCTAACCCTAGTTGCCCTGACGCTAACCCTAGTTGTCCTGACGCTAACCCTAGTTGTCCTGACGCTAACCCTAGTTGTCCTGACGCTAACCCTAGTTGTCCTGACGCTAACCCTAGTTGTCCTTACGCTAACCCTAGTTGTCCTGACGCTAACCCTAGTTGTCCTGACGCTAACCCTACTTGTCCTGACGCTAACCCTAGTTGTCCTGACGCTAACCCTAGTTGTCCTGACGCTAACCCTACTTGTCCTGACGCTAACCCTAGTTGTCCTGACGCTAACCCAACTTGTCCTGACGCTAACCCTAGTTGTCCTGACGCTAACCATAGTTGTCCTGACGCTAACCCTAGTTGTCCTGACGCTAACCCTAGTTGTCCTGACGCTAACACTAATTGTGCTGAAGCTAACCCTAGTTGTCCTGACGCTAACCCTAGTTGTCCTGACGCTAACCCTACTTGTCCTGACGCTAACCCTACTTGTCCTGACGCTAACCCTAGTTGTCCTGACGCTAACCCTAGTTGTCCTGACCCTAACCCTAGTTGTCCTGACGCTAACACTAGTTGTCCTGACGCTAACCCTAGTTGGCCTGACGCTAACCCTACTTGTCCTGACGCTAACCCTAGTTGTCCTGACGCTAACCCTAGTTGTCCTGACGCTAACCCTAGTTGTCCTGACGCTAACCCTACTTGTCCTGACGCTAACCCTACTTGTCCTGACGCTAACCCTAGTTGTCCTGACGCTAACCCTAGTTGTCCTGATGCTAACCCTAGTTGTCCTGACGCTAACCCTACTTGTCCTGACGCTAACCCTAGTTGCCCTGACGCTAACCCTAGTTGTCCTGACGCTAACCCTAGTTGTCCTGACGCTAACCCTACTTGTCCTGACGCTAACCCTAGTTGCCCTGACGCTAACCCTAGTTGTCCTGACGCTAACCCTAGTTGTCCTGACGCTAACCCTACTTGTCCTGACGCTAACCCTAGTTGTCCTGACGCTAACCCTAGTTGTCCTGACGCTAACCCTAGTTGTCCTGACGCTAACCCTACTTGTCCTGACGCTAACCCTAGTTGTCCTGACGCTAACCCTAGTTGTCCTGACGCTAACCCTACTTGTCCTGACGCTAACCCTAGTTGTCCTGACGCTAACCCTACTTGTCCTGACGCTAACCCTAGTTGTCCTGACGCTAACCCTAGTTGTCCTGACGCTAACCCTAGTTGTCCTGACGCTAACCCTACTTGTCCTGACGCTAACCCTAGTTGTCCTGACGCTAACCCTAGTTGTCCTGACGCTAACCCTACTTGTCCTGACGCTAACCCTAGTTGTCCTGACGCTAACCCTACTTGTCCTGACGCTAACCCTAGTTGTCCTGACGCTAACCCTAGTTGTCCTGACGCTAACCCTAGTTGTCCTGACGCTAACCCTACTTGTCCTGACGCTAACCCTAGTTGTCCTGACGCTAACCCTAGTTGTCCTGACGCTAACCCTACTTGTCCTGACGCTAACCCTAGTTGTCCTGACGCTAACCCTAGTTGTCCTGACGCTAACCCTAGTTGTCCTGACGCTAACCCTACTTGTCCTGACGCTAACCCTAGTTGTCCTGACGCTAACCCTACTTGTAATGACGCTAACCCTAGTTGTCCTGACGCTAACCCTACTTGTCCTGACGCTAACCCTACTTGTCCTGACGCTAACCTTAGTTGTCCTGACGCTAACCCTAGTTGTCCTGACGCTTACCCTAGTTGTCCTGACGCTAACCCTAGATGTCCTGACGCTAACCCTAGTTGTCCTGACGCTAACCCTAGTTGTCCTGACGCTAACCCTAGATGTCCTGACGCTAACCCTACTTGTCCTGACGCTAACCCTGGTTGTCCTGACGCTAACCCTAGTTGTCCTGAAGCTAACCCTAGTTGTCCTGACGCTAACCCTAGTTGTCCTGACGCTAACCCTAGTTGTCCTGACGCTAACCCTACTTGTCCTGACGCTAACCCTAGTTGTCCTGACGCTAACCCTAGTTGTCCTGACGCTAACCCTACTTGTCCTGACGCTAACCCTAGTTGTCCTGACGCTAACCCTAGTTGTCCTGACGCTAACCCTTGTTGTCCTGACGCTAACCCTAGTTGATCCTACGCTAACCCTAGTTGTCCTGATGCTAACCCTAGTTGTCCTGACGCTAACCCTACTTGTCCTGACGCTAACCCTAGTTGCCCTGACGCTAACCCTAGTTGTCCTGACGCTAACCCTAGTTGTCCTGACGCTAACCCTAGTTGTCCTGACGCTAACCCTAGTTGTCCTGACGCTAACCCTAGTTGTCCTTACGCTAACCCTAGTTGTCCTGACGCTAACCCTAGTTGTCCTGACGCTAACCCTACTTGTCCTGACGCTAACCCTAGTTGTCCTGACGCTAACCCTAGTTGTCCTGACGCTAACCCTACTTGTCCTGACGCTAACCCTAGTTGTCCTGACGCTAACCCAACTTGTCCTGACGCTAACCCTAGTTGTCCTGACGCTAACCATAGTTGTCCTGACGCTAACCCTAGTTGTCCTGACGCTAACCCTAGTTGTCCTGACGCTAACACTAATTGTGCTGAAGCTAACCCTAGTTGTCCTGACGCTAACCCTAGTTGTCCTGACGCTAACCCTACTTGTCCTGACGCTAACCCTACTTGTCCTGACGCTAACCCTAGTTGTCCTGACGCTAACCCTAGTTGTCCTGACCCTAACCCTAGTTGTCCTGACGCTAACACTAGTTGTCCTGACGCTAACCCTAGTTGGCCTGACGCTAACCCTACTTGTCCTGACGCTAACCCTAGTTGTCCTGACGCTAACCCTAGTTGTCCTGACGCTAACCCTAGTTGTCCTGACGCTAACCCTACTTGTCCTGACGCTAACCCTACTTGTCCTGACGCTAACCCTAGTTGTCCTGACGCTAACCCTAGTTGTCCTGATGCTAACCCTAGTTGTCCTGACGCTAACCCTACTTGTCCTGACGCTAACCCTAGTTGCCCTGACGCTAACCCTAGTTGTCCTGACGCTAACCCTAGTTGTCCTGACGCTAACCCTACTTGTCCTGACGCTAACCCTAGTTGCCCTGACGCTAACCCTAGTTGTCCTGACGCTAACCCTAGTTGTCCTGACGCTAACCCTACTTGTCCTGACGCTAACCCTAGTTGTCCTGACGCTAACCTTAGTTGTCCTGACGCTAACCCTAGTTGTCCTGACGCTAACCCTACTTGTCCTGACGCTAACCCTAGTTGTCCTGACGCTAACCCTAGTTGTCCTGACGCTAACCCTACTTGTCCTGACGCTAACCCTAGTTGTCCTGACGCTAACCCTACTTGTAATGACGCTAACCCTAGTTGTCCTGACGCTAACCCTAGTTGTCCTGACGCTAACCCTACTTGTCCTGACGCTAACCCTAGTTGTCCTGACGCTAACCCTAGTTGTCCTGACGCTTACCCTAGTTGTCCTGACGCTAACCCTAGTTGTCCTGACGCTAACCCTAGTTGTCCTGACGCTAACCCTAGTTGTCCTGACGCTAACCCTAGATGTCCTGACGCTAACCCTACTTGTCCTGACGCTAACCCTGGTTGTCCTGACGCTAACCCTAGTTGTCCTGAAGCTAACCCTAGTTTTCCTGACGCTAACCCTAGTTGTCCTGACGCTAACCCTAGTTGTCCTGACGCTAACCCTACTTGTCCTGACGCTAACCCTACTTGTCCTGATGCTAACCCTAGTTGTCCTGACGCTAACCCTACTTGTCCTGACGCTAACCCTAGTTGTCCTGACGCTAACCCTAGTTGTCCTGACGCTAACCCTAGTTGTCCTGACGCTAACCCTAGTTGATCCTACGCTAACCCTAGTTGTCCTGATGCTAACCCTAGTTGTCCTGACGCTAACCCTACTTGTCCTGACGCTAACCCTAGTTGCCCTGACGCTAACCCTAGTTGTCCTGACGCTAACCCAAGTTGTCCTGAAGCTAACCCTACTTGTCCTGACGCTAACCCTAGTTGTCCTGATGCTAACCCTAGTTGTCCTTACGCTAACCCTAGTTGTCCTGACGCTAACCCTAGTTGTCCTGACGCTAACCCTACTTGTCCTGACGCTAACCCTAGTTGTCCTGACGCTAACCCTAGTTGTCCTGACGCTAACCCTACTTGTCCTGACGCTAACCCTAGTTGTCCTGACGCTAACCCAACTTGTCCTGACGCTAACCATAGTTGTCCTGACGCTAACCCTAGTTGTCCTGACGCTAAACCTACTTGTCCTGACGCTAACCCTAGTTGTCCTGACGCTAACCCTAGTTGTCCTGACGCTTACCCTAGTTGTCCTGACGCTAACCCTACTTGTCCTGACGCTAACCCTAGTTGTCCTGACGCTAACCCTAGTTGTCCTGACGCTAACCCTACTTGTCCTGACGCTAACCCTAGTTGTCCTGACGCTAACCCTAGTTGTCCTGACGCTAACCCTACTTGTCCTGACGCTAACCCTACTTGTCCTGACGCTAACCCTAGTTGTCCTGACGCTAACCATAGTTGTCCTGACGCTAACCCTAGTTGTCCTGACGCTAACCCTAGTTGTCCTGACGCTAACCCTAGTTGTCCTGACGCTAACACTAATTGTGCTGAAGCTAACCCTAGTTGTCCTGACGCTAACCCTAGTTGTCCTGACGCTAACCCTACTTGTCCTGACGCTAACCCTACTTGTCCTGACGCTAACCCTAGTTGTCCTGACGCTAACCCTAGTTGTCCTGACCCTAACCCTAGTTGTCCTGACGCTAACACTAGTTGTCCTGACGCTAACCCTAGTTGTCCTGACGCTAACCCTAGTTGTCCTGACGCTAACCCTACTTGTCCTGACGCTAACCCTAGTTGTCCTGACGCTAACCCTAGTTGTCCTGACGCTAACCCTACTTGTCCTGACGCTAACCCTAGTTGTCCTGACGCTAACCCTACTTGTAATGACGCTAACCCTAGTTGTCCTGACACTAACCCTAGTTGTCCTGACGCTAACCCTACTTGTCCTGACGCTAACCCTACTTGTCCTGACGCTAACCCTAGTTGTCCTGACGCTAACCCTAGTTGTCCTGACCCTAACCCTAGTTGTCCTGACGCTAACACTAGTTGTCCTGACGCTAACCCTAGTTGGCCTGACGCTAACCCTAGTTGTCCTGACGCTAACCCTAGTCGTCCTGACGCTAACCCTAGTCGTCCTGACGCTAACCCTAGTCGTCCTGACGCTAACCCTAGTTGTCCTGACGCTAACCCTAGTTGTCCTGACGCTAACCCTAGTTGTCCTGACGCTAACCCTACTTGTCCTGACGCTAACCCTACTTGTCCTGACGCTAACCCTAGTTGTCCTGACGCTAACCCTAGTTGTCCTGATGCTAACCCTAGTTGTCCTGACGCTAACCCTACTTGTCCTGACGCTAACCCTAGTTGCCCTGACGCTAACCCTAGTTGTCCTGACGCTAACCCTAGTTGTCCTGACGCTAACCCTACTTGTCCTGACGCTAACCCTAGTTGTCCTGACGCTAACCCTAGTTGTCCTGACGCTAACCCTAGTTGTCCTGACGCTAACCCTACTTGTCCTGACGCTAACCCTAGTTGTCCTGACGCTAACCCTAGTTGTCCTGACGCTAACCCTACTTGTCCTGACGCTAACCCTAGTTGTCCTGACGCTAACCCTACTTGTAATGACGCTAACCCTAGTTGTCCTGACGCTAACCCTAGTTGTCCTGACGCTAACCCTACTTGTCCTGACGCTAACCCTAGTTGTCCTGACGCTAACCCTAGTTGTCCTGACGCTTACCCTAGTTGTCCTGACGCTAACCCTAGTTGTCCTGACGCTAACCCTAGTTGTCCTGACGCTAACCCTAGTTGTCCTGACGCTAACCCTAGATGTCCTGACGCTAACCCTACTTGTCCTGACGCTAACCCTGGTTGTCCTGACGCTAACCCTAGTTGTCCTGAAGCTAACCCTACTTGTCCTGACGCTAACCCTAGTTGTCCTGACGCTAACCCTAGTTGTCCTGACGCTAACCCTACTTGTCCTGACGCTAACCCTAGTTGTCCTGATGCTAACCCTAGTTGTCCTGACGCTAACCCTACTTGTCCTGACGCTAACCCTAGTTGTCCTGACGCTAACCCTAGTTGATCCTACGCTAACCCTAGTTGTCCTGATGCTAACCCTAGTTGTCCTGACGCTAACCCTACTTATCCTGACGCTAACCCTAGTTGCCCTGACGCTAACCCTAGTTGTCCTGACGCTAACCCTACTTGTCCTGACGCTAACCCTAGTTGTCCTGATGCTAACCCTAGTTGTCCTTACGCTAACCCTAGTTGTTCTGACGCTAACCCTAGTTGTCCTGACGCTAACCCTACTTGTCCTGACGCTAACCCTAGTTGTCCTGACGCTAACCCTAGTTGTTCTGACGCTAACCCTACTTGTCCTGACGCTAACCCTACTTGTCCTGACGCTAACCCTAGTTGTCCTGACGCTAACCCAACTTGTCCTGACGCTAACCCTAGTTGTCCTGATGCTAACCCTACTTGTCCTGACGCTAACCCTACTTGTCCTGACGCTAACCCTAGTTGTCCTGACGCTAACCCTAGTTGTCCTGACGCTTACCCTAGTTGTCCTGACGCTAACCCTAGTTGTCCTGACGCTAACCCTAGTTGTCCTGACGCTAACCCTAGATGTCCTGACGCTAACCCTACTTGTCCTGACGCTAACCCTGGTTGTCCTGACGCTAACCCTAGTTGTCCTGACGCTAACCCTAGTTGTCCTGACGCTAACCCTAGTTGTCCTGACGCTAACCCTACTTGTCCTGACGCTAACCCTAGTTGTCCTGACGCTAACCCTACTTGTCCTGACGCTAACCCTACTTGTCCTGACGCTAACCCTAGTTGTCCTGACGCTAACCCTACTTGTCCTGACGCTAACCCTACTTGTCCTGACGCTAACCCTAGTTGTCCTGACGCTAACCCTAGTTGTCCTGACGCTAACCCTAGTTGTCCTGACGCTAACCCTAGTTGTCCTGACCCTAACCCTAGTTGTCCTGACGCTAACACTAGTTGTCCTGACGCTAACCCTAGTTGGCCTGACGCTAACCCTAGTTGTCCTGACGCTAACCCTAGTCGTCCTGACGCTAACCCTAGTCATCCTGACGCTAACCCTAGTCGTCCTGACGCTAACCCTAGTTGTCCTGACGCTAACCCTAGTTGTCCTGACGCTAACCCTACTTGTCCTGACGCTAACCCTACTTGTCCTGACGCTAACCCTAGTTGTCCTGACGCTAACCCTAGTTGTCCTGACGCTAACTCTAGTTGTCCTGACGCTAACCCTACTTGTCCTGACGCTAACCCTAGTTGTCCTGACGCTAACTCTAGTTGTCCTGACGCTAACCCTACATGTCCTGACGCTAACCCTACTTGTCCTGACGCTAACCCTAGTTGTCCTGACGCTAACCATAGTTGTCCTGACGCTAACCCTAGTTGTCCTGACGCTAACCCTAGTTGTCCTGACGCTAACACTAATTGTCCTGACGCTAACCCTAGTTGTCCTGACGCTAACCCTACTTGTCCTGACGCTAACCCTAGTTGTCCTGACGCTAACCCTACTTGTCCTGACGCTAACCCTACTTGTCCTGACGCTAACCCTACTTGTCCTGACGCTAACCCTACTTGTCCTGACGCTAACCCTAGTTGTCCTGACGCTAACCCTAGTTGTTCTGACGCTAACCCTACTTGTCCTGACGCTAACCCTAGTTGTCCTGACGCTAACCCTAGTTGTCCTGACGCTAACACTAGTTGTCCTGACGCTAACCCTAGTTGTCCTGACGCTAACCCTAGTTGTCCTGACGCTAACCCTAGTCGTCCTGACGCTAACCCTAGTCGTCCTGACGCTAACCCTAGTCGTCCTGACGCTAACCCTAGTCGTCCTGACGCTAACCCTAGTCGTCCTGACGCTAACCCTACTTGTCCTGACGCTAACCCTACTTGTCCTGACGCTAACCCTACTTGTCCTGACGCTAACCCTACTTGTCCTGACGCTAACCCTAGTCGTCCTGACGCTATCCCTAGTCGTCCTGACGCTAACCCTAGTCGTCCTGACGCTAACCCTAGTTGTCCTGATGCTAACCCTAGTTGTCCTGACGCTAACCCTACTTGTCCTGACGCTAACCCTACTTGTCCTGACGCTAACCCTAGTTGTCCTGACGCTAACCCTACTTGTCCTGACGCTAACCCTAGTTGTCCTGACGCTAACTCTAGTTGTCCTGACGCTAACCCTACATGTCCTGACGCTAACCCTACTTGTCCTGACGCTAACCCTAGTTGTCCTGACGCTAACCATAGTTGTCCTGACGCTAACCCTAGTTGTCCTGCCGCTAACCCTAGTTGTCCTGACGCTAACACTAATTGTCCTGACGCTAACCCTAGTTGTCCTGACGCTAACCCTAGTTGTCCTGACGCTAACCCTAGTTGTCCTGACGCTAACTCTACTTGTCCTGACGCTAACCCTAGTTTTCCTGACGCTAACCCTAGTTGTCCTGACGCTAACCCTACTTGTCCTGACGCTAACCCTAGTTGTCCTGACGCTAACCCTAGTTGTCCTGACGTTAACCCTAGTTGTCCTGACGCTAACCCTACTTGTCCTGACGCTAACCCTAGTTGTCCTGACGCTAACCCTAGTTGTCCTGACGCTAACCCTAGATGTCCTGACGCTAACCCTACTTGTCCTGACGCTATCCCTGGTTGTCCTGACGCTAACCCTAGTTGTCCTGACGCTAACCCTAGTTGTCCTGACGCTAACCCTAGTTGTCCTGACGCTAACCCTACTTGTCCTGACGCTAACCCTAGCTGTCCTGACGCTAACTCTAGTTGTCCTGACGCTAACCCTACTTGTCCTGACGCTAACCCTAGTTGTCCTGACGCTAACCCTAGTTGTCCTGACGCTAACCCTAGTTGTCCTGACGCTAACCCTAGTTGATCTGACGCTAACCCTAGTTGTCCTGACGCTAACCCTACTTGTCCTGACGCTAACCCTAGTTGTCCTGACGCTAACCCTAGTTGTCCTGACGCTAACCATAGTTGTCCTGACGCTAACCCTAGTTGTCCTGACGCTAACCCTAGTTGTCCTGACGCTAACCCTAGTTGTCCTGACGCTAACACTAATTGTGCTGAAGCTAACCCTAGTTGTCCTGACGCTAACCCTAGTTGTCCTGACGCTAACCCTACTTGTCCTGACGCTAACCCTACTTGTCCTGACGCTAACCCTACTTGTCCTGACGCTAACCCTAGTTGTCCTGACGCTAACCCTAGTTGTCCTGACGCTAACCCTAGTTGTTCTGACGCTAACCCTAGTTGTCCTGACGCTAACCCTACTTGTCCTGACGCTAACCCTAGTTGTCCTGACGCTAACCCTAGTTGTCCTGACGCTAACACTAGTTGTCCTGACGCTAACCCTAGTTGTCCTGACGCTAACCCTAGTTGTCCTGACGCTAACCCTAGTCGTCCTGACGCTAACCCTAGTCGTCCTGACGCTAACCCTAGTCGTCCTGACGCTAACCCTAGTCATCCTGACGCTAACCCTAGTCGTCCTGACGCTAACCCTAGTCGTCCTGACGCTAACCCTACTTGTCCTGACGCTAACCCTACTTGTCCTGACGCTAACCCTACTTGTCCTGACGCTAACCCTAGTTGTCCTGACGCTATCCCTAGTCGTCCTGACGCTAACCCTAGTCGTCCTGACGCTAACCCTAGTCGTCCTGACGCTAACCCTAGTTGTCCTGACGCTAACCCTACTTGTCCTGACGCTAACCCTACTTGTCCTGACGCTAACCCTACTTGTCCTGACGCTAACCCTACTTGTCCTGACGCTAACTCTAGTTGTCCTGACGCTAACCCTACTTGTCCTGACGCTAACCCTAGTTGTCCTGACGCTAACTCTAGTTGTCCTGACGCTAACCCTACATGTCCTGACGCTAACCCTACTTGTCCTGACGCTAACTCTAGTTGTCCTGACGCTAACCATAGTTGTCCTGACGCTAACCCTAGTTGTCCTGCCGCTAACCCTAGTTGTCCTGACGCTAACACTAATTGTCCTGACGCTAACCCTAGTTGTCCTGACGCTAACCCTAGTTGTCCTGACGCTAACCCTAGTTGTCCTGACGCTAACTCTACTTGTCCTGACGCTAACCCTAGTTTTCCTGACGCTAACCCTAGTTGTCCTGACGCTAACCCTACTTGTCCTGACGCTAACCCTAGTTGTCCTGACGCTAACCCTAGTTGTCCTGACGTTAACCCTAGTTGTCCTGACGCTAACCCTACTTGTCCTGACGCTAACCCTAGTTGTCCTGACGCTAACCCTAGTTGTCCTGACGCTAACCCTAGATGTCCTGACGCTAACCCTACTTGTCCTGACGCTATCCCTGGTTGTCCTGACGCTAACCCTAGTTGTCCTGACGCTAACCCTAGTTGTCCTGACGCTAACCCTAGTTGTCCTGACGCTAACCCTACTTGTCCTGACGCTAACCCTAGTTGTCCTGACGCTAACTCTAGTTGTCCTGACGCTAACCCTACTTGTCCTGACGCTAACCCTAGTTGTCCTGACGCTAACCCTAGTTGTCCTGACGCTAACCCTAGTTGTCCTGACGCTAACCCTAGTTGATCTGACGCTAACCCTAGTTGTCCTGACGCTAACCCTACTTGTCCTGACGCTAACCCTACTTGTCCTGACGCTAACCCTAGTTGTCCTGACGCTAACCATAGTTGTCCTGACGCTAACCCTAGTTGTCCTGACGCTAACCCTAGTTGTCCTGACGCTAACCCTAGTTGTCCTGACGCTAACACTAATTGTGCTGAAGCTAACCCTAGTTGTCCTGACGCTAACCCTAGTTGTCCTGACGCTAACCCTACTTGTCCTGACGCTAACCCTACTTGTCCTGACGCTAACCCTACTTGTCCTGACGCTAACCCTAGTTGTCCTGACGCTAACCCTAGTTGTCCTGACCCTAACCCTAGTTGTCCTGACGCTAACACTAGTTGTCCTGACGCTAACCCTAGTTGGCCTGACGCTAACCCTAGTTGTCCTGACGCTAACCCTAGTCGTCCTGACGCTAACCCTAGTCGTCCTGACGCTAACCCTAGTCGTCCTGACGCTAACCCTAGTTGTCCTGACGCTAACCCTAGTTGTCCTGACGCTAACCCTAGTTGATCTGACGCTAACCCTAGTTGTCCTGACGCTAACCCTACTTGTCCTGACGCTAACCCTACTTGTCCTGACGCTAACCCTACTTGTCCTGACACTAACCCTAGTTGTCCTGACGCTAACCATAGTTGTCCTGACGCTAGCCCTAGTTGTCCTGACGCTAACCCTAGTTGTCCTGACGCTAACACTAATTGTGCTGAAGCTAACCCTAGTTGTCCTGACGCTAACCCTAGTTGTCCTGACGCTAACCCTACTTGTCCTGACGCTAACCCTACTTGTCCTGACGCTAACCCTAGTTGTCCTGACGCTAACACTAGTTGTCCTGACGCTAACCCTAGTTGTCCTGACGCTATCCCTAGTTGTCCTGACGCTAACCCTAGTCGTCCTGATGCTAACCCTAGTCGTCCTGACGCTAACCCTAGTCGTCCTGACGCTAACCCTAGTCGTCCTGACGCTAACCCTACTTGTCCTGACGCTAACCCTACTTGTCCTGACGCTAACCCTACTTGTCCTGACGCTAACCCTACTTGTCCTGACGCTAACCCTAGTTGTCCTGACGCTAACTCTAGTTGTCCTGACGCTAACCCTACTTGTCCTGACGCTAACCCTAGTTGTCCTGACGCTAACTCTAGTTGTCCTGACGCTAACCCTACATGTCCTGACGCTAACCCTACTTGTCCTGACGCTAACCCTAGTTGTCCTGACGCTACCCATAGTTGTCCTGACGCTAACCCTAGTTGTCCTGACGCTAACCCTAGTTGTCCTGACGCTAACACTAATTGTCCTGACGCTAACCCTAGTTGTCCTGACGCTAACCCTAGTTGTCCTGACGCTAACCCTAGTTGTCCTGACGCTAACTCTACTTGTCCTGACGCTAACCCTAGTTTTCCTGACGCTAACCCTAGTTGTCCTGACGCTAACCCTACTTGTCCTGACGCTAACCCTAGTTGTCCTGACGCTAACCCTAGTTGTCCTGACGCTAACACTAATTGTGCTGAAGCTAACCCTAGTTGTCCTGACGCTAACCCTAGTTGTCCTGACGCTAACCCTACTTGTCCTGACGCTAACCCTACTTGTCCTGACGCTAACCCTACTTGTCCTGACGCTAACCCTAGTTGTCCTGACGCTAACCCTAGTTGTCCTGACCCTAACCCTAGTTGTCCTGACGCTAACACTAGTTGTCCTGACGCTAACCCTAGTTGGCCTGACGCTAACCCTAGTTGTCCTGACGCTAACCCTAGTCGTCCTGACGCTAACCCTAGTCGTCCTGACGCTAACCCTAGTCGTCCTGACGCTAACCCTAGTTGTCCTGACGCTAACCCTAGTTGTCCTGACGCTAACCCTAGTTGATCTGACGCTAACCCTAGTTGTCCTGACGCTAACCCTACTTGTCCTGACGCTAACCCTACTTGTCCTGACGCTAACCCTACTTGTCCTGACACTAACCCTAGTTGTCCTGACGCTAACCATAGTTGTCCTGACGCTAACCCTAGTTGTCCTGACGCTAACCCTAGTTGTCCTGACGCTAACACTAATTGTGCTGAAGCTAACCCTAGTTGTCCTGACGCTAACCCTAGTTGTCCTGACGCTAACCCTACTTGTCCTGACGCTAACCCTACTTGTCCTGACGCTAACCCTAGTTGTCCTGACGCTAACACTAGTTGTCCTGACGCTAACCCTAGTTGTCCTGACGCTATCCCTAGTTGTCCTGACGCTAACCCTAGTCGTCCTGATGCTAACCCTAGTCGTCCTGACGCTAACCCTAGTCGTCCTGACGCTAACCCTAGTCGTCCTGACGCTAACCCTACTTGTCCTGACGCTAACCCTACTTGTCCTGACGCTAACCCTACTTGTCCTGACGCTAACCCTACTTGTCCTGACGCTAACCCTAGTTGTCCTGACGCTAACTCTAGTTGTCCTGACGCTAACCCTACTTGTCCTGACGCTAACCCTAGTTGTCCTGACGCTAACTCTAGTTGTCCTGACGCTAACCCTACATGTCCTGACGCTAACCCTACTTGTCCTGACGCTAACCCTAGTTGTCCTGACGCTACCCATAGTTGTCCTGACGCTAACCCTAGTTGTCCTGACGCTAACCCTAGTTGTCCTGACGCTAACACTAATTGTCCTGACGCTAACCCTAGTTGTCCTGACGCTAACCCTAGTTGTCCTGACGCTAACCCTAGTTGTCCTGACGCTAACTCTACTTGTCCTGACGCTAACCCTAGTTTTCCTGACGCTAACCCTAGTTGTCCTGACGCTAACCCTACTTGTCCTGACGCTAACCCTAGTTGTCCTGACGCTAACCCTAGTTGTCCTGACGTTAACCCTAGTTGTCCTGACGCTAACCCTACTTGTCCTGACGCTAACCCTAGTTGTCCTGACGCTAACCCTACTTGTCCTGACGCTAACCCTAGTTGTCCTGACGCTAACCCTACTTGTCCTGACGCTAACCCTAGTTGCCCTGACGCTAACCCTAGTTCTCCTGACGCTAACCCTAGTTGTCCTGACGCTAACCCTAGTTGTCCTGACGCTAACCCTAGTTGTCCTGACGCTAACCCTAGTTGTCCTGACGCTAACCCTACTTGTCCTGACGCTAACCCTACATGTCCTGACGCTAACCCTAGTTGTCCTGACGCTAACCCTAGTTGTCCTGACGCAAACCCTAGTTGTCCTGACGCAAACCCTAGTTGTCCTGACGCTAACCCTACTTGTCCTGACGCTAACCCTAGTTGTCCTGATGCTAACCCTACTTGTCCTGACGCTAACCCTAGTTGTCCTGACGCTAACCCTAGTTGTCCTGACGCTAACCCTACTTGTCCTGACGCTAACCCTAGTTGTCCTGACGCTAACCCTAGTTGTCCTGACGCTAACATTAGTTGTCCTGACGCTAACCCTAGTTGTCCTGACGCTAACCCTAGTTGTCCTGACGCTAACCCTAGTTGTCCTGATGCTAACTCTACTTGTCCTGACGCTAACCCTAGTTTTCCTGACGCTAACCCTAGTTGTCCTGACGCTAACCCTACTTGTCCTGACGCTAACCCTAGTTGTCCTGACGCTAACCCTAGTTGTCTTGACGCTAACCCTAGTTGTCCTGACGCTAACCCTACTTGTCCTGACGCTAACCCTACTTGTCCTGACGCTAACCCTACTTGTCCTGACGCTAAACCTAGTTGTCCTGACGCTACCCCTAGTTGTCCTGACGCTAACCCTAGTTGTCCTGACGCTAACCCTACTTGTCCTGACGCTAACCCTACATGTCCTGACGCTAACCCTAGTTGTCCTGACGCTAACCCTAGTTGTCCTGACGCAAACCCTAGTTGTCCTGACGCAAACCCTAGTTGTCCTGACGCTAACCCTACTTGTCCTGACGCTAACCCTAGTTGTCCTGATGCTAACCCTACTTGTCCTGACGCTAACCCTAGTTGTCCTGACGCTAACCCTAGTTGTCCTGACGCTAACCCTACTTGTCCTGACGCTAACCCTAGTTGTCCTGACGCTAACCCTAGTTGTCCTGACGCTAACATTAGTTGTCCTGACGCTAACCCTAGTTGTCCTGACGCTAACCCTAGTTGTCCTGACGCTAACCCTAGTTGTCCTGATGCTAACTCTACTTGTCCTGACGCTAACCCTAGTTTTCCTGACGCTAACCCTAGTTGTCCTGACGCTAACCCTACTTGTCCTGACGCTAACCCTAGTTGTCCTGACGCTAACCCTAGTTGTCTTGACGCTAACCCTAGTTGTCCTGACGCTAACCCTACTTGTCCTGACGCTAACCCTACTTGTCCTGACGCTAACCCTACTTGTCCTGACGCTAAACCTAGTTGTCCTGACGCTAACCCTAGTTGTCCTGACGCTAACCCTAGTTGTCCTGACGCTAACCCTACTTGTCCTGACGCTAACCCTAGTTGCCCTGACGCTAACCCTAGTTGTCCTGACGCTAACCCTAGTTGTCCTGACGCTAACCCTAGTTGTCCTGACGCTAACCCTAGTTTTCCTGACGCTAACCCTAGTTGTCCTGACGCTAACCCTACTTGTCCTGACGCTAACCCTAGTTGTCCTGACGCTAACCCTAGTTGTCCTGACGCTAATCCTAGTTGTCCTCACGCTAACCCTAGTTGTCCTGACGCTAATCCTACTTGTCCTGACGCTAACCCTAGTTGTCCTGACGCTAACCCTAGTTGTCCTGACGCTAACCCTAGTTGTCCTGACGCTAACCCTAGTTGTCCTGACGCTAACCCTAGTTGTCCTGAGGCTAACCCTAGTTGTCCTGACGAAAACTCTAGTTGTCCTGACGCTAACCCTAGTTGTCCTGACGCTAACCCTAGTTGTCCTGAGGATAACCCTAGTTGTCCTGACGCTAACCCTAGTTGTCCTGACGCTAACCCTAGTTGTCCTGACGCTAACCATAGTTGAAATGACGCTAACCCTAGTTGTACTGACGCTAACCCTAGTTGTCCTGACGCTAACCCTAGTTGTCCTGACGCTAACACTAGTTGTCCTGACGCTAACCCTAGTCGTCCTGATGCTAACCCGTCGTCCTGACGCTAACCCTAGTCGTCCTGACGCTAACCCTAGTTGTCCTGACGCTAACCCTAGTTGTCCTGACGCTAACCCTAGTTGTCCTGATGCTAACCCTACTTGTCCTGACGCTAACCCTAGTTGTCCTGACGCAAACCCTACTTGTCCTGACGCTAACCCTAGTTGTCCTGATGCTAACCCTACATGTCCTGACGCTAACCCTAGTTGTCCTGACGCTAACCCTAGTTCTCCTGATGCTAATCCTAGTTGTCCTGACGCTAACCCTACTTGTCCTGACGCTAACCCTAGTTGTCCTGATGCTAACCCTAGTTGTCCTGACGCTAACCCTACTTGTCCTGACGCTAACCCTAGTTGTCCTGACGCTAACCCTAGTTGTCCTGACGCTAACCCTAGTAGTCCTGACGCTAACTCTACTTGTCCTGACGCTAACCCTAGTTTTCCTAACGCTAACCCTAGTTGTCCTGACGCTAACCCTACTTGTCCTGACGCTAACCCTAGTTGTCCTGACGCTAACCCTAGTTGTCCTGACGCTAACCCTACTTGTCCTGACGCTAACCCTAGTTGTCCTGACGCTAACCCTAGTTGTCCTGACGCTAACCCTACTTGTCCTGACGCTAACCCTAGTTGTCCTGACGCTAACCCTAGTTGTCCTGACGCTAACCCTAGTTGATCTGACGCTAACCCTAGTTGTCCTGACGCTAACCCTACTTGTCCTGACGCTAACCCTACTTGTCCTGACGCTAACCGTACTTGTCCTGACGCTAACCATAGTTGTCCTGACGCTAACCCTAGTTGTCCTGATGCTAACCCTAGTTGTCCTGACGCTAACCCTAGTTGTCCTGACGCTAACACTAATTGTGCTGAAGCTAACCCTAGTTGTCCTGACGCTAACCCTAGTTGTCCTGACGCTAACCCTACTTGTCCTGACGCTAACCCTAGTTGTCCTGACGCTAACCCTACTTGTCCTGACGCTAACCCTAGTTGTCCTGACGCTAACCCTAGTTGTCCTGACGCTTACCCTAGTTGTCCTGACGCTAACCCTAGTTGTCCTGACGCTAACCCTAGTTGTCCTGACGCTAACCCTAGTTGTCCTGACGCTAACCCTGGTTGTCCTGACGTTAACCCTAGTTGTCCTGACGCTAACCCTAGTTGTCCTGACGCTAACCCTAGTTGTCCTGACGCTAACCCTAGTTGTCCTGACGCTAACCCTACTTGTCCTGACGCTAACCCTAGTTGTCCTGACGCTAACCCTAGTTGTCCTGACGCTAACCCTACTTGTCCTGACGCTAACCCTAGTTGTCCTGACGCTAACCCTAGTTGTCCTGACGCTAACCCTAGTTGATCTGACGCTAACCCTAGTTGTCCTGACGCTAACCCTACTTGTCCTGACGCTAACCCTACTTGTCCTGACGCTAACCCTACTTGTCCTGACACTAACCCTAGTTGTCCTGACGCTAACCATAGATGTCCTGACGCTAAACCTAGTTGTCCTGACGCTAACCCTAGTTGTCCTGACGCTAACACTAATTGTGCTGAAGCTAACCCTAGTTGTCCTGACGCTAACCCTAGTTGTCCTGACGCTAACCCTACTTGTCCTGATGCTAACCCTAGTTGTCCTGACGCTAACCCTAGTTGTCCTGACGCTAACACTAGTTGTCCTGACGCTAACCCTAGTTGTCCTGACGCTATCCCTAGTTGTCCTGACGCTAAACCTAGTCGTCCTGACGCTAACCCTAGTCGTCCTGATGCTAACCCTAGTCGTCCTGACGCTAACCCTAGTTGTCCTGACGCTAACCCTAGTTGTCCTGACGCTAACCCTACTTGTCCTGACGCTAACCCTACTTGTCCTGACGCTAACCCTACTTGTCCTGACGCTAACCCTAGTTGTCCTGACGCTAACTCTAGTTGTCCTGACGCTAACCCTACTTGTCCTGACGCTAACCCTAGTTGTCCTGACGCTAACTCTAGTTGTCCTGACGCTAACCCTACATGTCCTGACGCTAACCCTACTTGTCCTGACGCTAACCCTAGTTGTCCTGACGCTACCCATAGTTGTCCTGACGCTAACCCTAGTTGTCCTGACGCTAACCCTAGTTGTCCTGACGCTAACACTAATTGTCCTGACGCTAACCCTAGTTGTCCTGACGCTAACCCTAGTTGTCCTGACGCTAACCCTAGTTGTCCTGACGCTAACTCTACTTGTCCTGACGCTAACCCTAGTTTTCCTGACGCTAACCCTAGTTGTCCTGACGCTAACCCTACTTGTCCTGACGCTAACCCTAGTTGTCCTGACGCTAACCCTAGTTGTCCTGACGTTAACCCTAGTTGTCCTGACGCTAACCCTACTTGTCCTGACGCTAACCCTAGTTGTCCTGACGCTAACCCTACTTGTCCTGACGCTAACCCTAGTTGTCCTGACGCTAACCCTACTTGTCCTGACGCTAACCCTAGTTGCCCTGACGCTAACCCTAGTTCTCCTGACGCTAACCCTAGTTGTCCTGACGCTAACCCTAGTTGTCCTGACGCTAACCCTAGTTGTCCTGACGCTAACCCTACTTGTCCTGACGCTAACCCTACATGTCCTGACGCTAACCCTAGTTGTCCTGACGCTAACCCTAGTTGTCCTGACGCAAACCCTAGTTGTCCTGACGCTAACCCTACTTGTCCTGACGCTAACCCTAGTTGTCCTGATGCTAACCCTACTTGTCCTGACGCTAACCCTAGTTGTCCTGACGCTAACCCTAGTTGTCCTGACGCTAACCCTACTTGTCCTGACGCTAACCCTAGTTGTCCTGACGCTAACCCTAGTTGTCCTGACGCTAACATTAGTTGTCCTGACGCTAACCCTAGTTGTCCTGACGCTAACCCTAGTTGTCCTGACGCTAACCCTAGTTGTCCTGATGCTAACTCTACTTGTCCTGACGCTAACCCTAGTTTTCCTGACGCTAACCCTAGTTGTCCTGACGCTAACCCTACTTGTCCTGACGCTAACCCTAGTTGTCCTGACGCTAACACTAGTTGTCTTGACGCTAACCCTAGTTGTCCTGACGCTAACCCTACTTGTCCTGACGCTAACACTACTTGTCCTGACGCTAACCCTACTTGTCCTGACGCTAACCCTAGTTGTCCTGACGCTAACCCTAGTTGTCCTGACGCTAACCCTACTTGTCCTGACGCTAACCCTACTTGTCCTGACGCTAACCCTAGTTGCCCTGACGCTAACCCTAGTTGTCCTGACGCTAACCCTAGTTGTCCTGACGCTAACCCTAGTTGTCCTGACGCTAACCCTAGTTGTCCTGACGCAAACTCTACTTGTCCTGACGCTAACCCTAGTTTTCCTGACGCTAACCCTAGTTGTCCTGACGCTAACCCTACTTGTCCTGACGCTAACCCTAGTTGTCCTGACGCTAACCCTAGTTGTCCTGACGCTAATCCTAGTTGTCCTCACGCTAACCCTAGTTGTCCTGACGCTAACCCTACTTGTCCTGACGCTAACCCTAGTTGTCCTGACGCTAATCCTAGTTGTCCTGACGCTAACCCTAGTTGTCCTGACGCTAACCCTAGTTGTCCTGACGCTAACCCTAGTTGTCCTGACGCTAACCCTACTTGTCCTGACGCTAACCCTAGTTGTCCTGACGCTAACCCTAGTTGTCTTGACGCTAACCCTAGTTGTCCTGACGCTAACCCTACTTGTCCTGACGCTAACCCTAGTTGTCCTGATGCTAACCCTACTTGTCCTGACGCTAACCCTAGTTGTCCTGACGCTTACCCTAGTTGTCCTGACGCTAACCCTAGTTGTCCAGACGCTAACCCTAGTTGTCCTGACGCTAACCCTACTTCTCCTGACGCTAACCCTAGTTGTCCTGACGCTAACCCTAGTTGTCCTGACGCTAACCCTACTTGTCCTGACGCTAACCCTACTTGTCCTGACGCTAACCCTAGTTGTCCTGACGCTAACCCTAGTTGATCTGACGCTAACCCTACTTGTCCTGACGCTAACCCTACTTGTCCTGACGCTAACCCTACTTGTCCTGACGCTAACCCTACTTGTCCTGACGCTAACCCTAGTTGTCCTGACGCTAACACTAGTTGTCCTGACGCTAACCCTAGTTGTCCTGACGCTAACCCTAGTTGTCCTGACGCTAACCCTACTTGTCCTGACGCTAACCCTAGTTGTCCTGACGCTAACCCTAGTTGTCCTGACGCTAACCCTACTTGTCCTGACGCTAACCCTAGTTGTCCTGACGCTAACCCTACTTGTAATGACGCTAACCCTAGTTGTCCTGACACTAACCCTAGTTGTCCTGACGCTAACCCTACTTGTCCTGAAGCTAACCCTACTTGTCCTGACGCTAACCCTAGTTGTCCTGACGCTAACCCTAGTTGTCCTGACCCTAACCCTAGTTGTCCTGACGCTAACACTAGTTGTCCTGACGCTAACCCTAGTTGGCCTGACGCTAACCCTAGTTGTCCTGACGCTAACCCTAGTCGTCCTGACGCTAACCCTAGTCGTCCTGACGCTAACCCTAGTCGTCCTGACGCTAACCCTAGTTGTCCTGACGCTAACCCTAGTTGTCCTGACGCTAACCCTACTTGTCCTGACGCTAACCCTACTTGTCCTGACGCTAACCCTAGTTGTCCTGACGCTAACCCTAGTTGTCCTGATGCTAACCCTAGTTGTCCTGACGCTAACCCTACTTGTCCTGACGCTAACCCTAGTTGCCCTGACGCTAACCCTAGTTGTCCTGACGCTAACCCTAGTTGTCCTGACGCTAACCCTACTTGTCCTGACGCTAACCCTAGTTGTCCTGACGCTAACCCTAGTTGTCCTGACGCTAACCCTAGTTGTCCTGACGCTAACCCTACTTGTCCTGACGCTAACCCTAGTTGTCCTGACGCTAACCCTAGTTGTCCTGACGCTAACCCTACTTGTCCTGACGCTAACCCTAGTTGTCCTGACGCTAACCCTACTTGTAATGACGCTAACCCTAGTTGTCCTGACGCTAACCCTAGTTGTCCTGACGCTAACCCTACTTGTCCTGACGCTAACCCTAGTTGTCCTGACGCTAACCCTAGTTGTCCTGACGCTTACCCTAGTTGTCCTGACGCTAACCCTAGTTGTCCTGACGCTAACCCTAGTTGTCCTGACGCTAACCCTAGTTGTCCTGACGCTAACCCTAGATGTCCTGACGCTAACCCTACTTGTCCTGACGCTAACCCTGGTTGTCCTGACGCTAACCCTAGTTGTCCTGAAGCTAACCCTAGTTGTCCTGACGCTAACCCTAGTTGTCCTGACGCTAACCCTAGTTGTCCTGACGCTAACCCTACTTGTCCTGACGCTAACCCTAGTTGTCCTGATGCTAACCCTAGTTGTCCTGACGCTAACCCTACTTGTCCTGACGCTAACCCTAGTTGTCCTGACGCTAACCCTAGTTGATCCTACGCTAACCCTAGTTGTCCTGATGCTAACCCTAGTTGTCCTGACGCTAACCCTACTTATCCTGACGCTAACCCTAGTTGCCCTGACGCTAACCCTAGTTGTCCTGACGCTAACCCTACTTGTCCTGACGCTAACCCTAGTTGTCCTGATGCTAACCCTAGTTGTCCTTACGCTAACCCTAGTTGTCCTGACACTAACCCTAGTTGTCCTGACGCTAACCCTACTTGTCCTGACGCTAACCCTAGTTGTCCTGACGCTAACCCTAGTTGTCCTGACCCTAACCCTAGTTGTCCTGACGCTAACACTAGTTGTCCTGACGCTAACCCTAGTTGGCCTGACGCTAACCCTAGTTGTCCTGACGCTAACCCTAGTTGTCCTGACGCTAACCCTAGTCGTCCTGACGCTAACCCTAGTTGTCCTGACGCTAACCCTAGTTGTCCTGACGCTAACCCTAGTTGTCCTGACGCTAACCCTACTTGTCCTGACGCTAACCCTACTTGTCCTGACGCTAACCCTAGTTGTCCTGACGCTAACCCTAGTTGTCCTGAGGCTAACCCTAGTTGTCCTGACGCTAACCCTACTTGTCCTGACGCTAACCCTAGTTGCCCTGACGCTAACCCTAGTTGTCCTGACGCTAACCCTAGTTGTCCTGACGCTAACCCTACTTGTCCTGACGCTAACCCTAGTTGTCCTGACGCTAACCCTAGTTGTCCTGACGCTAACCCTAGTTGTCCTGACGCTAACCCTACTTGTCCTGACGCTAACCCTAGTTGTCCTGACGCTAACCCTAGTTGTCCTGACGCTAACCCTACTTGTCCTGACGCTAACCCTAGTTGTCCTGACGCTAACCCTACTTGTAATGACGCTAACCCTAGTTGTCCTGACGCTAACCCTAGTTGTCCTGACGCTAACCCTACTTGTCCTGACGCTAACCCTAGTTGTCCTGACGCTAACCCTAGTTGTCCTGACGCTTACCCTAGTTGTCCTGACGCTAACCCTAGTTGTCCTGACGCTAACCCTAGTTGTCCTGACGCTAACCCTAGTTGTCCTGACGCTAACCCTAGATGTCCTGACGCTAACCCTACTTGTCCTGACGCTAACCCTGGTTGTCCTGACGCTAACCCTAGTTGTCCTGAAGCTAACCCTAGTTGTCCTGACGCTAACCCTAGTTGTCCTGACGCTAACCCTAGTTGTCCTGACGCTAACCCTACTTGTCCTGACGCTAACCCTAGTTGTCCTGATGCTAACCCTAGTTGTCCTGACGCTAACCCTACTTGTCCTGACGCTAACCCTAGTTGTCCTGACGCTAACCCTAGTTGATTCTACGATAACCCTAGTTGTCCTGATGCTAACCCTAGTTGTCCTGACGCTAACCCTACTTATCCTGACGCTATCCCTAGTTGCCCTGACGCTAACCCTAGTTGTCCTGACGCTAACCCTACTTGTCCTGACGCTAACCCTAGTTGTCCTGATGCTAACCCTAGTTGTCCTTACGCTAACCCTAGTTGTTCTGACGCTAACCCTAGTTGTCCTGACGCTAACCCTACTTGTCCTGACGCTAACCCTAGTTGTCCTGACGCTAACCCTAGTTGTCCTGACGCTAACCCTACTTGTCCTGACGCTAACCCTACTTGTCCTGACGCTAACCCTAGTTGTCCTGACGCTAACCCAACTTGTCCTGACGCTAACCCTAGTTGTCCTGACGCTAACCCTACTTGTCCTGACGCTAACCCTACTTGTCCTGACGCTAACCCTAGTTGTCCTGACGCTAACCCTAGTTGTCCTGACGCTTACCCTAGTTGTCCTGACGCTAACCCTAGTTGTCCTGATGCTAACCCTAGTTGTCCTGACGCTAACCCTAGATGTCCTGACGCTAACCCTACTTGTCCTGACGCTAACCCTGGTTGTCCTGACGCTAACCCTAGTTGTCCTGACGCTAACCCTAGTTGTCCTGACGCTAACCCTAGTTGTCCTGACGCTAACCCTACTTGTTCTGACGCTAACCCTAGTTGTCCTGACGCTAACCCTACTTGTCCTGACGCTAACCCTACTTGTCCTGACGCTAACCCTAGTTGTCCTGACGCTAACCCTACTTGTCCTGACGCTAACCCTACTTGTCCTGACGCTAACCCTAGTTGTCCTGACGCTAACCCTAGTTGTCCTGACGCTAACCCTAGTTGTCCTGACGCTAACCCTAGTTGTCCTGACGCTAACACTAATTGTGCTGAAGCTAACCCTAGTTGTCCTGACGCTAACCCTACTTGTCCTGACGCTAACCCTACTTGTCCTGACGCTAACCCTACTTGTCCTGACGCTAACCCTAGTTGTCCTGACGCTAACCCTAGTTGTCCTGACGCTAACCCTAGTTGTCCTGACCCTATCCCTAGTTGTCCTGACGCTAACACTAGTTGTCCTGACGCTAACCCTAGTTGGCCTGACGCTAACCCTAGTTGTCCTGACGCTAACCCTAGTCGTCCTGACGCTAACCCTAGTCATCCTGACGCTAACCCTAGTCGTCCTGACGCTAACCCTAGTTGTCCTGACGCTAACCCTAGTTGTCCTGACGCTAACCCTACTTGTCCTGACGCTAACCCTACTTGTCCTGACGCTAACCCTAGTTGTCCTGACGCTAACCCTAGTTGTCCTGACGCTAACTCTAGTTGTCCTGACGCTAACCCTACTTGTCCTGACGCTAACCCTAGTTGTCCTGACGCTAACTCTAGTTGTCCTGACGCTAACCCTACATGTCCTGACGCTAACCCTACTTGTCCTGACGCTAACCCTAGTTGTCCTGACGCTAACCATAGTTGTCCTGACGCTAACCCTAGTTGTCCTGACGCTAACCCTAGTTGTCCTGACGCTAACACTAATTGTCCTGACGCTAACCCTAGTTGTTCTGACGCTAACCCTACTTGTCCTGACGCTAACCCTAGTTGTCCTGACGCTAACCCTACTTGTCCTGACGCTAACCCTACTTGTCCTGACGCTAACCCTACTTGTCCTGACGCTAACCCTACTTGTCCTGACGCTAACCCTAGTTGTCCTGACGCTAACCCTAGTTGTTCTGACGCTAACCCTACTTGTCCTGACGCTAACCCTAGTTGTCCTGACGCTAACCCTAGTTGTCCTGACGCTAACACTAGTTGTCCTGACGCTAACCCTAGTTGTCCTGACGCTAACCCTAGTCGTCCTGACGCTAACCCTAGTCGTCCTGACGCTAACCCTAGTTGTCCTGACGCTAACCCTAGTCGTCCTGACGCTAACCCTAGTCGTCCTGACGCTAACCCTAGTCGTCCTGACGCTAACCCTAGTCGTCCTGACGCTAACCCTACTTGTCCTGACGCTAACCCTACTTGTCCTGACGCTAACCCTAGTCGTCCTGACGCTATCCCTAGTCGTCCTGACGCTAACCCTAGTCGTCCTGACGCTAACCCTAGTTGTCCTGATGCTAACCCTAGTTGTCCTGACGCTAACCCTACTTGTCCTGACGCTAACCCTACTTGTCCTGACGCTAACCCTAGTTGTCCTGACGCTAACCCTACTTGTCCTGACGCTAACCCTAGTTGTCCTGACGCTAACTCTAGTTGTCCTGACGCTAACCCTACATGTCCTGACGCTAACCCTACTTGTCCTGACGCTAACCCTAGTTGTCCTGACGCTAACCATAGTTGTCCTGACGCTAACCCTAGTTGTCCTGCCGCTAACCCTAGTTGTCCTGACGCTAACACTAATTGTCCTGACGCTAACCCTAGTTGTCCTGACGCTAACCCTAGTTGTCCTGACGCTAACCCTAGTTGTCCTGACGCTAACTCTACTTGTCCTGACGCTAACCCTAGTTTTCCTGACGCTAACCCTAGTTGTCCTGACGCTAACCCTACTTGTCCTGACGCTAACCCTAGTTGTCCTGACGCTAACCCTAGTTGTCCTGACGTTAACCCTAGTTGTCCTGACGCTAACCCTAGTTGTCCTGACGCTAACCCTAGTTGTCCTGACGCTAACCCTAGTTGTCCTGACGCTAACCCTAGTTGTCCTGACGCTAACCCTAGATGTCCTGACGCTAACCCTACTTGTCCTGACGCTAACCCTGGTTGTCCTGACGCTAACCCTAGTTGTCCTGACGCTAACCCTAGTTGTCCTGACGCTAACCCTAGTTGTCCTGACGCTAACCCTAGTTGTCCTGACGCTAACCCTAGATGTCCTGACGCTAACCCTACTTGTCCTGACGCTAACCCTGGTTGTCCTGACGCTAACCCTAGTTGTCCTGAAGCTAACCCTAGTTGTCCTGACGCTAACCCTAGTTGTCCTGACGCTAACCCTAGTTGTCCTGACGCTAACCCTACTTGTCCTGACGCTAACCCTAGTTGTCCTGATGCTAACCCTAGTTGTCCTGACGCTAACCCTACTTGTCCTGACGCTAACCCTAGTTGTCCTGACGCTAACCCTAGTTGATTCTACGATAACCCTAGTTGTCCTGATGCTAACCCTAGTTGTCCTGACGCTAACCCTACTTATCCTGACGCTATCCCTAGTTGCCCTGACGCTAACCCTAGTTGTCCTGACGCTAACCCTACTTGTCCTGACGCTAACCCTAGTTGTCCTGATGCTAACCCTAGTTGTCCTTACGCTAACCCTAGTTGTTCTGACGCTAACCCTAGTTGTCCTGACGCTAACCCTACTTGTCCTGACGCTAACCCTAGTTGTCCTGACGCTAACCCTAGTTGTCCTGACGCTAACCCTACTTGTCCTGACGCTAACCCTACTTGTCCTGACGCTAACCCTAGTTGTCCTGACGCTAACCCAACTTGTCCTGACGCTAACCCTAGTTGTCCTGACGCTAACCCTACTTGTCCTGACGCTAACCCTACTTGTCCTGACGCTAACCCTAGTTGTCCTGACGCTAACCCTAGTTGTCCTGACGCTTACCCTAGTTGTCCTGACGCTAACCCTAGTTGTCCTGATGCTAACCCTAGTTGTCCTGACGCTAACCCTAGATGTCCTGACGCTAACCCTACTTGTCCTGACGCTAACCCTGGTTGTCCTGACGCTAACCCTAGTTGTCCTGACGCTAACCCTAGTTGTCCTGACGCTAACCCTAGTTGTCCTGACGCTAACCCTACTTGTTCTGACGCTAACCCTAGTTGTCCTGACGCTAACCCTACTTGTCCTGACGCTAACCCTACTTGTCCTGACGCTAACCCTAGTTGTCCTGACGCTAACCCTACTTGTCCTGACGCTAACCCTACTTGTCCTGACGCTAACCCTAGTTGTCCTGACGCTAACCCTAGTTGTCCTGACGCTAACCCTAGTTGTCCTGACGCTAACCCTAGTTGTCCTGACGCTAACACTAATTGTGCTGAAGCTAACCCTAGTTGTCCTGACGCTAACCCTACTTGTCCTGACGCTAACCCTACTTGTCCTGACGCTAACCCTACTTGTCCTGACGCTAACCCTAGTTGTCCTGACGCTAACCCTAGTTGTCCTGACGCTAACCCTAGTTGTCCTGACCCTAACCCTAGTTGTCCTGACGCTAACACTAGTTGTCCTGACGCTAACCCTAGTTGGCCTGACGCTAACCCTAGTTGTCCTGACGCTAACCCTAGTCGTCCTGACGCTAACCCTAGTCATCCTGACGCTAACCCTAGTCGTCCTGACGCTAACCCTAGTTGTCCTGACGCTAACCCTAGTTGTCCTGACGCTAACCCTACTTGTCCTGACGCTAACCCTACTTGTCCTGACGCTAACCCTAGTTGTCCTGACGCTAACCCTAGTTGTCCTGACGCTAACTCTAGTTGTCCTGACGCTAACCCTACTTGTCCTGACGCTAACCCTAGTTGTCCTGACGCTAACTCTAGTTGTCCTGACGCTAACCCTACATGTCCTGACGCTAACCCTACTTGTCCTGACGCTAACCCTAGTTGTCCTGACGCTAACCATAGTTGTCCTGACGCTAACCCTAGTTGTCCTGACGCTAACCCTAGTTGTCCTGACGCTAACACTAATTGTCCTGACGCTAACCCTAGTTGTCCTGACGCTAACCCTACTTGTCCTGACGCTAACCCTAGTTGTCCTGACGCTAACCCTACTTGTCCTGACGCTAACCCTACTTGTCCTGACGCTAACCCTACTTGTCCTGACGCTAACCCTACTTGTCCTGACGCTAACCCTAGTTGTCCTGACGCTAACCCTAGTTGTTCTGACGCTAACCCTACTTGTCCTGACGCTAACCCTAGTTGTCCTGACGCTAACCCTAGTTGTCCTGACGCTAACACTAGTTGTCCTGACGCTAACCCTAGTTGTCCTGACGCTAACCCTAGTCGTCCTGACGCTAACCCTAGTCGTCCTGACGCTAACCCTAGTTGTCCTGACGCTAACCCTAGTCGTCCTGACGCTAACCCTAGTCGTCCTGACGCTAACCCTAGTCGTCCTGACGCTAACCCTAGTCGTCCTGACGCTAACCCTACTTGTCCTGACGCTAACCCTACTTGTCCTGACGCTAACCCTACTTGTCCTGACGCTAACCCTAGTCGTCCTGACGCTATCCCTAGTCGTCCTGACGCTAACCCTAGTCGTCCTGACGCTAACCCTAGTTGTCCTGATGCTAACCCTAGTTGTCCTGACGCTAACCCTACTTGTCCTGACGCTAACCCTACTTGTCCTGACGCTAACCCTAGTTGTCCTGACGCTAACCCTACTTGTCCTGACGCTAACCCTAGTTGTCCTGACGCTAACTCTAGTTGTCCTGACGCTAACCCTACATGTCCTGACGCTAACCCTACTTGTCCTGACGCTAACCCTAGTTGTCCTGACGCTAACCATAGTTGTCCTGACGCTAACCCTAGTTGTCCTGCCGCTAACCCTAGTTGTCCTGACGCTAACACTAATTGTCCTGACGCTAACCCTAGTTGTCCTGACGCTAACCCTAGTTGTCCTGACGCTAACCCTAGTTGTCCTGACGCTAACTCTACTTGTCCTGACGCTAACCCTAGTTTTCCTGACGCTAACCCTAGTTGTCCTGACGCTAACCCTACTTGTCCTGACGCTAACCCTAGTTGTCCTGACGCTATCCCTAGTTGTCCTGACGTTAACCCTAGTTGTCCTGACGCTAACCCTACTTGTCCTGACGCTAACCCTAGTTGTCCTGACGCTAACCCTAGTTGTCCTGACGCTAACCCTAGATGTCCTGATGCTAACCCTACTTGTCCTGACGCTATCCCTGGTTGTCCTGACGCTAACCCTAGTTGTCCTGACGCTAACCCTAGTTGTCCTGACGCTAACCCTAGTTGTCCTGACGCTAACCCTACTTGTCCTGACGCTAACCCTAGCTGTCCTGACGCTAACTCTAGTTGTCCTGACGCTAACCCTACTTGTCCTGACGCTAACCCTAGTTGTCCTGACGCTAACCCTAGTTGTCCTGACGCTAACCCTAGTTGTCCTGACGCTAACCCTAGTTGATCTGACGCTAACCCTAGTTGTCCTGACGCTAACCCTACTTGTCCTGACGCTAACCCTACTTGTCCTGACGCTAACCCTAGTTGTCCTGACGCTAACCGTAGTTGTCCTGACGCTAACCCTAGTTGTCCTGACGCTAACCCTAGTTGTCCTGACGCTAACCCTAGTTGTCCTGACGCTAACACTAATTGTGCTGAAGCTAACCCTAGTTGTCCTGACGCTAACCCTAGTTGTCCTGACGCTAACCCTACTTGTCCTGACGCTAACCCTACTTGTCCTGACGCTAACCCTAGTTGTCCTGACGCTAACCCTAGTTGTCCTGACGCTAACCCTAGTTGTTCTGACGCTAACCCTAGTTGTCCTGACGCTAACCCTACTTGTCCTGACGCTAACCCTAGTTGTCCTGACGCTAACCCTAGTTGTCCTGACGCTAACACTAGTTGTCCTGACGCTAACCCTAGTTGTCCTGACGCTAACCCTAGTTGTCCTGACGCTAACCCTAGTCGTCCTGACGCTAACCCTAGTCGTCCTGACGCTAACCCTAGTCGTCCTGACGCTAACCCTAGTCATCCTGACGCTAACCCTAGTCGTCCTGACGCTAACCCTAGTCGTCCTGACGCTAACCCTACTTGTCCTGACGCTAACCCTACTTGTCCTGACGCTAACCCTACTTGTCCTGACGCTAACCCTAGTTGTCCTGACGCTATCCCTAGTCGTCCTGACGCTAACCCTAGTCGTCCTGACGCTAACCCTAGTCGTCCTGACGCTAACCCTAGTTGTCCTGACGCTAACCCTACTTGTCCTGACGCTAACCCTACTTGTCCTGACGCTAACCCTACTTGTCCTGACGCTAACCCTACTTGTCCTGACGCTAACTCTAGTTGTCCTGACGCTAACCCTACTTGTCCTGACGCTAACCCTAGTTGTCCTGACGCTAACTCTAGTTGTCCTGACGCTAACCCTACATGTCCTGACGCTAACCCTACTTGTCCTGACGCTAACCCTAGTTGTCCTGACGCTAACCATAGTTGTCCTGACGCTAACCCTAGTTGTCCTGCCGCTAACCCTAGTTGTCCTGACGCTAACACTAATTGTCCTGACGCTAACCCTAGTTGTCCTGACGCTAACCCTAGTTGTCCTGACGCTAACCCTAGTTGTCCTGACGCTAACTCTACTTGTCCTGACGCTAACCCTAGTTTTCCTGACGCTAACCCTAGTTGTCCTGACGCTAACCCTACTTGTCCTGACGCTAACCCTAGTTGTCCTGACGCTAACCCTAGTTGTCCTGACGTTAACCCTAGTTGTCCTGACGCTAACCCTACTTGTCCTGACGCTAACCCTAGTTGTCCTGACGCTAACCCTAGTTGTCCTGACGCTAACCCTAGATGTCCTGACGCTAACCCTACTTGTCCTGACGCTATCCCTGGTTGTCCTGACGCTAACCCTAGTTGTCCTGACGCTAACCCTAGTTGTCCTGACGCTAACCCTAGTTGTCCTGACGCTAACCCTACTTGTCCTGACGCTAACCCTAGTTGTCCTGACGCTAACTCTAGTTGTCCTGACGCTAACCCTACTTGTCCTGACGCTAACCCTAGTTGTCCTGACGCTAACCCTAGTTGTCCTGACGCTAACCCTAGTTGATCTGACGCTAACCCTAGTTGTCCTGACGCTAACCCTACTTGTCCTGACGCTAACCCTACTTGTCCTGACGCTAACCCTAGTTGTCCTGACGCTAACCATAGTTGTCCTGACGCTAACCCTAGTTGTCCTGACGCTAACCCTAGTTGTCCTGACGCTAACCCTAGTTGTCCTGACGCTAACACTAATTGTGCTGAAGCTAACCCTAGTTGTCCTGACGCTAACCCTAGTTGTCCTGACGCTAACCCTACTTGTCCTGACGCTAACCCTACTTGTCCTGACGCTAACCCTACTTGTCCTGACGCTAACCCTAGTTGTCCTGACGCTAACCCTAGTTGTCCTGACCCTAACCCTAGTTGTCCTGACGCTAACACTAGTTGTCCTGACGCTAACCCTAGTTGGCCTGACGCTAACCCTAGTTGTCCTGACGCTAACCCTAGTCGTCCTGACGCTAACCCTAGTCGTCCTGACGCTAACCCTAGTCGTCCTGACGCTAACCCTAGTTGTCCTGACGCTAACCCTAGTTGTCCTGACGCTAACCCTAGTTGATCTGACGCTAACCCTAGTTGTCCTGACGCTAACCCTACTTGTCCTGACGCTAACCCTACTTGTCCTGACGCTAACCCTACTTGTCCTGACACTAACCCTAGTTGTCCTGACGCTAACCATAGTTGTCCTGACGCTAACCCTAGTTGTCCTGACGCTAACCCTAGTTGTCCTGACGCTAACACTAATTGTGCTGAAGCTAACCCTAGTTGTCCTGACGCTAACCCTAGTTGTCCTGACGCTAACCCTACTTGTCCTGACGCTAACCCTACTTGTCCTGACGCTAACCCTAGTTGTCCTGACGCTAACCCTAGTTGTCCTGACGCTAACACTAGTTGTCCTGACGCTAACCCTAGTTGTCCTGACGCTATCCCTAGTTGTCCTGACGCTAACCCTAGTCGTCCTGATGCTAACCCTAGTCCTCCTGACGCTAACCCTAGTCGTCCTGACGCTAACCCTAGTCGTCCTGACGCTAACCCTACTTGTCCTGACGCTAACCCTACTTGTCCTGACGCTAACCCTACTTGTCCTGACGCTAACCCTACTTGTCCTGACGCTAACCCTAGTTGTCCTGACGCTAACTCTAGTTGTCCTGACGCTAACCCTACTTGTCCTGACGCTAACCCTAGTTGTCCTGACGCTAACTCTAGTTGTCCTGACGCTAACCCTACATGTCCTGACGCTAACCCTACTTGTCCTGACGCTAACCCTAGTTGTCCTGACGCTACCCATAGTTGTCCTGACGCTAACCCTAGTTGTCCTGACGCTAACCCTAGTTGTCCTGACGCTAACACTAATTGTCCTGACGCTAACCCTAGTTGTCCTGACGCTAACCCTAGTTGTCCTGACGCTAACCCTAGTTGTCCTGACGCTAACTCTACTTGTCCTGACGCTAACCCTAGTTTTCCTGACGCTAACCCTAGTTGTCCTGACGCTAACCCTACTTGTCCTGACGCTAACCCTAGTTGTCCTGACGCTAACCGTAGTTGTCCTGACGTTAACCCTAGTTGTCCTGACGCTAACCCTACTTGTCCTGACGCTAACCCTAGTTGTCCTGACGCTAACCCTACTTGTCCTGACGCTAACCCTAGTTGTCCTGACGCTAACCCTACTTGTCCTGACGCTAACCCTAGTTGCCCTGACGCTAACCCTAGTTCTCCTGACGCTAACCCTAGTTGTCCTGACGCTAACCCTAGTTGTCCTGACGCTAACCCTAGTTGTCCTGACGCTAACCCTGCTTGTCCTGACGCTAACCCTACATGTCCTGACGCTAACCCTAGTTGTCCTGACGCTAACCCTAGTTGTCCTGATGCAAACCCTAGTTGTCCTGACGCAAACCCTAGTTGTCCTGACGCTAACCCTACTTGTCCTGACGCTAACCCTAGTTGTCCTGATGCTAACCCTACTTGTCCTGACGCTAACCCTAGTTGTCCTGACGCTAACCCTAGTTGTCCTGACGCTAACCCTACTTGTCCTGACGCTAACCCTAGTTGTCCTGACGCTAACCCTAGTTGTCCTGACGCTAACATTAGTTGTCCTGACGCTAACCCTAGTTGTCCTGACGCTAACCCTAGTTGTCCTGACGCTAACCCTAGTTGTCCTGATGCTAACTCTACTTGTCCTGACGCTAACCCTAGTTTTCCTGACGCTAACCCTAGTTGTCCTGACGCTAACCCTACTTGTCCTGACGCTAACCCTAGTTGTCCTGACGCTAACCCTAGTTGTCTTGACGCTAACCCTAGTTGTCCTGACGCTAACCCTACTTGTCCTGACGCTAACCCTACTTGTCCTGACGCTAACCCTACTTGTCCTGACGCTAACCCTAGTTGTCCTGACGCTAACCCTAGTTGTCCTGACGCTAACCCTAGTTGTCCTGACGCTAACCCTACTTGTCCTGACGCTAACCCTAGTTGCCCTGACGCTAACCCTAGTTGTCCTGACGCTAACCCTAGTTGTCCTGACGCTAACCCTAGTTGTCCTGACGCTAACCCTAGTTTTCCTGACGCTAACCCTAGTTGTCCTGACGCTAACCCTACTTGTCCTGACGCTAACCCTAGTTGTCCTGACGCTAACCCTAGTTGTCCTGACGCTAATCCTAGTTGTCCTCACGCTAACCCTAGTTGTCCTGACGCTAATCCTACTTGTCCTGACGCTAACCCTAGTTGTCCTGACGCTAACCCTAGTTGTCCTGACGCTAACCCTAGTTGTCCTGACGCTAACCCTAGTTGTCCTGAGGCTAACCCTAGTTGTCCTGACGAAAACTCTAGTTGTCCTGACGCTAACCCTAGTTGTCCTGACGCTAACCCTAGTTGTCCTGACGCTAACCCTAGTTGTCCTGAGGATAACCCTAGTTGTCCTGACGCTAACCCTAGTTGTCCTGACGCTAACCCTAGTTGTCCTGACGCTAACCATAGTTGAAATGACGCTAACCCTAGTTGTACTGACGCTAACCCTAGTTGTCCTGACGCTAACCCTAGTTGTCCTGACGCTAACACTAGTTGTCCTGACGCTAACCCTAGTCGTCCTGATGCTAACCCGTCGTCCTGACGCTAACCCTAGTCGTCCTGACGCTAACCCTAGTTGTCCTGACGCTAACCCTAGTTGTCCTGACGCTAACCCTAGTTGTCCTGATGCTAACCCTACTTGTCCTGACGCTAACCCTAGTTGTCCTGACGCTAACCCTACTTGTCCTGACGCTAACCCTAGTTGTCCTGATGCTAACCCTACATGTCCTGACATTAACCCTAGTTGTCCTGACGCTAACCCTAGTTCTCCTGATGCTAATCCTAGTTGTCCTGACGCTAACCCTACTTGTCCTGACGCTAACCCTAGTTGTCCTGATGCTAACCCTAGTTGTCCTGACGCTAACCCTACTTGTCCTGACGCTAACCCTAGTTGTCCTGATGCTAACCCTAGTTGTCCTGACGCTAACCCTAGTTGTCCTGACGCTAACCCTAGTAGTCCTGACGCTAACTCTACTTGTCCTGACGCTAACCCTAGTTTTCCTAACGCTAACCCTAGTTGTCCTGACGCTAACCCTACTTGTCCTGACGCTAACCCTAGTTGTCCTGACGCTAACCCTAGTTGTCCTGACGCTAACCCTACTTGTCCTGACGCTAACCCTAGTTGTCCTGACGCTAACCCTAGTTGTCCTGACGCTAACCCTACTTGTCCTGACGCTAACCCTAGTTGTCCTGACGCTAACCCTAGTTGTCCTGACGCTAACCCTAGTTGATCTGACGCTAACCCTAGTTGTCCTGACGCTAACCCTACTTGTCCTGACGCTAACCCTACTTGTCCTGACGCTAACCGTACTTGTCCTGACGCTAACCATAGTTGTCCTGACGCTAACCCTAGTTGTCCTGATGCTAACCCTAGTTGTCCTGACGCTAACCCTAGTTGTCCTGACGCTAACACTAATTGTGCTGAAGCTAACCCTAGTTGTCCTGACGCTAACCCTAGTTGTCCTGACGCTAACCCTACTTGTCCTGACGCTAACCCTAGTTGTCCTGACGCTAACCCTACTTGTCCTGACGCTAACCCTAGTTGTCCTGACGCTAACCCTAGTTGTCCTGACGCTTACCCTAGTTGTCCTGACGCTAACCCTAGTTGTCCTGACGCTAACCCTAGTTGTCCTGACGCTAACCCTAGTTGTCCTGACGCTAACCCTGGTTGTCCTGACGTTAACCCTAGTTGTCCTGACGCTAACCCTAGTTGTCCTGACGCTAACCCTACTTGTCCTGACGCTAACCCTAGTTGTCCTGACGCTAACCCTACTTGTCCTGACGCTAACCCTAGTTGTCCTGACGCTAACCCTAGTTGTCCTGACGCTAACCCTACTTGTCCTGACGCTAACCCTAGTTGTCCTGACGCTAACCCTAGTTGTCCTGACGCTAACCCTAGTTGATCTGACGCTAACCCTAGTTGTCCTGACGCTAACCCTACTTGTCCTGACACTAACCCTAGTTGTCCTGACGCTAACCATAGTTGTCCTGACGCTAACCCTAGTTGTCCTGACGCTAACCCTAGTTGTCCTGACGCTAACACTAATTGTGCTGAAGCTAACCCTAGTTGTCCTGACGCTAACCCTAGTTGTCCTGACGCTAACCCTACTTGTCCTGACGCTAACCCTACTTGTCCTGATGCTAACCCTAGTTGTCCTGACGCTAACCCTAGTTGTCCTGACGCTAACACTAGTTGTCCTGACGCTAACCCTAGTTGTCCTGACGCTATCCCTAGTTGTCCTGACGCTAAACCTAGTCGTCCTGACGCTAACCCTAGTCGTCTTGATGCTAACCCTAGTCGTCCTGACGCTAACCCTAGTTGTCCTGACGCTAACCCTAGTTGTCCTGACGCTAACCCTACTTGTCCTGACGCTAACCCTACTTGTCCTGACGCTAACCCTACTTGTCCTGACGCTAACCCTACTTGTCCTGACGCTAACCCTAGTTGTCCTGACGCTAACTCTAGTTGTCCTGACGCTAACCCTACTTGTCCTGACGCTAACCCTAGTTGTCCTGACGCTAACTCTAGTTGTCCTGACGCTAACCCTACATGTCCTGACGCTAACCCTACTTGTCCTGACGCTAACCCTAGTTGTCCTGACGCTACCCATAGTTGTCCTGACGCTAACCCTAGTTGTCCTGACGCTAACCCTAGTTGTCCTGACGCTAACACTAATTGTCCTGACGCTAACCCTAGTTGTCCTGACGCTAACCCTAGTTGTCCTGACGCTAACCCTAGTTGTCCTGACGCTAACTCTACTTGTCCTGACGCTAACCCTAGTTTTCCTGACGCTAACCCTAGTTGTCCTGACGCTAACCCTACTTGTCCTGACGCTAACCCTAGTTGTCCTGACGCTAACCCTAGTTGTCCTGACGTTAACCCTAGTTGTCCTGACGCTAACCCTACTTGTCCTGACGCTAACCCTAGTTGTCCTGACGCTAACCCTACTTGTCCTGACGCTAACCCTAGTTGTCCTGACGCTAACCCTACTTGTCCTGACGCTAACCCTAGTTGCCCTGACGCTAACCCTAGTTCTCCTGACGCTAACCCTAGTTGTCCTGACGCTAACCCTAGTTGTCCTGACGCTAACCCTAGTTGTCCTGACGCTAACCCTACTTGTCCTGACGCTAACCCTACATGTCCTGACGCTAACCCTAGTTGTCCTGACGCTAACCCTAGTTGTCCTGACGCAAACCCTAGTTGTCCTGACGCTAACCCTACTTGTCCTGACGCTAACCCTAGTTGTCCTGATGCTAACCCTACTTGTCCTGACGCTAACCCTAGTTGTCCTGACGCTAACCCTAGTTGTCCTGACGCTAACCCTACTTGTCCTGACGCTAACCCTAGTTGTCCTGACGCTAACCCTAGTTGTCCTGACGCTAACATTAGTTGTCCTGACGCTAACCCTAGTTGTCCTGACGCTAACCCTAGTTGTCCTGACGCTAACCCTAGTTGTCCTGATGCTAACTCTACTTGTCCTGACGCTAACCCTAGTTTTCCTGACGCTAACCCTAGTTGTCCTGACGCTAACCCTACTTGTCCTGACGCTAACCCTAGTTGTCCTGACGCTAACACTAGTTGTCTTGACGCTAACCCTAGTTGTCCTGACGCTAACCCTAGTTGTCCTGACGCTAACCCTAGTTGTCGCGACGCTAACCCTAGTTGTCATGACGCTAACCCTAGTTGTCCCGACGCTAACCCTAGTTGTCCTGACGCTAACCCTACTTGTCCCGACGCTAACCCTAGTTGTCGTGACGCTAACCCTAGTTGTCCTGACGCTAACCCTAGTTGTCCTGACGCTAACCCTAGTTGACCTGACGCTAACCCTAGATGTCCTGACGCTAACCCTAGTTGTCGTGACGCTAACCCTAGTTGTCCTGACGCTAACCCTAGTTGTCCTGACGCTAACCCTAGTTGTTGTGACGCTAACCCTAGTTGTCCGGACGCTAACTCTAGTTGTCCTGACGCTAACCCTAGTTGTCCTGACGCTAACCCTAGTTGTCCTGACTCTAACCCTAGTTGTCCTGACTCTAACCCTAGTTGTCCTGACGCTAACCCTAGTTGTCCTGACGCTAACCCTACTTGTCCTGACGCTAACCCTACTTGTCCTGACGCTAACCCTAGTTGCCCTGACGCTAACCCTAGTTGTCCTGACGCTAACCCTAGTTGTCCTGACGCTAACCCTAGTTGTCCTGACGCTAACCCTAGTTGTCCTGACGCAAACTCTACTTGTCCTGACGCTAACCCTAGTTTTCCTGACGCTAACCCTAGTTGTCCTGACGCTAACCCTACTTGTCCTGACGCTAACCCTAGTTGTCCTGACGCTAACCCTAGTTGTCCTGACGCTAATCCTAGTTGTCCTCACGCTAACCCTAGTTGTCCTGACGCTAACCCTACTTGTCCTGACGCTAACCCTAGTTGTCCTGACGCTAATCCTAGTTGTCCTGACGCTAACCCTAGTTGTCCTGACGCTAACCCTAGTTGTCCTGACGCTAACCCTAGTTGTCCTGACGCTAACCCTACTTGTCCTGACGCTAACCCTAGTTGTCCTGACGCTAACCCTAGTTGTCTTGACGCTAACCCTAGTTGTCCTGACGCTAACCCTACTTGTCCTGACGCTAACCCTAGTTGTCCTGATGCTAACCCTACTTGTCCTGACGCTAACCCTAGTTGTCCTGACGCTTACCCTAGTTGTCCTGACGCTAACCCTAGTTGTCCAGACGCTAACCCTAGTTGTCCTGACGCTAACCCTACTTCTCCTGACGCTAACCCTAGTTGTCCTGACGCTAACCCTAGTTGTCCTGACGCTAACCCTACTTGTCCTGACGCTAACCCTACTTGTCCTGACGCTAACCCTAGTTGTCCTGACGCTAACCCTAGTTGATCTGACGCTAACCCTACTTGTCCTGACGCTAACCCTACTTGTCCTGACGCTAACCCTACTTGTCCTGACGCTAACCCTACTTGTCCTGACGCTAACCCTAGTTGTCCTGACGCTAACCATAGTTGTCCTGACGCTAACCCTAGTTGTCCTGACGCTAACCCTAGTTGTCCTGACGCTAACACTAATTGTGCTGAAGCTAACCCTAGTTGTCCTGACGCTAACCCTAGTTGTCCTGACGCTAACCCTACTTGTCCTGACGCTAACCCTACTTGTCCTGACGCTAACCCTAGTTGTCCTGACGCTAACCCTAGTTGTCCTGACGCTAACACTAGTTGTCCTGACGCTAACCCTAGTCGTCCTGACGCTAACCCTAGTCGTCCTGACGCTAACCCTAGTCGTCCTGACGCTAACCCTAGTCGTCCTGACGCTAACCCTAGTCGTCCTGACGCTAACCCTAGTCGTCCTGACGCTAACCCTACTTGTCCTGACACTAACCCTAGTTGTCCTGACGCTAACCATAGTTGTCCTGACGCTAACCCTAGTTGTCCTGACGCTAACCCTAGTTGTCCTGACGCTAACACTAGTCGTCCTGACGCTAACCCTAGTTGTCCTGACGCTAACCCTAGTTGTCCTGACGCTAACCCTAGTCGTCCTGACGCTAACCCTAGTCGTCCTGACGCTAACCCTAGTCGTCCTGACGCTAACCCTAGTTGTCCTGACGCTAACCCTACTTGTCCTGACGCTAACCCTACTTGTCCTGACGCTAACCCTACTTGTCCTGACGCTAACCCTACTTGTCCTGACGCTAACCCTACTTGTCCTGACGCTAACCCTAGTTGTCCTGATGCTAACCCTAGTTGTCCTGACGCTAACACTAGTCGTCCTGACGCTAACCCTAGTTGTCCTGACGCTAACCCTAGTTGTCCTGACGCTAACCCTAGTCGTCCTGACGCTAACCCTAGTCGTCCTGACGCTAACCCTAGTCGTCCTGACGCTAACCCTAGTTGTCCTGACGCTAACCCTACTTGTCCTGACGCTAACCCTACTTGTCCTGACGCTAACCCTACTTGTCCTGACGCTAACCCTACTTGTCCTGACGCTAACCCTAGTTGTCCTGACGCTAACTCTAGTTGTCCTGACACTAACCCTACTTGTCCTGACGCTAACCCTAGTTGTCCTGACGCTAACTCTAGTTGTCCTGACGCTAACCCTACATGTCCTGACGCTAACCCTACTTGTCCTGACGCTAACCCTAGTTGTCCTGATGCTAACCCTAGTTGTCCTGACGCTAACCCTAGTTGTCCTGACGCTAACTCTACTTGTCCTGACGCTAACCCTAGTTTTCCTGACGCTAACCCTAGTTGTCCTGACGCTAACCCTACTTGTCCTGACGCTAACCCTAGTTGTCCTGACGCTAACCCTAGTTGTCCTGACGCTAACCCTAGTTGTCCTGACGCTAACCCTACTTGTCCTGACGCTAACCCTAGTTGCCCTGACGCTAACCCTAGTTCTCCTGACGCTAACCCTAGTTCTCCTGACGCTAACCCTAGTTGTCCTGACGCTAACCCTAGTTGTCCTGACGCTAACCCTAGTATGTCCTGACGCTAACCCTACATGTCCTGACGCTAACCCTAGTTGTCCTGACGCTAACCCTAGTTGTCCTGACGCAAACCCTAGTTGTCCTGACGCTAACCCTACTTGTCCTGACGCTAACCCTAGTTGTCCTGATGCTAACCCTACTTGTCCTGACGCTAACCCTAGTTGTCCTGACGCTAACCCTAGTTGTCCTGACGCTAACCCTACTTGTCCTGACGCTAACCCTAGTTGTCCTGACGCTAACCCTAGTTGTCCTGACGCTAACATTAGTTGTCCTGACGCTAACCCTAGTTGTCCTGACGCTAACCCTAGTTGTCCTGACGCTAACCCTAGTTGTCCTGATGCTAACTCTACTTGTCCTGACTAGTGTTGAGCATTCCGATACTGAAATATCGGGTATCGGCCGATATTCACTGTATCGGAATTCCGATACTTAATTCCGATACTTTTATAATATCGAATACCGGAATCGGAAGTTCCCATAATGCCTGCGCTCTGCAGTGTCTGTGAAGGATGACAAGCTGGATGGCAGCGCTCAGCTGCGATCCAGCTTGTCATCAGAATGCCATCCCAGCGTGGGAGAATTCTCCTGACTGTTTAAAAGCCGGCGCGCGGTAAAAAGCCGCCGGCTTTTAAACAATCACGCAGCCCCATACTGCTTCCCCGCAGCCTCCCACCCCGATCCTCCGCTCCCCTCGCCACCTCCCATCCCGATCGTAAATTAGGACCGGGCGGGGAGTGCAGCACCAAGGAGCGGGGAGCGAAGGACCCGGGCGGGGAAGACGGCAGTGAAAAGACTTCACCGCCGGCTTTCCCGTTCTGTGCTGCGCTTTCCCGCCGGTTATTTCAAATGAACAGCTGAGGTATCAGGTGATGCCGATCAGCTGTTAATTTGAAGTAGCCGCGGTGCCCTCAGAGGGTTCATGTGAGTTCATGCTTGACTGCATGAACTCACATCAACTTTCCCACGGCCGCACAGGTCAGCCTCACCTCCCAGACCCGTCATGATTAGTGTGTGTGCAGGGTGTGTGTGCGATGTGTGTGCGGTGTCTGTGCGATGTGTGCGGGGTGTGTGTGCGGGGTGTGTGTGTGTGTGCGGGGTGTGTGTGTGTGTGTGCGGGGTGTGTGTGTGCGGGGTGTGTGTGTGTGTGCGGGGTGTGTGTGTGTGCGGGGTGTGTGTGTGTGCGGGGTGTGTGTGTGTGCGGGGTGTGTGTGTGCGGGTGTGTGTGCGGGGTGTCTGTGCGTGCAGGCAGACATAGGCCGATGTGACACTACTACTCCCATCGGCCTATGTCTGTCCCCCGTCCACTCCTGCCAGCAGGATCAGCTCGATGGGAGCAGTAGTTCCCATCAGCCTGATCCTGCTATTTAAATTGCCCTACTGTGTCCCCAATAAATGTTAAATACATGTCATTGGTGGCCAGTGGTTACCTAAAAGAAATTAGTTCATACATTACCTGTCCCCGCCGATCGCCACCTAAAATAAAGTAAAAAATAAAAAACTACACCTATACTCACCTAGACACCTAATTCCCCGAAGCCATCGATCTCCTGTAATAAAATATAAAATAATAAACCACAACCTTATCCTTACCCCTCCGTAGCAGTCCACGAGTGTCCCACGAAGATCTCCAGTTCAGAGCAGCCACATAGAATGTGACCGCTCTGAACCGCTGCCGCCGCTAGAATGACGGGGCCGTAAGGGTTCACCGGAGTTCAGGCAGCGCTGCTCCGGTTAGCTCCTTTACGGCACTGCTGTATCGTGAGAAATTCCCACGGTACAGCACTGCCGTAAAGGAGGTCTCCGGAGCTGCGCTGCCTGAATGCACTCCGGTGACCTCAGTCAGTGGCTCCCGCTGCCGGGAGCGGACGTGTTCCCGGCAGCGTGAGCTTACAGCAGCCATGCACAGCTGTCACCATCTCCAGATGTGACAGCTGTGCATGGGAGATGAGCGCAGGAACGTGGACAGGTAACTATTTTTTTTTTAGTAAACTAAGAATTAAATAAAATGGTGTTTTATTTCAAATAAATTTTTTTTTTCTGGGTGTAGTGTGTTTTTTCTTTTTAACACTTTGTAGGTTAGTAATGGGGGTGTCATATAGACGGCCATCATTACTAACCTGGGCTTCATGGCAGCTGGCGCTGACATGAACCCCACCACTATTACCCCCTGCCACCGCACCAGGGCAGCGTGGAAGAGCGAGGCTAAGTGCCAGAATTGGCGCATCCTATGGATGCGCCATTTCTGGGGCGGCTGACGGCTGGTGTTTCTAGCCTGGGAGGGGGCCAATATTCATGGCACCCTTCCTGAGCTATTAATATCAGCCCCCAGCTGTCTGCCTAGCCTTTGCTAGCTATTAAAATAGGGGGGACCCCATGTCATTTTTTTTGGGGGGGTCCCCCATTTTAATAGCTAGTAAAGGCTAGGTATTCAGCTGGGGGCTGATATTAGTAGCCTGGGAAGCTCCGTGGGTTTTACCCCCTTCCCAGGCTTCAAACATCTGCCCCAGCCGTCTGCTTAACCTCCGCTAGAGACTAAAATTAGGGGGGCCCCCACGTCATTTTTTTTGGGGGGGTCCTCCATTTTAATAGCTAGTAAAGGCTAGGTATTCAGCTGGGGGCTGATATTAGTAGCCTGGGAAGCTCCGTGGGTATTACCCCCTTCCCAGGCTTCAAACATCTGCCCCAGCTGTCTGCTTAACCTCCGCTAGAGACTAAAATTATGGGGGATCCCACGCCATTTTTTTTTAAAATAAATCCTTTATTTTAACACTAAATGACATTTGAGGACTTAATAAAGATGCAGTCCCTAAATTATTATTTATTTTTTAATAAATTTTTCCCAAAACTTTTGACGTGGGCTTCGCCATATTTTTGTATGCCAGCCAGGTACAGCATCCAGCTTCTATGAACACGCCATTTTCCGGGGCGGCCGCGGACTGCAATTTTCAGCGGGGGGGGGGGGCAGAAAGCTTGGGCCTCCCTGCGCTGCAGATTCCATCCCCCAGCTGCCTAGTTATACCTGGCTGGACACAAAAATAGGGAGAAGCTCCACGTTTTTTTTTTTTTAATTATTTCATGAAATTCATGGAATAATTAAGAAAAAAAGGGCTTCCCTATATTGTTGTGTCTGGCCAGGTACAAATAGGCAGCTGGTGGTTGGGGGCAGCCCGTTCCTGCCTGCTGTACCTGGCTGGACACAAATATAGTGTGAAGCCCCACGTCAATTTTTTTTTAATTATTTCAGGAAATTCATGAAATAATTAAAAAAAAAAATGTGTGGCGCTTCGCCCTATTTTTGTGTCCAGCCAGGTACAACTAGGCAGCTGGGGGCTGGAATCTGCAGCGCAGGGAGACCCAAGCTTTCTGGGCCCCACCCGCTGCAAATTGCAGTCCGCAGCCGCCCCGGAAAATGGCGCGTTCATAGAAGCGCCATCTTCTGGCGCTGTACCCAACTCATCCAGGGCCCTGGTGCGGTGGCTCACTGGGTAATAAAGGGGTTAAGGCCAGCTTGGCATTATCAGCTGGCCCTAAGCCCGAAATTCATGGGGTCACGCCAATATTAGACATGACCGCCATGAATTTCTAGTAAAGTATTTAAAAAAAACACAAACACCCAGAAAAAAGTCCTTTAATTGAAATAAAGACACAATTCTTTATTGTTCTAAATTAAACCATACTTACCGCCACGCCCATTCCAGCTGAAGCAAACGATCTCCTGCAATAAAAGTAAAATAATAAAGCAACCTCATCCTTACCTTTCCATGGCTCCCACGACAGCTTCAGCTCTGCTACATCGAGATGACAGGCTGGACCGCAGCAGAACGCTGCCATCCAGCCTGTCATCCCGCGGACAATGAGAAGCGCAGGCATGCTTGCGCTCCTCAGTGTCTCTCTGTGACGTCATCCAGATGAGCCGAGGTCATGTCCAATGAACTCAGCTCACCTCATGCACGTCACTGACAGCGTGGGAAAATTCTCCTGCACTCAGCGCTTCAGCGTGAGAATTCTCCCACGCTGTCAGTGACGTGCATGAGGTGCGCCGAGTTCATTGGACATGACCTCACCTCATGCACGTCACTGACAGCGTGGGAAAATTCTCACGCTGAAGCGCTGAGTGCAGGAGAATTCTCCCACGCTGTCAGTGACGTACATGAGGTGAGCCGAGTTCATTGTCGGCTCATCTGGATGCCGTCACAGCCAGACACTGAGGAGTGGAAGTATGCCTGCGCTTCTCAGTGTCTGCGGGATGACAGGCTGGATGGCAGCGTTCTGCTGCGGTCCAGCCTGTCATCTCGATGTAGCAGAGCTGGAGCCGTCGTGGGAGCCATGGAAAGGTAAGGATGAGGTTGCTTTATTATTTTTCTTTTATTGCAGGAGATCGTTGGCTTCAGCTGGAATGGGCGTGACTGTAAGTATGGTTTAATTTAGAACAATAAAGAATTGTGTGTTTATTTCAATTAAAGGACTTTTTTCTGGGTGTTTGTGTTTTTTTTAAATACTTTACTAGAAATTCATGGTGGTCATGTCTAATATTGGCGTGACGCCATGAATTTCGGGCTTAGGGCCAGCTGATAATGCCAAGCTGGCCTTAACCCCTTTATTACCCAGTGAGCCACCGCACCAGGGCCCTGGATGAGTTGGGTACAGCGCCAGAAGATGGCGCTTCTATGAATGCGCCATTTTCCGGGGCGGCTGCGGACTGCAATTTGCAGCGGGTGGGGTCCAGAAAGCTTGGGCCTCCCTGCGCTGCAGATTCCAGCCCCCAGCTGCCTAGTTGTACCTGGCTGGACACAAAAATAGGGCGAAGCTCCACGTTTTTTTTTTTTAAATTCATGAAATTCATGGAATAATTAAGAAAAAAAGGGCTTCCCTATATTGTTGTGTCCGGCCAGGTACAAATAGGCAGCTGGTGGTTGGGGGCAGCCCGTTCCTGCCTGCTGTACCTGACTGGACACAAATATAGGGCGAAGCCCCACATCAATTTTTTTAAATTATTTCATGAATTTCCTGAAATGATTTAAAAAAAATTGACGTGGGGCTTCGCACTATATTTGTGTCCAGCCAGGTACAGCAGGCAGGAACGGGCTGCCCCCAACCACCAGCTGCCTATTTGTACCTGGTTGGACACAACAATATAGGGAAGCCCTTTTTTTCTTAATTATTTCATGAATTTCATGAAATCATTAAAAAAAAAAAAAATACGTAAAGCTTCTCCCTATTTTTGTGTCCAGCCAGGTACAACTAGGCAGCTGGGGGATGGAATCTGCAGCGCAGGGAGGCCCAAGCTTTCTGCCCCCCGCTGAAAATTGCAGTCCGCAGCCACCCCGGAAAATGGCTGGATGCTGTACCTGGCTGGCATACAAAAATATGGCGAAGCCCACGTCAAAAGTTTTGGGAAAAATTAATTAAAAAATAAATAATAATTTAGGGACTGCATCTTTATTAACTCCTCAAATGTCATTTAGTGTTAAAATAAAGGATTTATTTTAAAAAAAATTGACGTGGGGCTTCGCCCTATATTTGTGTCCAGCCAGGTACAGCAGGCAGGAATGGGCTGCCCCCAACCACCAGCTGCCTATTTGTACCTGGTTGGACACAACAATATAGGGAAGCCCTTTTTTTCTTAATTATTCCATGAATTGCATGAAATAATTAAAAAAAAAAAATGCGTGGGGCTTCGCCCTATTTTTGTGCCCAGCCAGGTACAACTAGGCAGCTGGGAGCTGGAATCCGCAGCGCAGGGAGACCCAAGCTTTCTGGGCCACCCCCGCTGCAAATTGCAGTCCGCAGCCGCCCCAGAAAATGGCGCGTTCATAGAAGCGCCATCTTCTGGCGCTGTACCCAACTCATCCAGGGCCCTGGTGCGGTGGCTCACTGGGTAATAAAGGGGTTAAGGCCAGCTTGGCATTATCAGCTGGCCCTAAGCCCAAAATTCATGGGGTCACGCCAATATTAGACATGACCACCATGAATTTCTAGTAAAGTATTTAAAAAAACACAACACCCAGAAAAAAGTCCTTTAATTGAAATAAACACACAATTCTTTATTGTTCTAAATTAAACCATACTTACCACCACGCCCATTCCAGCTGAAGCCAACGATCTCCTGCAATAAAAGTAAAATAATAAAGCAACATCATCCTTACCTTTCCATGGCTCCCACGACAGCTTCAGCTCTGCTACATCGAGATGACAGGCTGGACCGCAGCAGAACGCTGCCATCCATCCTGTCATCCCGCAGACACTGAGAAGCGCAGGCATACTTCCACTCCTCAGTGTCTGGCTGTGACGGCATCCAGATGAGCCGAGGTCATGTCCAATGAACTCAGCTCACCTCATGTACGTCACTGACAGCGTGGGAAAATTCTCCTGCACTCAGCGCTTCAGCGTGAGAATTTTCCCACGCTGTCAGTGACGTGCATGAGGTGAGCTGAGTTCATTGGACATGAACTCGGCTCATCTGGATGACGTCACAGAGAGACACTGAGGAGCGCAAGCATGCCTGCGCTTCTCAGTGTCTGCGGGATGACAGGCTGGATGGCAGCTTTCTGCTGCGGTCCAGCCTGTCATCTCGATGTAGCAGAGCTGGAGCTGTCCTGGGAACCATCGAAAGGTAAGGATGAGGTTGCTTTATTATTTTTCTTTTATTGCAGGAGATCGTTGGCTTCAGCTGGAATGGGCGTGATGGTAAGTATGGTTTAATTTAGAACAATAAAGAATTGTGTCTTTATTTCAATTAAAGGACTTTACTCTGGGTGTTTGTGTTTTCTTTTAACTTTGACTATGGGGTTAGTAATGGGGGTGTCTTATAGACGCCTCTCCATTACTAACCTGGGCTTGATGTCAGCTGGCATTATAAGCTGACATCAACCCCAACCCTATTACCCCCTGCCACCGCACCAGGGCAGCGTGGAAGAGCGAGGCTAAGTGCCAGAATTGGCGCATCCTATGGATGCGCCATTTCTGGGGCGGCTGACGGCTGGTGTTTCTAGCCTGGGAGGGGGCCAATATTCATGGCACCCTTCCTGGGCTATTAATATCAGCCCCCAGCTGTCTGCCTAGCCTGTGCTAGCTATTAAATTAGGGGGGACCCCACGTTATTTTTTTGGGGGGGTTCCCCCATTTTAATAGCTAGTAAAGGCTAGGTATTCAGCTGGGGGCTGATATTAGTAGCCTGGGAAGCTCCGTGGGTATTACCCCCTTCCCAGGCTTCAAACATTTGCCCCAGCTGTCTGCTTAACCTCCGCTAGAGCCTAAAATTAAGGGGAACCCCACGCCAATTTTTTTTTAAATAAATCCTTTATTTTAACACTACATGACAAGTACAGTAATCAACACTGTCACTGTACTTCATATATATGTGACTGACATGTTTCGATCTATCTAATCTATGTGTGATTCTCTATTCCTTCTATTCTAAATTGTCGGGTACAGATGCTGAATTGCCGGCCGGCTTTCATAAAGAGACGGTGCATGAAAACACTATTATTTTTTTAAATAAATCCTTTACACTAAATGACAAGTACAGTAAGCAACACTGTCACTGTACTTCATATATATGTGACTGACATGTTTCTATCTATCTAATCTATGTGTGAAGCTCTATTCTTTCTGTTATAAATTGTCGGGTACCGCTGCTGAATTGCCGGCCGGCTTTTTTAAAGAGACGGTGCACGAAAACACTAATATTTTTTTTTAATAAATCCTTTACACTAAATGACAAGTACAGTAAGCAACACTGTCACTGTACTTCATATATATGTGACTGACATGTTTCTATCTATCTAATCTATGTGTGATTCTCTATTCTGTCTGTTATAAATTGTCGGGTACAGATGCTGAATTGCCGGCCGGCTTTTTTAAAGAGACGGTGCACGAAAACACTAATATTTTTTTTAATAAATCCTTTACACTAAATGACAAGTACAGTAAGCAACACAGTCACTGTACTTCATATATATGTGACTGACATGTTTCTATCTATCTAATCTATGTGTGAAGCTCTATTCTTTCTGTTGTAAATTGTCGGGTACCGGTGTATGCCGCGGCTGAATTGCCGGCTTTTCATGTCATTCTACATTATTCTTAGTAGTTTTACTTCATGTAGAATTAACCTACAAGGAAAGAAAGGGTTTATTTTCATTCCGATATTTGTGTCCCATTGACTTGCATTGGTTTCCGGTATCGGAATCGGCGATATCCGATACTTTTTGGGTATCGGCCCGATCCAATCCGATACGATATTTCCTGATATCGGAAGGTATCGCTCAACACTAGTCCTGACGCTAACCCTAGTTTTCCTGACGCTAACCCTAGTTGTCCTGACGCTAACCCTACTTGTCCTGACGCTAACCCTAGTTGTCCTGACGCTAACCCTAGTTGTCTTGACGCTAACCCTAGTTGTCCTGACGCTAACCCTACTTGTCCTGACGCTAACCCTAGTTGTCCTGACGCTAACCCTACTTGTCCTGACGCTAACCCTAGTTGTCCTGACGCTAACCCTAGTTGTCCTGACGCTAACCCTAGTTGTCCTGACGCTAACCCTACTTGTCCTGACGCTAACCCTAGTTGCCCTGACGCTAACCCTAGTTGTCCTGACGCTAACCCTAGTTGTCCTGACGCTAACCCTAGTTGTCCTGACGCTAACCCTAGTTGTCCTGACGCTAACCCTAGTTGTCCTGACGCAAACTCTACTTGTCCTGACGCTAACCCTAGTTTTCCTGACGCTAACCCTAGTTGTCCTGACGCTAACCCTACTTGTCCTGACGCTAACCCTAGTTGTCCTGACGCTAACCCTAGTTGTCCTGAAGCTAATCCTAGTTGTCCTCACGCTAACCCTAGTTGTCCTGACGCTAACCCTACTTGTCCTGACGCTAACCCTAGTTGTCCTGACGCTAATCCTAGTTGTCCTGACGCTAACCCTAGTTGTCCTGACGCTAACCCTAGTTGTCCTGACGCTAACTCTACTTGTCCTGACGCTAACCCTAGTTTTCCTGACGCTAACCCTAGTTGTCCTGACGCTAACCCTACTTGTCCTGACGCTAACCTAAGTTGTCCTGACGCTAACCCTAGTTGTCTTGACGCTAACCCTAGTTGTCCTGACGCTAAACCTACTTGTCCTGACGCTAAACCTAGTTGTCCTGATGCTAACCCTACTTGTCCTGACGCTAACCCTAGTTGTCCTGACGCTAACCCTAGTTGACCTGACGCTAACCTTACTTGTCCTAACGCTAACCCTAGTTGCCCTGACGCTAACCCTAGTTGTCCTGACGCTAACCCTAGTTGTCCTGACGCTAACCCTAGTTGTCCTGACGCTAACCCTAGTTGTCCTGACGCTAACCCTAGTTGTCCTGACGCTAACTCTACTTGTCCTGACCCTAACCCTAGTTTTCCTTACGCTAACCCTAGTTGTCCTGACGCTAACCCTACTTGTCCTGACGCTGACCCTAGTTGTCCTGACGCTAACCCTAGTTGTCCTGACGCTAATCCTAGTTGTCCTCACGCTAACCCTAGTTGTCCTGACGCTAACCCTACTTGTCCTGACGCTATCCCTAGTTGTCCTGACGCTAACCCTAGTTGTCCTGACGCTAACCCTAGTTGTCCTGACGCTAACCCTACTTGTCCTGACGCTAACCCTAGTTGCCCTGACGCTAACCCTAGTTGTCCTGATGCTAACCCTAGTTGTCCTGACGCTAACCCTAGTTGTCCTGACGCTAACCCTAGTTGTCCTGATGCTAACTCTACTTGTCCTGACGCTAACCCTAGTTTTCCTGACGCTAACCCTAGTTGTCCTGACGCTAACCCTACTTGTCCTGACGCTAACCCTACTTGTCCTGATGCTAACCCTACTTGTCCTGACGCTAACCCTAGTTGTCCTGATGCTAACCCTACTTGTCCTGACGCTAACCCTACTTGTCCTGACTCTAACCCTAGTTGTCCTGACGCTAACCCTACTTGTCCTGACGCTAACCCTAGTTGTCCTGACGCTAACCCTACTTGTCCTGACGCTAACCCTAGTTGCCCTGACGCTAACCCTAGTTCTCCTGACGCTAACCCTAGTTGTCCTGACGCTAACCCTAGTTGTCCTGACGCTAACCCTAGTTGTCCTGAAGCTAACTCTACTTGTCCTGACGCTAACCCTAGTTTTCCTGACGCTAACACTAGTTGTCCTGACGCTAACGCTACTTGTCCTGACGCTAACCCTAGTTGTCCTGACGCTAACCCTAGTTGTCCTGACGCTAATCCTAGTTGTCCTGACGCTAACCCTAGTTGTCCTGACGCTAACCCTACTTGTCCTGACGCTAACCCTAGTTGTCCTGACGCTAACCCTAGTTGTCCTGACGCTAACCCTACTTGTCCTGACGCTATCCCTAGTTGTCCTGACGCTAACCCTACTTGTCCTGACGCTAACCCTAGTTGCCCTGACGCTAACCCTAGTTGTCCTGACGCTAACCCTAGTTGTCCTGACGCTAACCCTAGTTGTCCTGACGCTAACTCTACTTGTCCTGACGCTAACCCTAGTTTTCCTGACGCTAACCCTAGTTGTCCTGACGCTAATCCTAGTTGTCCTGACGCTAACCCTAGTTGTCCTGACGCTAACCCTACTTGTCCTGACACTAACCCTAGTTGTCCTGACGCTAACCCTAGTTGTCCTGACGCTAACCCTACTTGTCCTGATGCTAACCCTAGTTGTCCTGACGCTAACCCTAGTTGTCCTGACGCTAACCCTACTTGTCCTGACGCTAACCCTAGTTGCCCTGACGCTAACCCTAGTTGTCCTGACGCTAACCCTACTTGTCCTGACGCTAACCCTAGTTGTCCTGACGCTAACCCTAGTTGTCCTGACGCTAACCCTACTTGTCCTGACGCTAACCCTAGTTGTCCTGACGCTAACCCTACTTGTCCTGACGCTAACCCTAGATGCCCTGACGCTAACCCTAGTTGTCCTGACGCTAACCCTAGTTGTCCTGATGCTAACCCTAGTTGTCCTGACGCTAACCCTACTTGTCCTGACGCTAACCCTAGTTGTCCTGACGCTAACCCTACTTGTCCTGACGCTAACCCTAGTTTTCCTGACGCTAACCCTAGTTGTCCTGACGCTAACCCTACTTGTCCTGACGCTAACCTAAGTTGTCCTGACGCTAACCCTAGTTGTCTTGACGCTAACCCTAGTTGTCCTGACGCTAAACCTACTTGTCCTGACGCTAACCCTAGTTGTCCTGATGCTAACCCTACTTGTCCTGACGCTAACCCTAGTTGTCCTGACGCTAACCCTAGTTGACCTGACGCTAACCTTACTTGTCCTAACGCTAACCCTAGTTGCCCTGACGCTAACCCTAGTTGTCCTGACGCTAACCCTAGTTGTCCTGACGCTAACCCTAGTTGTCCTGACGCTAACCCTAGTTGTCCTGACGCTAACCCTAGTTGTCCTGACGCTAACTCTACTTGTCCTGACCCTAACCCTAGTTTTCCTTACGCTAACCCTAGTTGTCCTGACGCTAACCCTACTTGTCCTGACGCTGACCCTAGTTGTCCTGACGCTAACCCTAGTTGTCCTGACGCTAATCCTAGTTGTCCTCACGCTAACCCTAGTTGTCCTGACGCTAACCCTACTTGTCCTGACGCTATCCCTAGTTGTCCTGACGCTAACCCTAGTTGTCCTGACGCTAACCCTAGTTGTCCTGACGCTAACCCTACTTGTCCTGACGCTAACCCTAGTTGCCCTGACGCTAACCCTAGTTGTCCTGATGCTAACCCTAGTTGTCCTGACGCTAACCCTAGTTGTCCTGACGCTAACCCTAGTTGTCCTGATGCTAACTCTACTTGTCCTGACGCTAACCCTAGTTTTCCTGACGCTAACCCTAGTTGTCCTGACGCTAACCCTACTTGTCCTGACGCTAACCCTACTTGTCCTGATGCTAACCCTACTTGTCCTGACGCTAACCCTAGTTGTCCTGATGCTAACCCTACTTGTCCTGACGCTAACCCTACTTGTCCTGACTCTAACCCTAGTTGTCCTGACGCTAACCCTACTTGTCCTGACGCTAACCCTAGTTGTCCTGACGCTAACCCTACTTGTCCTGACGCTAACCCTAGTTGCCCTGACGCTAACCCTAGTTCTCCTGACGCTAACCCTAGTTGTCCTGACGCTAACCCTAGTTGTCCTGACGCTAACCCTAGTTGTCCTGAAGCTAACTCTACTTGTCCTGACGCTAACCCTAGTTTTCCTGACGCTAACACTAGTTGTCCTGACGCTAACGCTACTTGTCCTGACGCTAACCCTAGTTGTCCTGACGCTAACCCTAGTTGTCCTGACGCTAATCCTAGTTGTCCTGACGCTAACCCTAGTTGTCCTGACGCTAACCCTACTTGTCCTGACGCTAACCCTAGTTGTCCTGACGCTAACCCTAGTTGTCCTGACGCTAACCCTACTTGTCCTGACGCTATCCCTAGTTGTCCTGACGCTAACCCTACTTGTCCTGACGCTAACCCTAGTTGCCCTGACGCTAACCCTAGTTGTCCTGACGCTAACCCTAGTTGTCCTGACGCTAACCCTAGTTGTCCTGACGCTAACTCTACTTGTCCTGACGCTAACCCTAGTTTTCCTGACGCTAACCCTAGTTGTCCTGACGCTAATCCTAGTTGTCCTGACGCTAACCCTAGTTGTCCTGACGCTAACCCTACTTGTCCTGACACTAACCCTAGTTGTCCTGACGCTAACCCTAGTTGTCCTGACGCTAACCCTACTTGTCCTGATGCTAACCCTAGTTGTCCTGACGCTAACCCTAGTTGTCCTGACGCTAACCCTACTTGTCCTGACGCTAACCCTAGTTGCCCTGACGCTAACCCTAGTTGTCCTGACGCTAACCCTACTTGTCCTGACGCTAACCCTAGTTGTCCTGACGCTAACCCTAGTTGTCCTGACGCTAACCCTACTTGTCCTGACGCTAACCCTAGTTGTCCTGACGCTAACCCTACTTGTCCTGACGCTAACCCTAGATGCCCTGACGCTAACCCTAGTTGTCCTGACGCTAACCCTAGTTGTCCTGATGCTAACCCTAGTTGTCCTGACGCTAACCCTACTTGTCCTGACGCTAACCCTAGTTGTCCTGACGCTAACCCTACTTGTCCTGACGCTAACCCTAGTTGTCCTGACGCTAACCCTAGTTGTCCTGACGCTAACCCTAGTTGTCCTGACGCTAACCCTACTTGTCCTGACGCTAACCCTAGTTGTCCTGACGCTAACCCTAGTTGTCCTGACGCTAACCCTAGTTGTCCTGACGCTAACCCTACTTGTCCTGACGCTAACCCTAGTTGCACTGACGCTAACCCTAGTTGTCCTGACGCTAACCCTAGTTGTCCTGACGCTAACCCTACTTGTCCTGACGCTAACCCTAGTTGTCCTGACGCTAACCCTACTTGTCCTGACGCTAACCCTAGTTGTCCTGACGCTAACCCTAGTTGTCCTGACGCTAACCCTAGTTGTCCTGACGCTAACCCTACTTGTCCTGACGCTAACCCTAGTTGTCCTGACGCTAACCCTAGTTGTCCTGAAGCTAACCCTAGTTGTCCTGACGCTAACCCTAGTTGTCCTGACGCTAACCCTAGTTGTCCTGACGCTAACCCTAGTTGTCCTGACGCTAACCCTAGTTGTCCTGACGCTATCCCTAGTTGTCCTGATGCTAACCCTACTTGTCCTAATGCTAACCCTAGTTGTCCTGACGCTAACCCTAATTGTCCTGACGCTAACCCTACTTGTCCTGACGCTAACCCTAGTTGTCCTGACGCTAAACCTAGTTGTCCTGACGCTAACCCTAGTTGTCCTGACGCTAACCCTAGTTGTCCTGACGCTAACCCTAGTTGTCCTGACGCTAACCCTGCTTGTCCTGACGCTAACCCTACATGTCCTGACGCTAACCCTAGTTGTCCTGACGCTAACCCTAGTTGTCCTGACGCAAACCCTAGTTGTCCTGACGCAAACCCTAGTTGTCCTGACGCTAACCCTACTTGTCCTGACGCTAACCCTAGTTGTCCTGATGCTAACCCTACTTGTCCTGACGCTAACCCTAGTTGTCCTGACGCTAACCCTAGTTGTCCTGACGCTAACCCTACTTGTCCTGACGCTAACCCTAGTTGTCCTGACGCTAACCCTAGTTGTCCTGACGCTAACATTAGTTGTCCTGACGCTAACCCTAGTTGTCCTGACGCTAACCCTAGTTGTCCTGACGCTAACCCTAGTTGTCCTGATGCTAACTCTACTTGTCCTGACGCTAACCCTAGTTTTCCTGACGCTAACCCTAGTTGTCCTGACGCTAACCCTACTTGTCCTGACGCTAACCCTAGTTGTCCTGACGCTAACCCTAGTTGTCTTGACGCTAACCCTAGTTGTCCTGACGCTAACCCTACTTGTCCTGACGCTAACCCTACTTGTCCTGACGCTAACCCTACTTGTCCTGACGCTAACCCTAGTTGTCCTGACGCTAACCCTAGTTGTCATGACGCTAACCCTAGTTGTCCTGACGCTAACCCTACTTGTCCTGACGCTAACCCTAGTTGCCCTGACGCTAACCCTAGTTGTCCTGACGCTAACCCTAGTTGTCCTGACGCTAACCCTAGTTGTCCTGACGCTAACCCTAGTTTTCCTGACGCTAACCCTAGTTGTCCTGACGCTAACCCTACTTGTCCTGACGCTAACCCTAGTTGTCCTGACGCTAACCCTAGTTGTCCTGACGCTAATCCTAGTTGTCCTCACGCTAACCCTAGTTGTCCTGACGCTAATCCTACTTGTCCTGACGCTAACCCTAGTTGTCCTGACGCTAACCCTAGTTGTCCTGACGCTAACCCTAGTTGTCCTGACGCTAACCCTAGTTGTCCTGACGCTAACCCTAGTTGTCCTGAGGCTAACCCTAGTTGTCCTGACGAAAACTCTAGTTGTCCTGACGCTAACCCTAGTTGTCCTGACGCTAACCCTAGTTGTCCTGACGCTAACCCTAGTTGTCCTGAGGATAACCCTAGTTGTCCTGACGCTAACCCTAGTTGTCCTGACGCTAACCCTAGTTGTCCTGACGCTAACCATAGTTGAAATGACGCTAACCCTAGTTGTACTGACGCTAACCCTAGTTGTCCTGACGCTAACCCTAGTTGTCCTGACGCTAACACTAGTTGTCCTGACGCTAACCCTAGTCGTCCTGATGCTAACCCGTCGTCCTGACGCTAACCCTAGTCGTCCTGACGCTAACCCTAGTTGTCCTGACGCTAACCCTAGTTGTCCTGACGCTAACCCTAGTTGTCCTGATGCTAACCCTACTTGTCCTGACGCTAACCCTAGTTGTCCTGACGCTAACCCTACTTGTCCTGACGCTAACCCTAGTTGTCCTGATGCTAACCCTACATGTCCTGACGCTAACCCTAGTTGTCCTGACGCTAACCCTAGTTCTCCTGATGCTAATCCTAGTTGTCCTGACGCTAACCCTACTTGTCCTGACGCTAACCCTAGTTGTCCTGATGCTAACCCTAGTTGTCCTGACGCTAACCCTACTTGTCCTGACGCTAACCCTAGTTGTCCTGATGCTAACCCTAGTTGTCCTGACGCTAACCCTAGTTGTCCTGACGCTAACCCTAGTAGTCCTGACGCTAACTCTACTTGTCCTGACGCTAACCCTAGTTTTCCTAACGCTAACCCTAGTTGTCCTGACGCTAACCCTACTTGTCCTGACGCTAACCCTAGTTGTCCTGACGCTAACCCTAGTTGTCCTGACGCTAACCCTACTTGTCCTGACGCTAACCCTAGTTGTCCTGACGCTAACCCTAGTTGTCCTGACGCTAACCCTACTTGTCCTGACGCTAACCCTAGTTGTCCTGACGCTAACCCTAGTTGTCCTGACGCTAACCCTAGTTGATCTGACGCTAACCCTAGTTGTCCTGACGCTAACCCTACTTGTCCTGACGCTAACCCTACTTGTCCTGACGCTAACCGTACTTGTCCTGACGCTAACCATAGTTGTCCTGACGCTAACCCTAGTTGTCCTGATGCTAACCCTAGTTGTCCTGACGCTAACCCTAGTTGTCCTGACGCTAACACTAATTGTGCTGAAGCTAACCCTAGTTGTCCTGACGCTAACCCTAGTTGTCCTGACGCTAACCCTACTTGTCCTGACGCTAACCCTAGTTGTCCTGACGCTAACCCTACTTGTCCTGACGCTAACCCTAGTTGTCCTGACGCTAACCCTAGTTGTCCTGACGCTTACCCTAGTTGTCCTGACGCTAACCCTAGTTGTCCTGACGCTAACCCTAGTTGTCCTGACGCTAACCCTAGTTGTCCTGACGCTAACCCTGGTTGTCCTGACGTTAACCCTAGTTGTCCTGACGCTAACCCTAGTTGTCCTGACGCTAACCCTAGTTGTCCTGACGCTAACCCTAGTTGTCCTGACGCTAACCCTACTTGTCCTGACGCTAACCCTAGTTGTCCTGACGCTAACCCTAGTTGTCCTGACGCTAACCCTACTTGTCCTGACGCTAACCCTAGTTGTCCTGACGCTAACCCTACTTGTCCTGACGCTAACCCTACTTGTCCTGACGCTAACCCTACTTGTCCTGACACTAACCCTAGTTGTCCTGACGCTAACCATAGTTGTCCTGACGCTAACCCTAGTTGTCCTGACGCTAACCCTAGTTGTCCTGACGCTAACACTAATTGTGCTGAAGCTAACCCTAGTTGTCCTGACGCTAACCCTAGTTATCCTGACGCTAACCCTACTTGTCCTGACGCTAACCCTACTTGTCCTGATGCTAACCCTAGTTGTCCTGACGCTAACCCTAGTTGTCCTGACGCTAACACTAGTTGTCCTGACGCTAACCCTAGTTGTCCTGACGCTATCCCTAGTTGTCCTGACGCTAAACCTAGTCGTCCTGACGCTAACCCTAGTCGTCCTGATGCTAACCCTAGTCGTCCTGACGCTAACCCTAGTTGTCCTGACGCTAACCCTAGTTGTCCTGACGCTAACCCTACTTGTCCTGACGCTAACCCTACTTGTCCTGACGCTAACCCTACTTGTCCTGACGCTAACCCTACTTGTCCTGACGCTAACCCTAGTTGTCCTGACGCTAACTCTAGTTGTCCTGACGCTAACCCTACTTGTCCTGACGCTAACCCTAGTTGTCCTGACGCTAACTCTAGTTGTCCTGACGCTAACCCTACATGTCCTGACGCTAACCCTACTTGTCCTGACGCTAACCCTAGTTGTCCTGACGCTACCCATAGTTGTCCTGACGCTAACCCTAGTTGTCCTGACGCTAACCCTAGTTGTCCTGACGCTAACACTAATTGTCCTGACGCTAACCCTAGTTGTCCTGACGCTAACCCTAGTTGTCCTGACGCTAACCCTAGTTGTCCTGACGCTAACTCTACTTGTCCTGACGCTAACCCTAGTTTTCCTGACGCTAACCCTAGTTGTCCTGACGCTAACCCTACTTGTCCTGACGCTAACCCTAGTTGTCCTGACGCTAACCCTAGTTGTCCTGACGTTAACCCTAGTTGTCCTGACGCTAACCCTACTTGTCCTGACGCTAACCCTAGTTGTCCTGACGCTAACCCTACTTGTCCTGACGCTAACCCTAGTTGTCCTGACGCTAACCCTACTTGTCCTGACGCTAACCCTAGTTGCCCTGACGCTAACCCTAGTTCTCCTGACGCTAACCCTAGTTGTCCTGACGCTAACCCTAGTTGTCCTGACGCTAACCCTAGTTGTCCTGACGCTAACCCTACTTGTCCTGACGCTAACCCTACATGTCCTGACGCTAACCCTAGTTGTCCTGACGCTAACCCTAGTTGTCCTGACGCAAACCCTAGTTGTCCTGACGCTAACCCTACTTGTCCTGACGCTAACCCTAGTTGTCCTGATGCTAACCCTACTTGTCCTGACGCTAACCCTAGTTGTCCTGACGCTAACCCTAGTTGTCCTGACGCTAACCCTACTTGTCCTGACGCTAACCCTAGTTGTCCTGACGCTAACCCTAGTTGTCCTGACGCTAACATTAGTTGTCCTGACGCTAACCCTAGTTGTCCTGACGCTAACCCTAGTTGTCCTGACGCTAACCCTAGTTGTCCTGATGCTAACTCTACTTGTCCTGACGCTAACCCTAGTTTTCCTGACGCTAACCCTAGTTGTCCTGACGCTAACCCTACTTGTCCTGACGCTAACCCTAGTTGTCCTGACGCTAACACTAGTTGTCTTGACGCTAACCCTAGTTGTCCTGACGCTAACCCTACTTGTCCTGACGCTAACCCTACTTGTCCTGACGCTAACCCTACTTGTCCTGACGCTAACCCTAGTTGTCCTGACGCTAACCCTAGTTGTCCTGACGATAACCCTACTTGTCCTGACGCTAACCCTACTTGTCCTGACGCTAACCCTAGTTGCCCTGACGCTAACCCTAGTTGTCCTGACGCTAACCCTAGTTGTCCTGACGCTAACCCTAGTTGTCCTGACGCTAACCCTAGTTGTCCTGACGCAAACTCTACTTGTCCTGACGCTAACCCTAGTTTTCCTGACGCTAACCCTAGTTGTCCTGACGCTAACCCTACTTGTCCTGACGCTAACCCTAGTTGTCCTGACGCTAACCCTAGTTGTCCTGACGCTAATCCTAGTTGTCCTCACGCTAACCCTAGTTGTCCTGACGCTAACCCTACTTGTCCTGACGCTAACCGTAGTTGTCCTGACGCTAATCCTAGTTGTCCTGACGCTAACCCTAGTTGTCCTGACGCTAACCCTAGTTGTCCTGACGCTAACCCTAGTTGTCCTGACGCTAACCCTACTTGTCCTGACGCTAACCCTAGTTGTCCTGACGCTAACCCTAGTTGTCTTGACGCTAACCCTAGTTGTCCTGACGCTAACCCTACTTGTCCTGACGCTAACCCTAGTTGTCCTGATGCTAACCCTACTTGTCCTGACGCTAACCCTAGTTGTCCTGACGCTTACCCTAGTTGTCCTGACGCTAACCCTAGTTGTCCAGACGCTAACCCTAGTTGTCCTGACGCTAACCCTACTTCTCCTGACGCTAACCCTAGTTGTCCTGACGCTAACCCTAGTTGTCCTGACGCTAACCCTACTTGTCCTGACGCTAACCCTACTTGTCCTGACGCTAACCCTAGTTGTCCTGACGCTAACCCTAGTTGATCTGACGCTAACCCTACTTGTCCTGACGCTAACCCTACTTGTCCTGACGCTAACCCTACTTGTCCTGACGCTAACCCTAGTTGTCCTGACGCTAACCATAGTTGTCCTGACGCTAACCCTAGTTGTCCTGACGCTAACCCTAGTTGTCCTGACGCTAACACTAATTGTGCTGAAGCTAACCCTAGTTGTCCTGACGCTAACCCTAGTTGTCCTGACGCTAACCCTACTTGTCCTGACGCTAACCCTACTTGTCCTGACGCTAACCCTAGTTGTCCTGACGCTAACCCTAGTTGTCCTGACGCTAACACTAGTTGTCCTGACGCTAACCCTAGTCGTCCTGACGCTAACCCTAGTCGTCCTGACGCTAACCCTAGTCGTCCTGACGCTAACCCTAGTCGTCCTGACGCTAACCCTAGTCGTCCTGACGCTAACCCTAGTTGTCCTGACGCTAACCCTACTTGTCCTGACGCTAACCCTACTTGTCCTGACGCTAACCCTACTTGTCCTGACGCTAACCCTACTTGTCCTGACGCTAACCCTAGTTGTCCTGACGCTAACTCTAGTTGTCCTGACGCTAACCCTGCTTGTCCTGACGCTAACCCTAGTTGTCCTGACGCTAACCCTACTTGTCCTGACGCTAACCCTACTTGTCCTGACGCTAACCCTACTTGTCCTGACACTAACCCTAGTTGTCCTGACGCTAACCCTACTTGTCCTGACACTAACCCTAGTTGTCCTGACGCTAACCATAGTTGTCCTGACGCTAACCCTAGTTGTCCTGACGCTAACCCTAGTTGTCCTGACGCTAACACTAGTCGTCCTGACGCTAACCCTAGTTGTCCTGACGCTAACCCTAGTTGTCCTGACGCTAACCCTAGTCGTCCTGACGCTAACCCTAGTCGTCCTGACGCTAACCCTAGTCGTCCTGACGCTAACCCTAGTTGTCCTGACGCTAACCCTACTTGTCCTGACGCTAACCCTACTTGTCCTGACGCTAACCCTACTTGTCCTGACGCTAACCCTACTTGTCCTGACGCTAACCCTACTTGTCCTGACGCTAACCCTAGTTGTCCTGACGCTAACCCTAGTTGTCCTGACGCTAACACTAGTCGTCCTGACGCTAACCCTAGTTGTCCTGACGCTAACCCTAGTTGTCCTGACGCTAACCCTAGTCGTCCTGACGCTAACCCTAGTCGTCCTGACGCTAACCCTAGTCGTCCTGACGCTAACCCTAGTTGTCCTGACGCTAACCCTACTTGTCCTGACGCTAACCCTACTTGTCCTGACGCTAACCCTACTTGTCCTGACGCTAACCCTACTTGTCCTGACGCTAACCCTAGTTGTCCTGACGCTAACTCTAGTTGTCCTGACACTAACCCTACTTGTCCTGACGCTAACCCTAGTTGTCCTGACGCTAACTCTAGTTGTCCTGACGCTAACCCTACATGTCCTGACGCTAACCCTACTTGTTCTGACGCTAACCCTAGTTGTCCTGACGCTAACCCTAGTTGTCCTGACGCTAACCCTAGTTGTCCTGACGCTAACTCTACTTGTCCTGACGCTAACCCTAGTTTTCCTGACGCTAACCCTAGTTGTCCTGACGCTAACCCTACTTGTCCTGACGCTAACCCTAGTTGTCCTGACGCTAACCGTAGTTGTCCTGACGCTAACCCTAGTTGTCCTGACGCTAACCCTACTTGTCCTGACGCTAACCCTAGTTGCCCTGACGCTAACCCTAGTTCTCCTGACGCTAACCCTAGTTCTCCTGACGCTAACCCTAGTTGTCCTGACGCTAACCCTAGTTGTCCTGACGCTAACCCTAGTATGTCCTGACGCTAACCCTACATGTCCTGACGCTAACCCTAGTTGTCCTGACGCTAACCCTAGTTGTCCTGACGCAAACCCTAGTTGTCCTGACGCTAACCCTACTTGTCCTGACGCTAACCCTAGTTGTCCTGATGCTAACCCTACTTGTCCTGACGCTAACCCTAGTTGTCCTGACGCTAACCCTAGTTGTCCTGACGCTAACCCTACTTGTCCTGACGCTAACCCTAGTTGTCCTGACGCTAACCCTAGTTGTCCTGACGCTAACATTAGTTGTCCTGACGCTAACCCTAGTTGTCCTGACGCTAACCCTAGTTGTCCTGACGCTAACCCTAGTTGTCCTGATGCTAACTCTACTTGTCCTGACTAGTGTTGAGCATTCCGATACTGAAATATCGGGTATCGGCCGATATTCACTGTATCGGAATTCCGATACTTAATTCCGATACTTTTATAATATCGAATACCGGAATCGGAAGTTCCCATAATGCCTGCGCTCTGCAGTGTCTGTGAAGGATGACAAGCTGGATGGCAGCGCTCAGCTGCGATCCAGCTTGTCATCAGAATGCCATCCCAGCGTGGGAGAATTCTCCTGACTGTTTAAAAGCCGGCGCGCGGTAAAAAGCCGCCGGCTTTTAAACAATCACGCAGCCCCATACTGCTTCCCCGCAGCCTCCCACCCCGATCCTCCGCTCCCCTCGCCACCTCCCATCCCGATCGTAAATTAGGACCGGGCGGGGAGTGCAGCACCAAGGAGCGGGGAGCGAAGGACCCGGGCGGGGAAGACGGCAGTGAAAAGACTTCACCGCCGGCTTTCCCGTTCTGTGCTGCGCTTTCCCGCCGGTTATTTCAAATGAACAGCTGAAGTATCAGGTGATGCCGATCAGCTGTTAATTTGAAGTAGCCGCGGTGCCCTCAGAGGGTTCATGTGAGTTCATGCTTGACTGCATGAACTCACATCAACTTTCCCACGGCCGCACAGGTCAGCCTCACCTCCCAGACCCGTCATGATTAGTGTGTGTGCAGGGTGTGTGTGCGATGTGTGTGCGGTGTCTGTGCGATGTGTGCGGGGTGTGTGTGCGGGGTGTGTGTGTGTGTGCGGGGTGTGTGTGTGTGTGTGCGGGGTGTGTGTGTGCGGGGTGTGTGTGTGTGTGCGGGGTGTGTGTGTGTGCGGGGTGTGTGTGTGTGCGGGGTGTGTGTGTGTGCGGGGTGTGTGTGTGCGGGTGTGTGTGCGGGGTGTCTGTGCGTGCAGGCAGACATAGGCCGATGTGACACTACTACTCCCATCGGCCTATGTCTGTCCCCCGTCCACTCCTGCCAGCAGGATCAGCTCGATGGGAGCAGTAGTTCCCATCAGCCTGATCCTGCTATTTAAATTGCCCTACTGTGTCCCCAATAAATGTTAAATACATGTCATTGGTGGCCAGTGGTTACCTAAAAGAAATTAGTTCATACATTACCTGTCCCCGCCGATCGCCACCTAAAATAAAGTAAAAAATAAAAAACTACACCTATACTCACCTAGACACCTAATTCCCCGAAGCCATCGATCTCCTGTAATAAAATATAAAATAATAAACCACAACCTTATCCTTACCCCTCCGTAGCAGTCCACGAGTGTCCCACGAAGATCTCCAGTTCAGAGCAGCCACATAGAATGTGACCGCTCTGAACCGCTGCCGCCGCTAGAATGACGGGGCCGTAAGGGTTCACCGGAGTTCAGGCAGCGCTGCTCCGGTTAGCTCCTTTACGGCACTGCTGTATCGTGAGAAATTCCCACGGTACAGCACTGCCGTAAAGGAGGTCTCCGGAGCTGCGCTGCCTGAATGCACTCCGGTGACCTCAGTCAGTGGCTCCCGCTGCCGGGAGCGGACGTGTTCCCGGCAGCGTGAGCTTACAGCAGCCATGCACAGCTGTCACCATCTCCAGATGTGACAGCTGTGCATGGGAGATGAGCGCAGGAACGTGGACAGGTAACTATTTTTTTTTTAGTAAACTAAGAATTAAATAAAATGGTGTTTTATTTCAAATAAATTTTTTTTTTCTGGGTGTAGTGTGTTTTTTCTTTTTAACACTTTGTAGGTTAGTAATGGGGGTGTCATATAGACGGCCATCATTACTAACCTGGGCTTCATGGCAGCTGGCGCTGACATGAACCCCACCACTATTACCCCCTGCCACCGCACCAGGGCAGCGTGGAAGAGCGAGGCTAAGTGCCAGAATTGGCGCATCCTATGGATGCGCCATTTCTGGGGCGGCTGACGGCTGGTGTTTCTAGCCTGGGAGGGGGCCAATATTCATGGCACCCTTCCTGAGCTATTAATATCAGCCCCCAGCTGTCTGCCTAGCCTTTGCTAGCTATTAAAATAGGGGGGACCCCATGTCATTTTTTTTGGGGGGGTCCCCCATTTTAATAGCTAGTAAAGGCTAGGTATTCAGCTGGGGGCTGATATTAGTAGCCTGGGAAGCTCCGTGGGTTTTACCCCCTTCCCAGGCTTCAAACATCTGCCCCAGCCGTCTGCTTAACCTCCGCTAGAGACTAAAATTAGGGGGGCCCCCACGTCATTTTTTTTTGGGGGGTCCTCCATTTTAATAGCTAGTAAAGGCTAGGTATTCAGCTGGGGGCTGATATTAGTAGCCTGGGAAGCTCCGTGGGTATTACCCCCTTCCCAGGCTTCAAACATCTGCCCCAGCTGTCTGCTTAACCTCCGCTAGAGACTAAAATTATGGGGGATCCCACGCCATTTTTTTTTAAAATAAATCCTTTATTTTAACACTAAATGACATTTGAGGACTTAATAAAGATGCAGTCCCTAAATTATTATTTATTTTTTAATAAATTTTTCCCAAAACTTTTGACGTGGGCTTCGCCATATTTTTGTATGCCAGCCAGGTACAGCATCCAGCTTCTATGAACACGCCATTTTCCGGGGCGGCCGCGGACTGCAATTTTCAGCGGGGGGGGGGGGCAGAAAGCTTGGGCCTCCCTGCGCTGCAGATTCCATCCCCCAGCTGCCTAGTTATACCTGGCTGGACACAAAAATAGGGAGAAGCTCCACGTTTTTTTTTTTTTAATTATTTCATGAAATTCATGGAATAATTAAGAAAAAAAGGGCTTCCCTATATTGTTGTGTCTGGCCAGGTACAAATAGGCAGCTGGTGGTTGGGGGCAGCCCGTTCCTGCCTGCTGTACCTGGCTGGACACAAATATAGTGTGAAGCCCCACGTCAATTTTTTTTTAATTATTTCAGGAAATTCATGAAATAATTAAAAAAAAAAATGTGTGGCGCTTCGCCCTATTTTTGTGTCCAGCCAGGTACAACTAGGCAGCTGGGGGCTGGAATCTGCAGCGCAGGGAGACACAAGCTTTCTGGGCCCCACCCGCTGCAAATTGCAGTCCGCAGCCGCCCCGGAAAATGGCGCGTTCATAGAAGCGCCATCTTCTGGCGCTGTACCCAACTCATCCAGGGCCCTGGTGCGGTGGCTCACTGGGTAATAAAGGGGTTAAGGCCAGCTTGGCATTATCAGCTGGCCCTAAGCCCGAAATTCATGGGGTCACGCCAATATTAGACATGACCGCCATGAATTTCTAGTAAAGTATTTAAAAAAAACACAAACACCCAGAAAAAAGTCCTTTAATTGAAATAAAGACACAATTCTTTATTGTTCTAAATTAAACCATACTTACCGCCACGCCCATTCCAGCTGAAGCAAACGATCTCCTGCAATAAAAGTAAAATAATAAAGCAACCTCATCCTTACCTTTCCATGGCTCCCACGACAGCTTCAGCTCTGCTACATCGAGATGACAGGCTGGACCGCAGCAGAACGCTGCCATCCAGCCTGTCATCCCGCGGACAATGAGAAGCGCAGGCATGCTTGCGCTCCTCAGTGTCTCTCTGTGACGTCATCCAGATGAGCCGAGGTCATGTCCAATGAACTCAGCTCACCTCATGCACGTCACTGACAGCGTGGGAAAATTCTCCTGCACTCAGCGCTTCAGCGTGAGAATTCTCCCACGCTGTCAGTGACGTGCATGAGGTGCGCCGAGTTCATTGGACATGACCTCACCTCATGCACGTCACTGACAGCGTGGGAAAATTCTCACGCTGAAGCGCTGAGTGCAGGAGAATTCTCCCACGCTGTCAGTGACGTACATGAGGTGAGCCGAGTTCATTGTCGGCTCATCTGGATGCCGTCACAGCCAGACACTGAGGAGTGGAAGTATGCCTGCGCTTCTCAGTGTCTGCGGGATGACAGGCTGGATGGCAGCGTTCTGCTGCGGTCCAGCCTGTCATCTCGATGTAGCAGAGCTGGAGCCGTCGTGGGAGCCATGGAAAGGTAAGGATGAGGTTGCTTTATTATTTTTCTTTTATTGCAGGAGATCGTTGGCTTCAGCTGGAATGGGCGTGACTGTAAGTATGGTTTAATTTAGAACAATAAAGAATTGTGTGTTTATTTCAATTAAAGGACTTTTTTCTGGGTGTTTGTGTTTTTTTTAAATACTTTACTAGAAATTCATGGTGGTCATGTCTAATATTGGCGTGACGCCATGAATTTCGGGCTTAGGGCCAGCTGATAATGCCAAGCTGGCCTTAACCCCTTTATTACCCAGTGAGCCACCGCACCAGGGCCCTGGATGAGTTGGGTACAGCGCCAGAAGATGGCGCTTCTATGAATGCGCCATTTTCCGGGGCGGCTGCGGACTGCAATTTGCAGCGGGTGGGGTCCAGAAAGCTTGGGCCTCCCTGCGCTGCAGATTCCAGCCCCCAGCTGCCTAGTTGTACCTGGCTGGACACAAAAATAGGGCGAAGCTCCACGTTTTTTTTTTTTAAATTCATGAAATTCATGGAATAATTAAGAAAAAAAGGGCTTCCCTATATTGTTGTGTCCGGCCAGGTACAAATAGGCAGCTGGTGGTTGGGGGCAGCCCGTTCCTGCCTGCTGTACCTGACTGGACACAAATATAGGGCGAAGCCCCACATCAATTTTTTTAAATTATTTCATGAATTTCCTGAAATGATTTAAAAAAAATTGACGTGGGGCTTCGCACTATATTTGTGTCCAGCCAGGTACAGCAGGCAGGAACGGGCTGCCCCCAACCACCAGCTGCCTATTTGTACCTGGTTGGACACAACAATATAGGGAAGCCCTTTTTTTCTTAATTATTTCATGAATTTCATGAAATAATTAAAAAAAAAAAAAATACGTGAAGCTTCTCCCTATTTTTGTGTCCAGCCAGGTACAACTAGGCAGCTGGGGGATGGAATCTGCAGCGCAGGGAGGCCCAAGCTTTCTGCCCCCCGCTGAAAATTGCAGTCCGCAGCCACCCCGGAAAATGGCTGGATGCTGTACCTGGCTGGCATACAAAAATATGGCGAAGCCCACGTCAAAAGTTTTGGGAAAAATTAATTAAAAAATAAATAATAATTTAGGGACTGCATCTTTATTAACTCCTCAAATGTCATTTAGTGTTAAAATAAAGGATTTATTTTAAAAAAAATTGACGTGGGGCTTCGCCCTATATTTGTGTCCAGCCAGGTACAGCAGGCAGGAATGGGCTGCCCCCAACCACCAGCTGCCTATTTGTACCTGGTTGGACACAACAATATAGGGAAGCCCTTTTTTTCTTAATTATTCCATGAATTGCATGAAATAATTAAAAAAAAAAAATGCGTGGGGCTTCGCCCTATTTTTGTGCCCAGCCAGGTACAACTAGGCAGCTGGGAGCTGGAATCCGCAGCGCAGGGAGACCCAAGCTTTCTGGGCCACCCCCGCTGCAAATTGCAGTCCGCAGCCGCCCCAGAAAATGGCGCGTTCATAGAAGCGCCATCTTCTGGCGCTGTACCCAACTCATCCAGGGCCCTGGTGCGGTGGCTCACTGGGTAATAAAGGGGTTAAGGCCAGCTTGGCATTATCAGCTGGCCCTAAGCCCAAAATTCATGGGGTCACGCCAATATTAGACATGACCACCATGAATTTCTAGTAAAGTATTTAAAAAAACACAACACCCAGAAAAAAGTCCTTTAATTGAAATAAACACACAATTCTTTATTGTTCTAAATTAAACCATACTTACCACCACGCCCATTCCAGCTGAAGCCAACGATCTCCTGCAATAAAAGTAAAATAATAAAGCAACATCATCCTTACCTTTCCATGGCTCCCACGACAGCTTCAGCTCTGCTACATCGAGATGACAGGCTGGACCGCAGCAGAACGCTGCCATCCATCCTGTCATCCCGCAGACACTGAGAAGCGCAGGCATACTTCCACTCCTCAGTGTCTGGCTGTGACGGCATCCAGATGAGCCGAGGTCATGTCCAATGAACTCAGCTCACCTCATGTACGTCACTGACAGCGTGGGAAAATTCTCCTGCACTCAGCGCTTCAGCGTGAGAATTTTCCCACGCTGTCAGTGACGTGCATGAGGTGAGCTGAGTTCATTGGACATGAACTCGGCTCATCTGGATGACGTCACAGAGAGACACTGAGGAGCGCAAGCATGCCTGCGCTTCTCAGTGTCTGCGGGATGACAGGCTGGATGGCAGCTTTCTGCTGCGGTCCAGCCTGTCATCTCGATGTAGCAGAGCTGGAGCTGTCCTGGGAACCATCGAAAGGTAAGGATGAGGTTGCTTTATTATTTTTCTTTTATTGCAGGAGATCGTTGGCTTCAGCTGGAATGGGCGTGATGGTAAGTATGGTTTAATTTAGAACAATAAAGAATTGTGTCTTTATTTCAATTAAAGGACTTTACTCTGGGTGTTTGTGTTTTCTTTTAACTTTGACTATGGGGTTAGTAATGGGGGTGTCTTATAGACGCCTCTCCATTACTAACCTGGGCTTGATGTCAGCTGGCATTATAAGCTGACATCAACCCCAACCCTATTACCCCCTGCCACCGCACCAGGGCAGCGTGGAAGAGCGAGGCTAAGTGCCAGAATTGGCGCATCCTATGGATGCGCCATTTCTGGGGCGGCTGACGGCTGGTGTTTCTAGCCTGGGAGGGGGCCAATATTCATGGCACCCTTCCTGGGCTATTAATATCAGCCCCCAGCTGTCTGCCTAGCCTGTGCTAGCTATTAAATTAGGGGGGACCCCACGTTATTTTTTTGGGGGGGTTCCCCCATTTTAATAGCTAGTAAAGGCTAGGTATTCAGCTGGGGGCTGATATTAGTAGCCTGGGAAGCTCCGTGGGTATTACCCCCTTCCCAGGCTTCAAACATTTGCCCCAGCTGTCTGCTTAACCTCCGCTAGAGCCTAAAATTAAGGGGAACCCCACGCCAATTTTTTTTTAAATAAATCCTTTATTTTAACACTACATGACAAGTACAGTAATCAACACTGTCACTGTACTTCATATATATGTGACTGACATGTTTCGATCTATCTAATCTATGTGTGATTCTCTATTCCTTCTATTCTAAATTGTCGGGTACAGATGCTGAATTGCCGGCCGGCTTTCATAAAGAGACGGTGCATGAAAACACTATTATTTTTTTAAATAAATCCTTTACACTAAATGACAAGTACAGTAAGCAACACTGTCACTGTACTTCATATATATGTGACTGACATGTTTCTATCTATCTAATCTATGTGTGAAGCTCTATTCTTTCTGTTATAAATTGTCGGGTACCGCTGCTGAATTGCCGGCCGGCTTTTTTAAAGAGACGGTGCACGAAAACACTAATATTTTTTTTTAATAAATCCTTTACACTAAATGACAAGTACAGTAAGCAACACTGTCACTGTACTTCATATATATGTGACTGACATGTTTCTATCTATCTAATCTATGTGTGATTCTCTATTCTGTCTGTTATAAATTGTCGGGTACAGATGCTGAATTGCCGGCCGGCTTTTTTAAAGAGACGGTGCACGAAAACACTAATATTTTTTTTAATAAATCCTTTACACTAAATGACAAGTACAGTAAGCAACACAGTCACTGTACTTCATATATATGTGACTGACATGTTTCTATCTATCTAATCTATGTGTGAAGCTCTATTCTTTCTGTTGTAAATTGTCGGGTACCGGTGTATGCCGCGGCTGAATTGCCGGCTTTTCATGTCATTCTACATTATTCTTAGTAGTTTTACTTCATGTAGAATTAACCTACAAGGAAAGAAAGGGTTTATTTTCATTCCGATATTTGTGTCCCATTGACTTGCATTGGTTTCCGGTATCGGAATCGGCGATATCCGATACTTTTTGGGTATCGGCCCGATCCAATCCGATACGATATTTCCTGATATCGGAAGGTATCGCTCAACACTAGTCCTGACGCTAACCCTAGTTTTCCTGACGCTAACCCTAGTTGTCCTGACGCTAACCCTACTTGTCCTGACGCTAACCCTAGTTGTCCTGACGCTAACCCTAGTTGTCTTGACGCTAACCCTAGTTGTCCTGACGCTAACCCTACTTGTCCTGACGCTAACCCTAGTTGTCCTGACGCTAACCCTACTTGTCCTGACGCTAACCCTAGTTGTCCTGACGCTAACCCTAGTTGTCCTGACGCTAACCCTAGTTGTCCTGACGCTAACCCTACTTGTCCTGACGCTAACCCTAGTTGCCCTGACGCTAACCCTAGTTGTCCTGACGCTAACCCTAGTTGTCCTGACGCTAACCCTAGTTGTCCTGACGCTAACCCTAGTTGTCCTGACGCTAACCCTAGTTGTCCTGACGCAAACTCTACTTGTCCTGACGCTAACCCTAGTTTTCCTGACGCTAACCCTAGTTGTCCTGACGCTAACCCTACTTGTCCTGACGCTAACCCTAGTTGTCCTGACGCTAACCCTAGTTGTCCTGAAGCTAATCCTAGTTGTCCTCACGCTAACCCTAGTTGTCCTGACGCTAACCCTACTTGTCCTGACGCTAACCCTAGTTGTCCTGACGCTAATCCTAGTTGTCCTGACGCTAACCCTAGTTGTCCTGACGCTAACCCTAGTTGTCCTGACGCTAACTCTACTTGTCCTGACGCTAACCCTAGTTTTCCTGACGCTAACCCTAGTTGTCCTGACGCTAACCCTACTTGTCCTGACGCTAACCTAAGTTGTCCTGACGCTAACCCTAGTTGTCTTGACGCTAACCCTAGTTGTCCTGACGCTAAACCTACTTGTCCTGACGCTAACCCTAGTTGTCCTGATGCTAACCCTACTTGTCCTGACGCTAACCCTAGTTGTCCTGACGCTAACCCTAGTTGACCTGACGCTAACCTTACTTGTCCTAACGCTAACCCTAGTTGCCCTGACGCTAACCCTAGTTGTCCTGACGCTAACCCTAGTTGTCCTGACGCTAACCCTAGTTGTCCTGACGCTAACCCTAGTTGTCCTGACGCTAACCCTAGTTGTCCTGACGCTAACTCTACTTGTCCTGACCCTAACCCTAGTTTTCCTTACGCTAACCCTAGTTGTCCTGACGCTAACCCTACTTGTCCTGACGCTGACCCTAGTTGTCCTGACGCTAACCCTAGTTGTCCTGACGCTAATCCTAGTTGTCCTCACGCTAACCCTAGTTGTCCTGACGCTAACCCTACTTGTCCTGACGCTATCCCTAGTTGTCCTGACGCTAACCCTAGTTGTCCTGACGCTAACCCTAGTTGTCCTGACGCTAACCCTACTTGTCCTGACGCTAACCCTAGTTGCCCTGACGCTAACCCTAGTTGTCCTGATGCTAACCCTAGTTGTCCTGACGCTAACCCTAGTTGTCCTGACGCTAACCCTAGTTGTCCTGATGCTAACTCTACTTGTCCTGACGCTAACCCTAGTTTTCCTGACGCTAACCCTAGTTGTCCTGACGCTAACCCTACTTGTCCTGACGCTAACCCTACTTGTCCTGATGCTAACCCTACTTGTCCTGACGCTAACCCTAGTTGTCCTGATGCTAACCCTACTTGTCCTGACGCTAACCCTACTTCTCCTGACTCTAACCCTAGTTGTCCTGACGCTAACCCTACTTGTCCTGACGCTAACCCTAGTTGTCCTGACGCTAACCCTACTTGTCCTGACGCTAACCCTAGTTGCCCTGACGCTAACCCTAGTTCTCCTGACGCTAACCCTAGTTGTCCTGACGCTAACCCTAGTTGTCCTGACGCTAACCCTAGTTGTCCTGAAGCTAACTCTACTTGTCCTGACGCTAACCCTAGTTTTCCTGACGCTAACACTAGTTGTCCTGACGCTAACGCTACTTGTCCTGACGCTAACCCTAGTTGTCCTGACGCTAACCCTAGTTGTCCTGACGCTAATCCTAGTTGTCCTGACGCTAACCCTAGTTGTCCTGACGCTAACCCTACTTGTCCTGACGCTAACCCTAGTTGTCCTGACGCTAACCCTAGTTGTCCTGACGCTAACCCTACTTGTCCTGACGCTATCCCTAGTTGTCCTGACGCTAACCCTACTTGTCCTGACGCTAACCCTAGTTGCCCTGACGCTAACCCTAGTTGTCCTGACGCTAACCCTAGTTGTCCTGACGCTAACCCTAGTTGTCCTGACGCTAACTCTACTTGTCCTGACGCTAACCCTAGTTTTCCTGACGCTAACCCTAGTTGTCCTGACGCTAATCCTAGTTGTCCTGACGCTAACCCTAGTTGTCCTGACGCTAACCCTACTTGTCCTGACACTAACCCTAGTTGTCCTGACGCTAACCCTAGTTGTCCTGACGCTAACCCTACTTGTCCTGATGCTAACCCTAGTTGTCCTGACGCTAACCCTAGTTGTCCTGACGCTAACCCTACTTGTCCTGACGCTAACCCTAGTTGCCCTGACGCTAACCCTAGTTGTCCTGACGCTAACCCTACTTGTCCTGACGCTAACCCTAGTTGTCCTGACGCTAACCCTAGTTGTCCTGACGCTAACCCTACTTGTCCTGACGCTAACCCTAGTTGTCCTGACGCTAACCCTACTTGTCCTGACGCTAACCCTAGATGCCCTGACGCTAACCCTAGTTGTCCTGACGCTAACCCTAGTTGTCCTGATGCTAACCCTAGTTGTCCTGACGCTAACCCTACTTGTCCTGACGCTAACCCTAGTTGTCCTGACGCTAACCCTACTTGTCCTGACGCTAACCCTAGTTGTCCTGACGCTAACCCTAGTTGTCCTGACGCTAACCCTAGTTGTCCTGACGCTAACCCTACTTGTCCTGACGCTAACCCTAGTTGTCCTGACGCTAACCCTAGTTGTCCTGACGCTAACCCTAGTTGTCCTGACGCTAACCCTACTTGTCCTGACGCTAACCCTAGTTGCACTGACGCTAACCCTAGTTGTCCTGACGCTAACCCTAGTTGTCCTGACGCTAACCCTACTTGTCCTGACGCTAACCCTAGTTGTCCTGACGCTAACCCTACTTGTCCTGACGCTAACCCTAGTTGTCCTGACGCTAACCCTAGTTGTCCTGACGCTAACCCTAGTTGTCCTGACGCTAACCCTACTTGTCCTGACGCTAACCCTAGTTGTCCTGACGCTAACCCTAGTTGTCCTGAAGCTAACCCTAGTTGTCCTGACGCTAACCCTAGTTGTCCTGACGCTAACCCTAGTTGTCCTGACGCTAACCCTAGTTGTCCTGACGCTAACCCTAGTTGTCCTGACGCTATCCCTAGTTGTCCTGATGCTAACCCTACTTGTCCTAACGCTAACCCTAGTTGTCCTGACGCTAACCCTAATTGTCCTGACGCTAACCCTACTTGTCCTGACGCTAACCCTAGTTGTCCTGACGCTAAACCTAGTTGTCCTGACGCTAACCCTAGTTGTCCTGACGCTAACCCTAGTTGATCTGACGCTAACCCTAGTTGTCCTGACGCTAACCCTAGTTGTCCTGACTCTAACCCTAGTTGTCCTGACGCTAACCCTACTTGTCCTGACGCTAACCCTAGTTGTCCTGACGCTAACCCTAGTTGTCCTGACGCTAACCCTAGTTGTCCTGACGCTAACCCTGGTTGTCCTGACGCTAACCCTAGTTGTCCTGACGCTATCCCTAGTTGTCCTGACGCTAACCCTACTTGTCTTAACGCTAACCCTAGTTGTCCTGACGCTAACCCTAATTGTCCTGACGCTAACCCTACTTGTCCTGACGCTAACCCTAGTTGTCCTGACGCTAAACCTAGTTGTCCTGACGCTAACACTAGTTGTCCTGACGCTAACCCTAGTTGTCCTGACGCTAACCCTACTTGTCCTGACGCTAACCCTAGTTGCCCTGACGCTAACCCTAGTTGTCCTGACGCTAACCCTAGTTGTCCTGACGCTAACCCTAGTTGTCCTGACGCTAACTCTACTTGTCCTGACGCTAACCCTAGTTTTCCTGACGCTAACCCTAGTTGTCCTGACGCTAATCCTAGTTGTCCTGACGCTAACCCTAGTTGTCCTGACGCTAACCCTACTTGTCCTGACACTAACCCTAGTTGTCCTGACGCTAACCCTAGTTGTCCTGACGCTAACCCTACTTGTCCTGATGCTAACCCTAGTTGTCCTGACGCTAACCCTAGTTGTCCTGACGCTAACCCTACTTGTCCTGACGCTAACCCTAGTTGCCCTGACGCTAACCCTAGTTGTCCTGACGCTAACCCTACTTGTCCTGACGCTAACCCTAGTTGTCCTGACGCTAACCCTAGTTGTCCTGACGCTAACCCTACTTGTCCTGACGCTAACCCTAGTTGTCCTGACGCTAACCCTACTTGTCCTGACGCTAACCCTAGATGCCCTGACGCTAACCCTAGTTGTCCTGACGCTAACCCTAGTTGTCCTGATGCTAACCCAAGTTGTCCTGACGCTAACCCTACTTGTCCTGACGCTAACCCTAGTTGTCCTGACGCTAACCCTACTTGTCCTGACGCTAACCCTAGTTGTCCTGACGCTAACCCTAGTTGTCCTGACGCTAACCCTAGTTGTCCTGACGCTAACCCTAGTTGTCCTGACGCTAACCCTACTTGTCCTGACGCTAACCCTAGTTGTCCTGACGCTAACCCTAGTTGTCCTGACGCTAACCCTAGTTGTCCTGACGCTAACCCTACTTGTCCTGACGCTAACCCTAGTTGCACTGACGCTAACCCTAGTTGTCCTGACGCTAACCCTAGTTGTCCTGACGCTAACCCTACTTGTCCTGACGCTAACCCTAGTTGTCCTGACGCTAACCCTACTTGTCCTGACGCTAACCCTAGTTGTCCTGACGCTAACCCTAGTTGTCTTGACGCTAACCCTACTTGTCCTGACGCTAACCCTAGTTGTCCTGACGCTAACCCTAGTTGTCCTGAAGCTAACCCTAGTTGTCCTGACGCTAACCCTAGTTGTCCTGACGCTAACCCTAGTTGTCCTGACGCTAACCCTAGTTGTCCTGACGCTAACCCTAGTTGTCCTGACGCTATCCCTAGTTGTCCTGATGCTAACCCTACTTGTCCTAACGCTAACCCTAGTTGTCCTGACGCTAACCCTAATTGTCCTGACGCTAACCCTACTTGTCCTGACGCTAACCCTAGTTGTCCTGACGCTAAACCTAGTTGTCCTGACGCTAACCCTAGTTGTCCTGACGCTAACCCTAGTTGATCTGACGCTAACCCTAGTTGTCCTGACGCTAACCCTAGTTGTCCTGACTCTATCCCTAGTTGTCCTGACGCTAACCCTACTTGTCCTGACGCTAACCCTAGTTGTCCTGACGCTAACCCTAGTTGTCCTGACGCTAACCCTAGTTGTCCTGACGCTAACCCTGGTTGTCCTGACGCTAACCCTAGTTGTCCTGACGCTATCCCTAGTTGTCCTGACGCTAACCCTACTTGTCCTAACGCTAACCCTAGTTGTCCTGACGCTAACCCTAATTGTCCTGACGCTAACCCTACTTGTCCTGACGCTAACCCTAGTTGTCCTGACGCTAAACCTAGTTGTCCTGACGCTAACCCTAGTTGTCCTGACGCTAACCCTAGTTGATCTGACGCTAACCCTAGTTGTCCTGACGCTAACCCTAGTTGTCCTGACGCTAACCCTAGTTGTCCTGATGCTAACCCTACTTGTCCTGACGCTAACCCTAGTTGTCCTGACGCTAACCCTAGTTGACCTGACGCTAACCTTACTTGTCCTAACGCTAACCCTAGTTGCCCTGACGCTAACCCTAGTTGTCCTGACGCTAACCCTAGTTGTCCTGACGCTAACCCTAGTTGTCCTGACGCTAACCCTAGTTGTCCTGACGCTAACTCTACTTGTCCTGACCCTAACCCTAGTTTTCCTTACGCTAACCCTAGTTGTCCTGACTCTAACCCTAGTTGTCCTGACGCTAACCCTACTTGTCCTGACGCTAACCCTAGTTGTCCTGACGCTAACCCTAGTTGTCCTGACGCTAACCCTAGTTGTCCTGACGCTAACCCTGGTTGTCCTGACGCTAACCCTAGTTGTCCTGACGCTATCCCTAGTTGTCCTGACGCTAACCCTACTTGTCTTAACGCTAACCCTAGTTGTCCTGACGCTAACCCTAATTGTCCTGACGCTAACCCTACTTGTCCTGACGCTAACCCTAGTTGTCCTGACGCTAAACCTAGTTGTCCTGACGCTAACCCTAGTTGTCCTGACGCTAACCCTAGTTGTCCTGACGCTAACCCTACTTGTCCTGACGCTAACCCTAGTTGCCCTGACGCTAACCCTAGTTGTCCTGACGCTAACCCTAGTTGTCCTGACGCTAACCCTAGTTGTCCTGACGCTAACTCTACTTGTCCTGACGCTAACCCTAGTTTTCCTGACGCTAACCCTAGTTGTCCTGACGCTAATCCTAGTTGTCCTGACGCTAACCCTAGTTGTCCTGACGCTAACCCTACTTGTCCTGACACTAACCCTAGTTGTCCTGACGCTAACCCTAGTTGTCCTGACGCTAACCCTACTTGTCCTGATGCTAACCCTAGTTGTCCTGACGCTAACCCTAGTTGTCCTGACGCTAACCCTACTTGTCCTGACGCTAACCCTAGTTGCCCTGACGCTAACCCTAGTTGTCCTGACGCTAACCCTACTTGTCCTGACGCTAACCCTAGTTGTCCTGACGCTAACCCTAGTTGTCCTGACGCTAACCCTACTTGTCCTGACGCTAACCCTAGTTGTCCTGACGCTAACCCTACTTGTCCTGACGCTAACCCTAGATGCCCTGACGCTAACCCTAGTTGTCCTGACGCTAACCCTAGTTGTCCTGATGCTAACCCAAGTTGTCCTGACGCTAACCCTACTTGTCCTGACGCTAACCCTAGTTGTCCTGACGCTAACCCTACTTGTCCTGACGCTAACCCTAGTTGTCCTGACGCTAACCCTAGTTGTCCTGACGCTAACCCTAGTTGTCCTGACGCTAACCCTAGTTGTCCTGACGCTAACCCTACTTGTCCTGACGCTAACCCTAGTTGTCCTGACGCTAACCCTAGTTGTCTTGACGCTAACCCTACTTGTCCTGACGCTAACCCTAGTTGTCCTGACGCTAACCCTAGTTGTCCTGAAGCTAACCCTAGTTGTCCTGACGCTAACCCTAGTTGTCCTGACGCTAACCCTAGTTGTCCTGACGCTAACCCTAGTTGTCCTGACGCTAACCCTAGTTGTCCTGACGCTATCCCTAGTTGTCCTGATGCTAACCCTACTTGTCCTAACGCTAACCCTAGTTGTCCTGACGCTAACCCTAATTGTCCTGACGCTAACCCTACTTGTCCTGACGCTAACCCTAGTTGTCCTGACGCTAAACCTAGTTGTCCTGACGCTAACCCTAGTTGTCCTGACGCTAACCCTAGTTGATCTGACGCTAACCCTAGTTGTCCTGACGCTAACCCTAGTTGTCCTGACTCTATCCCTAGTTGTCCTGACGCTAACCCTACTTGTCCTGACGCTAACCCTAGTTGTCCTGACGCTAACCCTAGTTGTCCTGACGCTAACCCTAGTTGTCCTGACGCTAACCCTGGTTGTCCTGACGCTAACCCTAGTTGTCCTGACGCTATCCCTAGTTGTCCTGACGCTAACCCTACTTGTCCTAACGCTAACCCTAGTTGTCCTGACGCTAACCCTAATTGTCCTGACGCTAACCCTACTTGTCCTGACGCTAACCCTAGTTGTCCTGACGCTAAACCTAGTTGTCCTGACGCTAACCCTAGTTGTCCTGACGCTAACCCTAGTTGATCTGACGCTAACCCTAGTTGTCCTGACGCTAACCCTAGTTGTCCTGACGCTAACCCTAGTTGTCCTGATGCTAACCCTACTTGTCCTGACGCTAACCCTAGTTGTCCTGACGCTAACCCTAGTTGACCTGACGCTAACCTTACTTGTCCTAACGCTAACCCTAGTTGCCCTGACGCTAACCCTAGTTGTCCTGACGCTAACCCTAGTTGTCCTGACGCTAACCCTAGTTGTCCTGACGCTAACCCTAGTTGTCCTGACGCTAACTCTACTTGTCCTGACCCTAACCCTAGTTTTCCTTACGCTAACCCTAGTTGTCCTGACTCTAACCCTAGTTGTCCTGACGCTAACCCTACTTGTCCTGACGCTAACCCTAGTTGTCCTGACGCTAACCCTAGTTGTCCTGACGCTAACCCTAGTTGTCCTGACGCTAACCCTGGTTGTCCTGACGCTAACCCTAGTTGTCCTGACGCTATCCCTAGTTGTCCTGACGCTAACCCTACTTGTCTTAACGCTAACCCTAGTTGTCCTGACGCTAACCCTAATTGTCCTGACGCTAACCCTACTTGTCCTGACGCTAACCCTAGTTGTCCTGACGCTAAACCTAGTTGTCCTGACGCTAACCCTAGTTGTCCTGACGCTAACCCTAGTTGTCCTGACGCTAACCCTACTTGTCCTGACGCTAACCCTAGTTGCCCTGACGCTAACCCTAGTTGTCCTGACGCTAACCCTAGTTGTCCTGACGCTAACCCTAGTTGTCCTGACGCTAACTCTACTTGTCCTGACGCTAACCCTAGTTTTCCTGACGCTAACCCTAGTTGTCCTGACGCTAATCCTAGTTGTCCTGACGCTAACCCTAGTTGTCCTGACGCTAACCCTACTTGTCCTGACACTAACCCTAGTTGTCCTGACGCTAACCCTAGTTGTCCTGACGCTAACCCTACTTGTCCTGATGCTAACCCTAGTTGTCCTGACGCTAACCCTAGTTGTCCTGACGCTAACCCTACTTGTCCTGACGCTAACCCTAGTTGCCCTGACGCTAACCCTAGTTGTCCTGACGCTAACCCTACTTGTCCTGACGCTAACCCTAGTTGTCCTGACGCTAACCCTAGTTGTCCTGACGCTAACCCTACTTGTCCTGACGCTAACCCTAGTTGTCCTGACGCTAACCCTACTTGTCCTGACGCTAACCCTAGATGCCCTGACGCTAACCCTAGTTGTCCTGACGCTAACCCTAGTTGTCCTGATGCTAACCCAAGTTGTCCTGACGCTAACCCTACTTGTCCTGACGCTAACCCTAGTTGTCCTGACGCTAACCCTACTTGTCCTGACGCTAACCCTAGTTGTCCTGACGCTAACCCTAGTTGTCCTGACGCTAACCCTAGTTGTCCTGACGCTAACCCTAGTTGTCCTGACGCTAACCCTACTTGTCCTGACGCTAACCCTAGTTGTCCTGACGCTAACCCTAGTTGTCCTGACGCTAACCCTAGTTGTCCTGACGCTAACCCTACTTGTCCTGATGCTAACCCTAGTTGCACTGACGCTAACCCTAGTTGTCCTGACGCTAACCCTAGTTGTCCTGACGCTAACCCTACTTGTCCTGACGCTAACCCTAGTTGTCCTGACGCTAACCCTACTTGTCCTGACGCTAACCCTAGTTGTCCTGACGCTAACCCTAGTTGTCTTGACGCTAACCCTACTTGTCCTGACGCTAACCCTAGTTGTCCTGACGCTAACCCTAGTTGTCCTGAAGCTAACCCTAGTTGTCCTGACGCTAACCCTAGTTGTCCTGACGCTAACCCTAGTTGTCCTGACGCTAACCCTAGTTGTCCTGACGCTAACCCTAGTTGTCCTGACGCTATCCCTAGTTGTCCTGATGCTAACCCTACTTGTCCTAACGCTAACCCTAGTTGTCCTGACGCTAACCCTAATTGTCCTGACGCTAACCCTACTTGTCCTGACGCTAACCCTAGTTGTCCTGACGCTAAACCTAGTTGTCCTGACGCTAACCCTAGTTGTCCTGACGCTAACCCTAGTTGATCTGACGCTAACCCTAGTTGTCCTGACGCTAACCCTAGTTGTCCTGACTCTATCCCTAGTTGTCCTGACGCTAACCCTACTTGTCCTGACGCTAACCCTAGTTGTCCTGACGCTAACCCTAGTTGTCCTGACGCTAACCCTAGTTGTCCTGACGCTAACCCTGGTTGTCCTGACGCTAACCCTAGTTGTCCTGACGCTATCCCTAGTTGTCCTGACGCTAACCCTACTTGTCCTAACGCTAACCCTAGTTGTCCTGACGCTAACCCTAATTGTCCTGACGCTAACCCTACTTGTCCTGACGCTAACCCTAGTTGTCCTGACGCTAAACCTAGTTGTCCTGACGCTAACCCTAGTTGTCCTGACGCTAACCCTAGTTGATCTGACGCTAACCCTAGTTGTCCTGACGCTAACCCTAGTTGTCCTGACGCTAACCCTAGTTGTCCTGATGCTAACCCTACTTGTCCTGACGCTAACCCTAGTTGTCCTGACGCTAACCCTAGTTGACCTGACGCTAACCTTACTTGTCCTAACGCTAACCCTAGTTGCCCTGACGCTAACCCTAGTTGTCCTGACGCTAACCCTAGTTGTCCTGACGCTAACCCTAGTTGTCCTGACGCTAACCCTAGTTGTCCTGACGCTAACCCTAGTTGTCCTGACGCTAACTCTACTTGTCCTGACCCTAACCCTAGTTTTCCTTACGCTAACCCTAGTTGTCCTGACGCTAACCCTACTTGTCCTGACGCTGACCCTAGTTGTCCTGACGCTAACCCTAGTTGTCCTGACGCTAATCCTAGTTGTCCTCACGCTAACCCTAGTTGTCCTGACGCTAACCCTACTTGTCCTGATGCTATCCCTAGTTGTCCTGACGCTAACCCTAGTTGTCCTGACGCTAACCCTAGTTGTCCTGACGCTAACCCTACTTGTCCTGACGCTAACCCTAGTTGCCCTGACGCTAACCCTAGTTGTCCTGATGCTAACCCTAGTTGTCCTGACGCTAACCCTAGTTGTCCTGACGCTAACCCTAGTTGTCCTGATGCTAACTCTACTTGTCCTGACGCTAACCCTAGTTTTCCTGACGCTAACCCTAGTTGTCCTGACGCTAACCCTACTTGTCCTGACGCTAACCCTACTTGTCCTGATGCTAACCCTACTTGTCCTGACGCTAACCCTAGTTGTCCTGATGCTAACCCTACTTGTCCTGACGCTAACCCTACTTGTCCTGACTCTAACCCTAGTTGTCCTGACGCTAACCCTACTTATCCTGACGCTAACCCTAGTTGTCCTGACGCTAACCCTACTTGTCCTGACGCTAACCCTAGTTGCCCTGACGCTAACCCTAGTTCTACTGACGCTAACCCTAGTTGTCCTGACGCTAACCCTAGTTGTCCTGACGCTAACCCTAGTTGTCCTGAAGCTAACTCTACTTGTCCTGACGCTAACCCTAGTTTTCCTGACGCTAACACTAGTTGTCCTGACGCTAACGCTACTTGTCCTGACGCTAACCCTAGTTGTCCTGACGCTAACCCTAGTTGTCCTGACGCTAATCCTAGTTGTCCTGACGCTAACCCTAGTTGTCCTGACGCTAACCCTACTTGTCCTGACGCTAACCCTAGTTGTCCTGACGCTAACCCTAGTTGTCCTGACGCTAACCCTACTTGTCCTGACGCTATCCCTAGTTGTCCTGACGCTAACCCTACTTGTCCTGACGCTAACCCTAGTTGCCCTGACGCTAACCCTAGTTGTCCTGACGCTAACCCTAGTTGTCCTGACGCTAACCCTAGTTGTCCTGACGCTAACTCTACTTGTCCTGACGCTAACCCTAGTTTTCCTGACGCTAACCCTAGTTGTCCTGACGCTAATCCTAGTTGTCCTGACGCTAACCCTAGTTGTCCTGACGCTAACCCTACTTGTCCTGACACTAACCCTAGTTGTCCTGACGCTAACCCTAGTTGTCCTGACGCTAACCCTACTTGTCCTGATGCTAACCCTAGTTGTCCTGACGCTAACCCTAGTTGTCCTGACGCTAACCCTAGTTGTCCTGACGCTAACCCTAGTTGTCCTGACGCTAACCCTACTTGTCCTGACGCTAACCCTAGTTGCACTGACGCTAACCCTAGTTGTCCTGACGCTAACCCTAGTTGTCCTGACGCTAACCCTACTTGTCCTGACGCTAACCCTAGTTGTCCTGACGCTAACCCTACTTGTCCTGACGCTAACCCTAGTTGTCCTGACGCTAACCCTAGTTGTCCTGACGCTAACCCTAGTTGTCCTGACGCTAACCCTACTTGTCCTGACGCTAACCCTAGTTGTCCTGACGCTAACCCTAGTTGTCCTGAAGCTAACCCTAGTTGTCCTGACGCTAACCCTAGTTGTCCTGACGCTAACCCTAGTTGTCCTGACGCTAACCCTAGTTGTCCTGACGCTAACCCTAGTTGTCCTGACGCTATCCCTAGTTGTCCTGATGCTAACCCTACTTGTCCTAACGCTAACCCTAGTTGTCCTGACGCTAACCCTAATTGTCCTGACGCTAACCCTACTTGTCCTGACGCTAACCCTAGTTGTCCTGACGCTAAACCTAGTTGTCCTGACGCTAACCCTAGTTGTCCTGACGCTAACCCTAGTTGATCTGACGCTAACCCTAGTTGTCTTGACGCTAACCCTAGTTGTCCTGACTCTAACCCTAGTTGTCCTGACGCTAACCCTACTTGTCCTGACGCTAACCCTAGTTGTCCTGACGCTAACCCTAGTTGTCCTGACGCTAACCCTAGTTGTCCTGAAGCTAACCCTAGTTGTCCTGACGCTAACCCTAGTTGTCTTGACGCTAACCCTAGTTGTCCTGACTCTAACCCTAGTTGTCCTGACGCTAACCCTACTTGTCCTGACGCTAACCCTAGTTGTCCTGACGCTAACCCTAGTTGTCCTGACGCTAACCCTAGTTGTCCTGACGCTAACCCTAGTTGTCCTGACGCTATCCCTAGTTGTCCTGATGCTAACCCTACTTGTCCTAACGCTAACCCTAGTTGTCCTGACGCTAACCCTAATTGTCCTGACGCTAACCCTACTTGTCCTGACGCTAACCCTAGTTGTCCTGACGCTAAACCTAGTTGTCCTGACGCTAACCCTAGTTGTCCTGACGCTAACCCTAGTTGATCTGACGCTAACCCTAGTTGTCTTGACGCTAACCCTAGTTGTCCTGACTCTAACCCTAGTTGTCCTGACGCTAACCCTACTTGTCCTGACGCTAACCCTAGTTGTCCTGACGCTAACCCTAGTTGTCCTGACGCTAACCCTAGTTGTCCTGACGCTAACCCTGGTTGTCCTGACGCTAACCCTAGTTGTCCTGACGCTATCCCTAGTTGTCCTGACGCTAACCCTACTTGTCTTAACGCTAACCCTAGTTGTCCTGACGCTAACCCTAATTGTCCTGACGCTAACCCTACTTGTCCTGACGCTAACCCTAGTTGTCCTGACGCTAAACCTAGTTGTCCTGACGCTAACCCTAGTTGTCCTGACGCTAACCCTACTTGTCCTGACGCTAACCCTAGTTGCCCTGACGCTAACCCTAGTTGTCCTGACGCTAACCCTAGTTGTCCTGACGCTAACCCTAGTTGTCCTGACGCTAACTCTACTTGTCCTGACGCTAACCCTAGTTTTCCTGACGCTAACCCTAGTTGTCCTGACGCTAATCCTAGTTGTCCTGACGCTAACCCTAGTTGTCCTGACGCTAACCCTACTTGTCCTGACACTAACCCTAGTTGTCCTGACGCTAACCCTAGTTGTCCTGACGCTAACCCTACTTGTCCTGATGCTAACCCTAGTTGTCCTGACGCTAACCCTAGTTGTCCTGACGCTAACCCTACTTGTCCTGACGCTAACCCTAGTTGCCCTGACGCTAACCCTAGTTGTCCTGACGCTAACCCTACTTGTCCTGACGCTAACCCTAGTTGTCCTGACGCTAACCCTAGTTGTCCTGACGCTAACCCTACTTGTCCTGACGCTAACCCTAGTTGTCCTGACGCTAACCCTACTTGTCCTGACGCTAACCCTAGATGCCCTGACGCTAACCCTAGTTGTCCTGACGCTAACCCTAGTTGTCCTGATGCTAACCCAAGTTGTCCTGACGCTAACCCTACTTGTCCTGACGCTAACCCTAGTTGTCCTGACGCTAACCCTACTTGTCCTGACGCTAACCCTAGTTGTCCTGACGCTAACCCTAGTTGTCCTGACGCTAACCCTAGTTGTCCTGACGCTAACCCTACTTGTCCTGACGCTAACCCTAGTTGTCCTGACGCTAACCCTAGTTGTCCTGACGCTAACCCTAGTTGTCCTGACGCTAACCCTACTTGTCCTGACGCTAACCCTAGTTGCACTGACGCTAACCCTAGTTGTCCTGACGCTAACCCTAGTTGTCCTGACGCTAACCCTACTTGTCCTGACGCTAACCCTAGTTGTCCTGACGCTAACCCTACTTGTCCTGACGCTAACCCTAGTTGTCCTGACGCTAACCCTAGTTGTCTTGACGCTAACCCTACTTATCCTGACGCTAACCCTAGTTGTCCTGACGCTAACCCTACTTGTCCTGACGCTAACCCTAGTTGCCCTGACGCTAACCCTAGTTCTCCTGACGCTAACCCTAGTTGTCCTGACGCTAACCCTAGTTGTCCTGACGCTAACCCTAGTTGTCCTGAAGCTAACTCTACTTGTCCTGACGCTAACCCTAGTTTTCCTGACGCTAACACTAGTTGTCCTGACGCTAACGCTACTTGTCCTGACGCTAACCCTAGTTGTCCTGACGCTAACCCTAGTTGTCCTGACGCTAATCCTAGTTGTCCTGACGCTAACCCTAGTTGTCCTGACGCTAACCCTACTTGTCCTGACGCTAACCCTAGTTGTCCTGACGCTAACCCTAGTTGTCCTGACGCTAACCCTACTTGTCCTGACGCTATCCCTAGTTGTCCTGACGCTAACCCTACTTGTCCTGACGCTAACCCTAGTTGCCCTGACGCTAACCCTAGTTGTCCTGACGCTAACCCTAGTTGTCCTGACGCTAACCCTAGTTGTCCTGACGCTAACCCTACTTGTCCTGACGCTAACCCTAGTTGCACTGACGCTAACCCTAGTTGTCCTGACGCTAACCCTAGTTGTCCTGACGCTAACCCTACTTGTCCTGACGCTAACCCTAGTTGTCCTGACGCTAACCCTACTTGTCCTGACGCTAACCCTAGTTGTCCTGACGCTAACCCTAGTTGTCTTGACGCTAACCCTACTTATCCTGACGCTAACCCTAGTTGTCCTGACGCTAACCCTACTTGTCCTGACGCTAACCCTAGTTGCCCTGACGCTAACCCTAGTTCTCCTGACGCTAACCCTAGTTGTCCTGACGCTAACCCTAGTTGTCCTGACGCTAACCCTAGTTGTCCTGAAGCTAACTCTACTTGTCCTGACGCTAACCCTAGTTTTCCTGACGCTAACACTAGTTGTCCTGACGCTAACGCTACTTGTCCTGACGCTAACCCTAGTTGTCCTGACGCTAACCCTAGTTGTCCTGACGCTAATCCTAGTTGTCCTGACGCTAACCCTAGTTGTCCTGACGCTAACCCTACTTGTCCTGACGCTAACCCTAGTTGTCCTGACGCTAACCCTAGTTGTCCTGACGCTAACCCTACTTGTCCTGACGCTATCCCTAGTTGTCCTGACGCTAACCCTACTTGTCCTGACGCTAACCCTAGTTGCCCTGACGCTAACCCTAGTTGTCCTGACGCTAACCCTAGTTGTCCTGACGCTAACCCTAGTTGTCCTGACGCTAACTCTACTTGTCCTGACGCTAACCCTAGTTTTCCTGACGCTAACCCTAGTTGTCCTGACGCTAATCCTAGTTGTCCTGACGCTAACCCTAGTTGTCCTGACGCTAACCCTACTTGTCCTGACACTAACCCTAGTTGTCCTGACGCTAACCCTAGTTGTCCTGACGCTAACCCTACTTGTCCTGATGCTAACCCTAGTTGTCCTGACGCTAACCCTAGTTGTCCTGACGCTAACCCTACTTGTCCTGACGCTAACCCTAGTTGCCCTGACGCTAACCCTAGTTGTCCTGACGCTAACCCTACTTGTCCTGACGCTAACCCTAGTTGTCCTGACGCTAACCCTAGTTGTCCTGACGCTAACCCTACTTGTCCTGACGCTAACCCTAGTTGTCCTGACGCTAACCCTACTTGTCCTGACGCTAACCCTAGATGCCCTGACGCTAACCCTAGTTGTCCTGACGCTAACCCTAGTTGTCCTGATGCTAACCCTAGTTGTCCTGACGCTAACCCTACTTGTCCTGACGCTAACCCTAGTTGTCCTGACGCTAACCCTACTTGTCCTGACGCTAACCCTAGTTGTCCTGACGCTAACCCTAGTTGTCCTGACGCTAACCCTAGTTGTCCTGACGCTAACCCTACTTGTCCTGACGCTAACCCTAGTTGTCCTGACGCTAACCCTAGTTGTCCTGACGCTAACCCTAGTTGTCCTGACGCTAACCCTACTTGTCCTGACGCTAACCCTAGTTGCACTGACGCTAACCCTAGTTGTCCTGACGCTAACCCTAGTTGTCCTGACGCTAACCCTACTTGTCCTGACGCTAACCCTAGTTGTCCTGACGCTAACCCTACTTGTCCTGACGCTAACCCTAGTTGTCCTGACGCTAACCCTAGTTGTCCTGACGCTAACCCTAGTTGTCCTGACGCTAACCCTACTTGTCCTGACGCTAACCCTAGTTGTCCTGACGCTAACCCTAGTTGTCCTGAAGCTAACCCTAGTTGTCCTGACGCTAACCCTAGTTGTCCTGACGCTAACCCTAGTTGTCCTGACGCTAACCCTAGTTGTCCTGACGCTAACCCTAGTTGTCCTGACGCTATCCCTAGTTGTCCTGATGCTAACCCTACTTGTCCTAACGCTAACCCTAGTTGTCCTGACGCTAACCCTAATTGTCCTGACGCTAACCCTACTTGTCCTGACGCTAACCCTAGTTGTCCTGACGCTAAACCTAGTTGTCCTGACGCTAACCCTAGTTGTCCTGACGCTAACCCTAGTTGATCTGACGCTAACCCTAGTTGTCTTGACGCTAACCCTAGTTGTCCTGACTCTAACCCTAGTTGTCCTGACGCTAACCCTACTTGTCCTGACGCTAACCCTAGTTGTCCTGACGCTAACCCTAGTTGTCCTGACGCTAACCCTAGTTGTCCTGACGCTAACCCTGGTTGTCCTGACGCTAACCCTAGTTGTCCTGACGCTATCCCTAGTTGTCCTGACGCTAACCCTACTTGTCTTAACGCTAACCCTAGTTGTCCTGACGCTAACCCTAATTGTCCTGACGCTAACCCTACTTGTCCTGACGCTAACCCTAGTTGTCCTGACGCTAAACCTAGTTGTCCTGACGCTAACCCTAGTTGTCCTGACGCTAACCCTAGTTGTCCTGACGCTAACCCTACTTGTCCTGACGCTAACCCTAGTTGCCCTGACGCTAACCCTAGTTGTCCTGACGCTAACCCTAGTTGTCCTGACGCTAACCCTAGTTGTCCTGACGCTAACTCTACTTGTCCTGACGCTAACCCTAGTTTTCCTGACGCTAACCCTAGTTGTCCTGACGCTAATCCTAGTTGTCCTGACGCTAACCCTAGTTGTCCTGACGCTAACCCTACTTGTCCTGACACTAACCCTAGTTGTCCTGACGCTAACCCTAGTTGTCCTGACGCTAACCCTACTTGTCCTGATGCTAACCCTAGTTGTCCTGACGCTAACCCTAGTTGTCCTGACCCTAACCCTACTTGTCCTGACGCTAACCCTAGTTGCCCTGACGCTAACCCTAGTTGTCCTGACGCTAACCCTACTTGTCCTGACGCTAACCCTAGTTGTCCTGACGCTAACCCTAGTTGTCCTGACGCTAACCCTACTTGTCCTGACGCTAACCCTAGTTGTCCTGACGCTAACCCTACTTGTCCTGACGCTAACCCTAGATGCCCTGATGCTAACCCTAGTTGTCCTGACGCTAACCCTAGTTGTCCTGATGCTAACCCAAGTTGTCCTGACGCTAACCCTACTTGTCCTGACGCTAACCCTAGTTGTCCTGACGCTAACCCTACTTGTCCTGACGCTAACCCTAGTTGTCCTGACGCTAACCCTAGTTGTCCTGACGCTAACCCTAGTTGTCCTGACGCTAACCCTAGTTGTCCTGACGCTAACCCTACTTGTCCTGACGCTAACCCTAGTTGTCCTGACGCTAACCCTAGTTGTCCTGACGCTAACCCTAGTTGTCCTGACGCTAACCCTACTTGTCCTGACGCTAACCCTAGTTGCACTGACGCTAACCCTAGTTGTCCTGACGCTAACCCTAGTTGTCCTGACGCTAACCCTACTTGTCCTGACGCTAACCCTAGTTGTCCTGACGCTAACCCTACTTGTCCTGACGCTAACCCTAGTTGTCCTGACGCTAACTCTAGTTGTCCTGACGCTAACCCTACATGTCCTGACGCTAACCCTACTTGTCCTGACGCTAACCCTTGTTGTCCTGACGCTAACCATAGTTGTCCTGACGCTAACCCTAGTTGTACTGACGCTAACCCTAGTTGTCCTGACGCTAACACTAATTGTCCTGACGCTAACCCTAGTTGTCCTGACGCTAACCCTAGTTGTCCTGACGCTAACCCTAGTTGTCCTGACGCTAACTTTACTTGTCCTGACGCTAACCCTAGTTTTCCTGACGCTAACCCTAGTTGTCCTGACGCTAACCCTACTTGTCCTGACGCTAACCCTAGTTGTCCTGACGCTAACCCTAGTTGTCCTGACGTTAACCCTAGTTGTCCTGACGCTAACCCTACTTGTCCTGACGCTAACCCTAGTTGTCCTGACGCTAACCCTAGTTGTCCTGACGCTAACCCTACTTGTCCTGACGCTAACCCTACTTGTCCTGACGCTAACCCTACTTGTCCTGATGCTAACCCTAGTTGCCCTGACGCTAACCCTAGTTCTCCTGACGCTAACCCTAGTTGTCCTGACGCTAACCCTAGTTGTCCTGACGCTAACCCTAGTTGTCCTGACGCTAACCCTACATGTCCTGACGCTAACCCTAGTTGTCCTGACGCTAACCCTAGTTGTCCTGACGCAAACCCTAGTTGTCCTGACGCTAACCCTACTTGTCCTGACGCTAACCCTAGTTGTCCTGATGCTAACCCTACTTGTCCTGACGCTAACCCTAGTTGTCCTGACGCTAACCCTAGTTGTCCTGACGCTAACCCTAGTTGTCCTGACGCTAACCCTACATGTCCTGACGCTAACCCTAGTTGTCCTGACGCTAACCCTAGTTGTCCTGACGCAAACCCTAGTTGTCCTGACGCTAACCCTACTTGTCCTGACGCTAACCCTAGTTGTCCTGATGCTAACCCTACTTGTCCTGACGCTAACCCTAGTTGTCCTGACGCTAACCCTAGTTGTCCTGACGCTAACCCTACTTGTCCTGATGCTAACCCTAGTTGTCCTGACGCTAACCCTAGTTGTCCTGACGCTAACATTAGTTGTCCTGACGCTAACCCTAGTTGTCCTGACGCTAACCCTAGTTGTCCTGACGCTAACCCTAGTTGTCCTGATGCTAACTCTACTTGTCCTGACGCTAACCCTAGTTTTCCTGACGCTAACCCTAGTTGTCCTGACGCTAACCCTACTTGTCCTGACGCTAACCCTAGTTGTCCTGACGCTAACCCTAGTTGTCTTGACGCTAACCCTAGTTGTCCTGACGCTAACCCTACTTGTCCTGACGCTAACCCTAGTTGTCCTGACGCTAACCCTACTTGTCCTGACGCTAACCCTAGTTGTCCTGACGCTAACCCTAGTTGTCCTGACGCTAACCCTAGTTGTCCTGACGCTAACCCTACTTGTCCTGACGCTAACCCTAGTTGCCCTGACGCTAACCCTAGTTGTCCTGACGCTAACCCTAGTTGTCCTGACGCTAACCCTAGTTGTCCTGACGCTAACCCTAGTTGTCCTGACGCTAACCCTAGTTGTCCTGACGCTAACTCTACTTGTCCTGACGCTAACCCTAGTTTTCCTGACGCTAACCCTAGTTGTCCTGACGCTAACCCTACTTGTCCTGACGCTAACCCTAGTTGTCCTGACGCTGACCCTAGTTGTCCTGACGCTAATCCTAGTTGTCCTCACGCTAACCCTAGTTGTCCTGACGCTAACCCTACTTGTCCTGACGCTAACCCTAGTTGTCCTGATGCTAATCCTAGTTGTCCTGACGCTAACCCTAGTTGTCCTGACGCTAACCCTAGTTGTCCTGACGCTAACCCTAGTTGTCCTGACGCTAACTCTACTTGTCCTGACGCTAACCCTAGTTTTCCTGACGCTAACCCTAGTTGTCCTGACGCTAACCCTACTTGTCCTGACGCTAACCCTAGTTGTCCTGACGCTAACCCTAGTTGTCTTGACGCTAACCCTAGTTGTCCTGACGCTAACCCTACTTGTCCTGACGCTAACCCTAGTTGTCCTGACGCTAACCCTACTTGTCCTGACGCTAACCCTAGTTGTCCTGACGCTAACCCTAGTTGACCTGACGCTAACCCTACTTGTCCTAACGCTAACCCTAGTTGCCCTGACGCTAACCCTAGTTGTCCTGACGCTAACCCTAGTTGTCCTGACGCTAACCCTAGTTGTCCTGACGCTAACCCTACTTGTCCTGACGCTAACCCTAGTTGTCCTGACGCTAACCCTTCTTGTCCTGACGCTAACCCTAGTTGTCCTGACGCTAACCCTAGTTGTCCTGACGCTAACCCTACTTGTCCTGACGCTAACCCTAGTTGTCCTGACGCTAACCCTAGTTGTCCTGACGCTAACCCTAGTTGTCCTGACGCTAACCCTACTTGTCCTGACGCTAACCCTACTTGTCCTGACGCTAACCCTAGTTGTCCTTACGCTAACCCTAGTTGTCCGGACGCTAACCCTAGTTGTCCTGACGCTAACCCTAGTTGTCCTGACGTTAACCCTACTTGTCCTGACGCTAACCCTAGTTGTCCTGACGCTAACCCTACTTGTCCTGACGCTAACCCTAGTTGTCCTGACGCTAACCCTAGTTGTCCTGACACTAACCCTAGTTGTCCTGACGCTAACCCTAGTTGATCTGACGCTAACCCTAGTTGTCCTGACGCTAACCCTACTTGTCCTGACTCTAACCCTACTTGTCCTGACGCTAACCGTACTTGTCCTGACGCTAACCATAGTTGTCCTGACGCTAACCCTAGTTGTCCTGACGCTAACCCTAGTTGTCCTGACGCTAACACTAATTGTGCTGAAGCTAACCCTAGTTGTCCTGACGCTAACCCTAGTTGTCCTGACGCTAACCCTACTTGTCCTGACGCTAACCCTAGTTGTCCTGACGCTAACCCTAGTTGTCCTGACGCTAACCCTAGTTGTCCTGACGCTAACCCTACTTGTCCTGACGCTAACCCTACTTGTCCTGACGCTAACCCTAGTTGTCCTGACGCTAACCCTAGTTGTCCTGACGCTAACCCTACTTGTCCTGACGCTAACCCTAGTTGTCCTGACGCTAACCCTAGTTGTCCTGACGCTAACACTAATTGTGCTGAAGCTAACCCTAGTTGTCCTGACGCTAACCCTAGTTTTCCTGACTCTAACCCTACTTGTCCTGACGCTAACCCTACTTGTCCTGACGCTAACCCTAGTTGTCCTGACGCTAACCCTAGTTGTCCTGACGCTAACACTAGTTGTCCTGACGCTAACCCTAGTTGTCCTGACGCTAACCCTAGTTGTCCTGACGCTAACCCTAGTCGTCCTGACGCTAACCCTAGTCGTCCTGACGCTAACCCTAGTTGTCCTGACGCTAACCCTAGTTGTCCTGACGCTAACCCTAGTTGTCCTGACGCTAACCCTACTTGTCCTGACGCTAACCCTACTTGTCCTGACGCTAACCCTACTTGTCCTGACGCTAACCCTACTTGTCCTGACGCTAACCCTAGTTGTCCTGACGCTAACTCTAGTTGTCCTGACGCTAACCCTACTTGTCCTGACGCTAACCCTAGTTGTCCTGACGCTAACTCTAGTTGTCCTGACGCTAACCCTACATGTCCTGACGCTAACCCTACTTGTCCTGACGCTAACCCTAGTTGTCCTGACGCTAACCATAGTTGTCCTGACGCTAACCCTAGTTGTCCTGACGCTAACCCTAGTTGTCCTGACGCTAACACTAATTGTCCTGACGCTAACCCTAGTTGTCCTGACGCTAACCCTAGTTGTCCTGACGCTAACCCTAGTTGTCCTGACGCTAACTCTACTTGTCCTGACGCTAACCCTAGTTTTCCTGACGCTAACCCTAGTTGTCCTGACGCTAACCCTACTTGTCCTGACGCTAACCCTAGTTGTCCTGACGCTAACCCTAGTTGTCCTGACGTTAACCCTAGTTGTCCTGACGCTAACCCTACTTGTCCTGACGCTAACCCTAGTTGTCCTGACGCTAACCCTAGTTGTCCTGACGCTAACCCTACTTGTCCTGACGCTAACCCTAGTTGTCCTGACGCTAACCCTACTTGTCCTGATGCTAACCCTAGTTGCCCTGACGCTAACCCTAGTTCTCCTGACGCTAACCCTAGTTGTCCTGACGCTAACCCTAGTTGTCCTGACGCTAACCCTAGTTGTCCTGACGCTAACCCTACATGTCCTGACGCTAACCCTAGTTGTCCTGACGCTAACCCTAGTTGTCCTGACGCAAACCCTAGTTGTCCTGACGCTAACCCTACTTGTCCTGACGCTAACCCTAGTTGTCCTGATGCTAACCCTACTTGTCCTGACGCTAACCCTAGTTGTCCTGACGCTAACCCTAGTTGTCCTGACGCTAACCCTACTTGTCCTGATGCTAACCCTAGTTGTCCTGACGCTAACCCTAGTTGTCCTGACGCTAACATTAGTTGTCCTGACGCTAACCCTAGTTGTCCTGACGCTAACCCTAGTTGTCCTGACGCTAACCCTAGTTGTCCTGATGCTAACTCTACTTGTCCTGACGCTAACCCTAGTTTTCCTGACGCTAACCCTAGTTGTCCTGACGCTAACCCTACTTGTCCTGACGCTAACTCTAGTTGTCCTGACGCTAACCCTAGTTGTCTTGACGCTAACCCTAGTTGTCCTGACGCTAACCCTACTTGTCCTGACGCTAACCCTAGTTGTCCTGACGCTAACCCTAGTTGTCCTGACGCTAACTCTATTTGTCCTGACGCTAACCCTAGTTTTCCTGACGCTAACCCTAGTTGTCCTGACGCTAACCCTACTTGTCCTGACGCTAACCCTAGTTGTCCTGACGCTGACCCTAGTTGTCCTGACGCTAATCCTAGTTGTCCTCACGCTAACCCTAGTTGTCCTGACGCTAACCCTACTTGTCCTGACGCTAACCCTAGTTGTCCTGATGCTAATCCTAGTTGTCCTGACGCTAACCCTAGTTGTCCTGACGCTAACCCTAGTTGTCCTGACGCTAACCCTAGTTGTCCTGACGCTAACTCTACTTGTCCTGACGCTAACCCTAGTTTTCCTGACGCTAACCCTAGTTGTCCTGACGCTAACCCTACTTGTCCTGACGCTAACCCTAGTTGTCCTGACGCTAACCCTAGTTGTCTTGACGCTAACCCTAGTTGTCCTGACGCTAACCCTACTTGTCCTGACGCTAACCCTAGTTGTCCTGACGCTAACCCTACTTGTCCTGACGCTAACCCTACTTGTCCTAACGCTAACCCTAGTTGCCCTGACGCTAACCCTAGTTGTCCTGACGCTAACCCTAGTTGTCCTGACGCTAACCCTAGTTGTCCTGATGCTAACCCTAGTTGTCCTGACGCTAACCCTAGTTGTCCTGACGCTAACTCTACTTGTCCTGACCCTAACCCTAGTTTTCCTGATGCTAACCCTAGTTGTCCTGACGCTAACCCTACTTGTCCTGACGCTGACCCTAGTTGTCCTGACGCTAACCCTAGTTGTCCTGACGCTAATCCTAGTTGTCCTCACGCTAACCCTAGTTGTCCTGACGCTAACCCTACTTGTCCTGACGCTATCCCTAGTTGTCCTGACGCTAACCCTAGTTGTCCTGACGCTAACCCTAGTTGTCCTGACGCTAACCCTACTTGTCCTGATGCTAACCCTAGTTGCCCTGACGCTAACCCTAGTTGTCCTGACGCTAACCCTAGTTGTCCTGACGCTAACCCTAGTTGTCCTGACGCTAACCCTAGTTGTCCTGATGCTAACTCTACTTGTCCTGACGATAACCCTAGTTTTCCTGACGCTAACCCTAGTTGTCCTGACGCTAACCCTACTTGTCCTGACGCTAACCCTACTTGTCCTGACGCTAACCCTAGTTGTCCTGACGCTAACCCTACTTGTCCTGACGCTAACCCTAGTTGTCCTGACGCTAACCCTAGTTGACCTGACACTAACCCTACTTGTCCTAACGCTAACCCTAGTTGCCCTGACGCTAACCCTAGTTGTCCTGACGCTAACCCTAGTTGTCCTGACGCTAACCCTAGTTGTCCTGATGCTAACCCTAGTTGTCCTGACGCTAACCCTAGTTGTCCTGACGCTAACTCTACTTGTCCTGACCCTAACCCTAGTTTTCCTGACGCTAACCCTAGTTGTCCTGACGCTAACCCTACTTGTCCTGACGCTTACCCTAGTTGTCCTGACGCTAACCCTAGTTGTCCTGACGCTAATCCTAGTTGTCCTCACGCTAACCCTAGTTGTCCTGACGCTAACCCTACTTGTCCTGACGCTATCCCTAGTTGTCCTGACGCTAACCCTAGTTGTCCTGACGCTAACCCTAGTTGTCCTGACGCTAACCCTACTTGTCCTGACGCTAACCCTAGTTGTCCTGACGCTAACTCTAGTTGTCCTGACGCTAACCCTACTTGTCCTGACGCTAACCCTAGTTGTCCTGACGCTAACTCTAGTTGTCCTGACGCTAACCCTACATGTCCTGACGCTAACCCTACTTGTCCTGACGCTAACCCTAGTTGTCCTGACGCTAACCATAGTTGTCCTGACGCTAACCCTAGTTGTCCTGACGCTAACCCTGGTTGTCCTGACGCTAACCCTAGTTGACCTGACGCTATCCCTAGTTGTCCTGACGCTAACCCTACTTGTCTTAACGCTAACCCTAGTTGTCCTGACGCTAACCCTAATTGTCCTGACGCTAACCCTACTTGTCCTGACGCTAACCCTAGTTGTCCTGACGCTAAACCTAGTTGTCCTGACGCTAACCCTAGTTGTCCTGACGCTAACCCTAGTTGTCCTGACGCTAACCCTACTTGTCCTGACGCTAACCCTAGTTGCCCTGACGCTAACCCTAGTTGTCCTGACGCTAACCCTAGTTGTCCTGACGCTAACCCTAGTTGTCCTGACGCTAACTCTACTTGTCCTGACGCTAACCCTAGTTTTCCTGACGCTAACCCTAGTTGTCCTGACGCTAATCCTAGTTGTCCTGACGCTAACCCTAGTTGTCCTGACGCTAACCCTACTTGTCCTGACACTAACCCTAGTTGTCCTGACGCTAACCCTAGTTGTCCTGACGCTAACCCTACTTGTCCTGATGCTAACCCTAGTTGTCCTGACGCTAACCCTAGTTGTCCTGACGCTAACCCTACTTGTCCTGACGCTAACCCTAGTTGCCCTGACGCTAACCCTAGTTGTCCTGACGCTAACCCTACTTGTCCTGACGCTAACCCTAGTTGTCCTGACGCTAACCCTAGTTGTCCTGACGCTAACCCTACTTGTCCTGACGCTAACCCTAGTTGTCCTGACGCTAACCCTACTTGTCCTGACGCTAACCCTAGATGCCCTGATGCTAACCCTAGTTGTCCTGACGCTAACCCTAGTTGTCCTGATGCTAACCCAAGTTGTCCTGACGCTAACCCTACTTGTCCTGACGCTAACCCTAGTTGTCCTGACGCTAACCCTACTTGTCCTGACGCTAACCCTAGTTGTCCTGACGCTAACCCTAGTTGTCCTGACGCTAACCCTAGTTGTCCTGACGCTAACCCTAGTTGTCCTGACGCTAACCCTACTTGTCCTGACGCTAACCCTAGTTGTCCTGACGCTAACCCTAGTTGTCCTGACGCTAACCCTAGTTGTCCTGACGCTAACCCTACTTGTCCTGACGCTAACCCTAGTTGCACTGACGCTAACCCTAGTTGTCCTGACGCTAACCCTAGTTGTCCTGACGCTAACCCTACTTGTCCTGACGCTAACCCTAGTTGTCCTGACGCTAACCCTACTTGTCCTGACGCTAACCCTAGTTGTCCTGACGCTAACCCTAGTTGTCTTGACGCTAACCCTACTTGTCCTGACGCTAACCCTAGTTGTCCTGACGCTAACCCTAGTTGTCCTGAAGCTAACCCTAGTTGTCCTGACGCTAACCCTAGTTGTCCTGACGCTAACCCTAGTTGTCCTGACGCTAACCCTAGTTGTCCTGACGCTAACCCTAGTTGTCCTGACGCTATCCCTAGTTGTCCTGATGCTAACCCTACTTGTCCTAACGCTAACCCTAGTTGTCCTGACGCTAACCCTAATTGTCCTGACGCTAACCCTACTTGTCCTGACGCTAACCCTAGTTGTCCTGACGCTAAACCTAGTTGTCCTGACGCTAACCCTAGTTGTCCTGACGCTAACCCTAGTTGATCTGACGCTAACCCTAGTTGTCCTGACGCTAACCCTAGTTGTCCTGACTCTATCCCTAGTTGTCCTGACGCTAACCCTACTTGTCCTGACGCTAACCCTAGTTGTCCTGACGCTAACCCTAGTTGTCCTGACGCTAACCCTAGTTGTCCTGACGCTAACCCTGGTTGTCCTGACGCTAACCCTAGTTGTCCTGACGCTATCCCTAGTTGTCCTGACGCTAACCCTACTTGTCCTAACGCTAACCCTAGTTGTCCTGACGCTAACCCTAATTGTCCTGACGCTAACCCTACTTGTCCTGACGCTAACCCTAGTTGTCCTGACGCTAAACCTAGTTGTCCTGACGCTAACCCTAGTTGTCCTGACGCTAACCCTAGTTGATCTGACGCTAACCCTAGTTGTCCTGACGCTAACCCTAGTTGTCCTGACGCTAACCCTACTTGTCCTGACGCTAACCCTACTTGTCCTGACGCTAACCCTACTTGTCCTGACGCTAACCCTAGTTGTCCTGACGCTAACCATAGTTGTCCTGACGCTAACCCTAGTTGTCCTGACGCTAACCCTAGTTGTCCTGACGCTAACTCTACTTGTCCTGACCCTAACCCTAGTTTTCCTTACGCTAACCCTAGTTGTCCTGACGCTAACCCTACTTGTCCTGACGCTGACCCTAGTTGTCCTGACGCTAACCCTAGTTGTCCTGACGCTAATCCTAGTTGTCCTCACGCTAACCCTAGTTGTCCTGACGCTAACCCTACTTGTCCTGACGCTATCCCTAGTTGTCCTGACGCTAACCCTAGTTGTCCTGACGCTAACCCTAGTTGTCCTGACGCTAACCCTACTTGTCCTGACGCTAACCCTAGTTGCCCTGACGCTAACCATAGTTGTCCTGATGCTAACCCTAGTTGTCCTGACGCTAACCCTAGTTGTCCTGACGCTAACCCTAGTTGTCCTGACGCTAACTCTACTTGTCCTGACGCTAACCCTAGTTTTCCTGACGCTAACCCTAGTTGTCCTGACGCTAACCCTACTTGTCCTGACGCTAACCCTACTTGTCCTGATGCTAACCCTACTTGTCCTGACGCTAACCCTAGTTGTCCTGATGCTAACCCTACTTGTCCTGACGCTAACCCTACTTGTCCTGACGCTAACCCTAGTTGTCCTGACGCTAACCCTACTTGTCCTGACGCTAACCCTAGTTGTCCTGACGCTAACCCTACTTGTCCTGACGCTAACCCTAGTTGTCCTGACGCTAACTCTACTTGTCCTGACGCTAACCCTAGTTTTCCTGACGCTAACCCTAGTTGTCCTGACGCTAACGCTACTTGTCCTGACGCTAACCCTAGTTGTCCTGACGCTAACCCTAGTTGTCCTGACGCTAATCCTAGTTGTCCTGACGCTAACCCTAGTTGTCCTGACGCTAACCCTACTTGTCCTGACGCTAACCCTAGTTGTCCTGACGCTAACCCTAGTTGTCCTGACGCTAACCCTACTTGTCCTGACGCTATCCCTAGTTGTCCTGACGCTAACCCTACTAGTCCTGACGCTAACCCTAGTTGCCCTGACGCTAACCCTAGTTGTCCTGACGATAACCCTAGTTGTCCTGACGCTAACCCTAGTTGTCCTGACGCTAACTCTACTTGTCCTGACGCTAACCCTAGTTTTCCTGACGCTAACCCTAGTTGTCCTGACGCTAATCCTAGTTGTCCTGACGCTAACCCTAGTTGTCCTGACGCTAACCCTACTTGTCCTGACGCTAACCCTAGTTGTCCTGACGCTAACCCTAGTTGTCCTGACGCTAACCCTACTTGTCCTGACGCTAACCCTAGTTGTCCTGACGCTAACCCTAGTTGTCCTGACGCTAACCCTACTTGTCCTGACGCTAACCCTAGTTGCCCTGACGCTAACCCTAGTTGTCCTGACGCTAACCCTACTTGTCCTGACGCTAACCCTAGTTGTCCTGACGCTAACCCTAGTTGTCCTGACGCTAACCCTACTTGTCCTGACGCTAACCCTAGTTGTCCTGACGCTAACCCTACTTGTCCTGACGCTAACCCTAGATGCCCTGACGCTAACCCTAGTTGTCCTGACGCTAACCCTAGTTGTCCTGATGCTAACCCTAGTTGTCCTGACGCTAACCCTACTTGTCCTGACGCTAACCCTAGTTGTCCTGACGCTAACCCTACTTGTCCTGACGCTAACCCTAGTTGTCCTGACGCTAACCCTAGTTGTCCTGACGCTAACCCTAGTTGTCCTGATGCTAACCCTAGTTGTCCTGACGCTAACCCTACTTGTCCTGACGCTAACCCTAGTTGTCCTGACGCTAACCCTAGTTGTCCTGACGCTAACCCTACTTGTCCTGATGCTAACCCTAGTTGCACTGATGCTAACCCTAGTTGTCCTGACGCTAACCCTAGTTGTCCTGACGCTAACCCTAGTTGTCCTGACGCTAACCCTACTTGTCCTGACGCTAACCCTAGTTGTCCTGACGCTAACCCTACTTGTCCTGACGCTAACCCTAGTTGTCCTGACGCTAACCCTAGTTGTCCTGACGCTAACCCTAGTTGTCCTGACGCTAACCCTACTTGTCCTGACGCTAACCCTAGTTGTCCTGACGCTAACCCTAGTTGTCCTGACGCTAACCCTACTTGTCCTGACGCTAACCCTAGTTGTCCTGATGCTAACCCTAGTTGTCCTGAAGCTAACCCTAGTTGTCCTGACGCTAACCCTAGTTGTCCTGACGCTAACCCTAGTTGTCCTGACGCTAACACTAGTTGTCCTGACGCTAACCCTAGTTGTCCTGACGCTAACCCTACTTGTCCTGACGCTAACCCTAGTTGTCCTGACGCTAACCCTAGTTGTCCTGACGCTAACCCTACTTGTCCTGACGCTAACCCTACTTGTCCTGACGCTAACCCTAGTTGTCCTGACGCTAACCCTACTTGTCCTGACGCTAACCCTAGTTGTCCTGACGCTAACCCAACTTGTCCTGACGCTAACCCTAGTTGTCCTGACGCTAACCCTAGTTGTCCTGACGCTAACCCTACTTGTCCTGACGCTAACCCTAGTTGTCCTGACGCTAACCCTAGTTGTCCTGACGCTTACCCTAGTTGTCCTGACGCCAACCCTAGTTGTCCTGACGCTAACCCTAGTTGTCCTGACGCTAACCCTAGTTGTCCTGACGCTAACCCTAGATGTCCTGACGCTAACCCTACTTGTCCTGACGCTAGCCCTGGTTGTCCTGACGCTAACCCTAGTTGTCCTGACGCTAACCCTAGTTGTCCTGACGCTATCCCTAGTTGTCCTGACGCTAACCCTACTTGTCCTAACGCTAACCCTAGTTGTCCTGACGCTAACCCTAATTGTCCTGACGCTAACCCTACTTGTCCTGACGCTAACCCTAGTTGTCCTGACGCTAACCCTAGTTGTCCTGACGCTAACCCTAGTTGTCCTGACGCTAACCCTAGTTGATCTGACGCTAACCCTAGTTGTCCTGACGCTAACCCTAGTTGTCCTGACGCTAACCCTACTTGTCCTGACGCTAACCCTACTTGTCCTGACGCTAACCCTACTTGTCCTGACGCTAACCCTAGTTGTCCTGACGCTAACCATAGTTGTCCTGACGCTAACCCTAGTTGTCCTGACGCTAACCCTACTTGTCCTGACGCTAACCCTAGTTGTCCTGACGCTAACCCTAGTTGTCCTGACCCTAACCCTAGTTGTCCTGACGCTAACACTAGTTGTCCTGACGCTAACCCTAGTTGTCCTGACGCTAACCCTAGTCGTCCTGACGCTAACCCTAGTCGTCCTGACGCTAACCCTAGTTGTCCTGACGCTAACCCTACTTGTCCTGACGCTAACCCTACTTGTCCTGACGCTAACGCTAGTTGTCCTGACGCTAACCCTCGTTGTCCTGACGCTAACTCTAGTTGTCCTGACGCTAACCCTACTTGTCCTGACGCTAACCCTAGTTGTCCTGACGCTAACTCTAGTTGTCCTGACGCTAACCCTACATGTCCTGACGCTAACCCTACTTGTCCTGACGCTAACCCTAGTTGTCCTGACGCTAACTATAGTTGTCCTGACGCTAACCCTAGTTGTCCTGACGCTAACCCTAGTTGTCCTGACGCTAACACTAATTGTCCTGACGCTAACCCTAGTTGTCCTGACGCTAACCCTACTTGTCCTGACGCTAACCCTAGTTGTCCTGACGCTAACCCTACTTGTCCTGACGCTAACCCTACTTGTCCTGACGCTAACCCTACTTGTCCTGACGCTAACCCTAGTTGTCCTGACGCTAACCCTAGTTGTCCTGACGCTAACCCTAGTTGTTCTGACGCTAACCCTAGTTGTCCTGACGCTAACCCTAGTTGTCCTGATGCTAACCCTAGTTGTCCTGACGCTAACCCTAGTTGTCCTGAGGCTAACCCTAGTTGTCCTGACGCTAACCCTAGTTGTCCTGACGCTAACTCTAGTTGTCCTGACGCTAACCCTAGTTGTCCTGACGCTAACTCTAGTTGTCCTGACGCTAACCCTAGTTGTCCTGACGCTAACCCTAGTTGAAATGACGATAACCCTAGTTGTACTGACGCTAACCCTAGTTGTCCTGACGCTAACCCTAGTTGTCCTGACGCTAACACTAGTTGTCCTGACGCTAACCCTAGTCGTCCTGATGCTAACCCGTCGTCCTGACGCTAACCCTAGTCGTCCTGACGCTAACCCTAGTTGTCCTGACGCTAACCCTAGTTGTCCTGACGCTAACCCTAGTTGTCCTGATGCTAACCCTACTTGTCCTGACGCTAACCCTAGTTGTCCTGACGCTAACCCTACTTGTCCTGACGCTAACCCTAGTTGTCCTGATGCTAACCCTACATGTCCTGACGCTAACCCTAGTTGTCCTGACGCTAACCCTAGTTCTCCTGATGCTAACCCTAGTTGTCCTGACGCTAACCCTACTTGTCCTGATGCTAACCCTAGTTGTCCTGATGCTAACCCTAGTTGTCCTGACGAAACCCTACTTGTCCTGACGCTAACCCTAGTTGTCCTGACGCTAACCCTAGTTGTCCTGACGCTAACCCTAGTTGTCCTGACGCTAACCCTAGTAGTCCTGACGCTAACTCTACTTGTCCTGACGCTAACCCTAGTTTTCCTAACGCTAACCCTAGTTGTCCTGACGCTAACCCTACTTGTCCTGAGGCTAACCCTAGTTGTTCTGACGCTAACCCTAGTTGTCCTGACGCTAACCCTAGTTGCCCTGACGCTAACCCTAGTTGTCCTGACGCTAACCCTACTTGTCCTGACGCTAACCCTAGTTGTCCTGACGCTAACCCTTCTTGTCCTGACGCTAACCCTAGTTGTCCTGACGCTAACCCTAGTTGTCCTGACGCTAACCCTACTTGTCCTGACGCTAACCCTAGTTGTCCTGACGCTAACCCTAGTTGTCCTGACGCTAACCCTAGTTGTCCTGACGCTAACCCTACTTGTCCTGACGCTAACCCTACTTGTCCTGACGCTAACCCTAGTTGTCCTTACGCTAACCCTAGTTGTCCGGACGCTAACCCTAGTTGTCCTGACGCTAACCCTAGTTGTCCTGACGTTAACCCTACTTGTCCTGACGCTAACCCTAGTTGTCCTGACGCTAACCCTACTTGTCCTGACGCTAACCCTAGTTGTCCTGACGCTAACCCTAGTTGTCCTGACACTAACCCTAGTTGTCCTGACGCTAACCCTAGTTGATCTGACGCTAACCCTAGTTGTCCTGACGCTAACCCTACTTGTCCTGACTCTAACCCTACTTGTCCTGACGCTAACCGTACTTGTCCTGACGCTAACCATAGTTGTCCTGACGCTAACCCTAGTTGTCCTGACGCTAACCCTAGTTGTCCTGACGCTAACACTAATTGTGCTGAAGCTAACCGTAGTTGTCCTGACGCTAACCCTAGTTGTCCTGACGCTAACCCTACTTGTCCTGACGCTAACCCTAGTTGTCCTGACGCTAACCCTACTTGTCCTGACGCTAACCCTAGTTGTCCTGACGCTGACCCTAGTTGTCCTGACGCTAATCCTAGTTGTCCTCACGCTAACCCTAGTTGTCCTGACGCTAACCCTACTTGTCCTGACGCTAACCCTAGTTGTCCTGATGCTAATCCTAGTTGTCCTGACGCTAACCCTAGTTGTCCTGACGCTAACCCTAGTTGTCCTGACGCTAACCCTAGTTGTCCTGACGCTAACTCTACTTGTCCTGACGCTAACCCTAGTTTTCCTGACGCTAACCCTAGTTGTCCTGACGCTAACCCTACTTGTCCTGACGCTAACCCTAGTTGTCCTGACGCTAACCCTAGTTGTCTTGACGCTAACCCTAGTTGTCCTGACGCTAACCCTACTTGTCCTGACGCTAACCCTAGTTGTCCTGACGCTAACCCTACTTGTCCTGACGCTAACCCTAGTTGTCCTGACGCTAACCCTAGTTGACCTGACGCTAACCCTACTTGTCCTAACGCTAACCCTAGTTGCCCTGACGCTAACCCTAGTTGTCCTGACGCTAACCCTAGTTGTCCTGACGCTAACCCTAGTTGTCCTGATGCTAACCCTAGTTGTCCTGACGCTAACCCTAGTTGTCCTGACGCTAACTCTACTTGTCCTGACCCTAACCCTAGTTTTCCTGATGCTAACCCTAGTTGTCCTGACGCTAACCCTACTTGTCCTGACGCTGACCCTAGTTGTCCTGACGCTAACCCTAGTTGTCCTGACGCTAATCCTAGTTGTCCTCACGCTAACCCTAGTTGTCCTGACGCTAACCCTACTTGTCCTGACGCTATCCCTAGTTGTCCTGACGCTAACCCTAGTTGTCCTGACGCTAACCCTAGTTGTCCTGACGCTAACCCTACTTGTCCTGATGCTAACCCTAGTTGCCCTGACGCTAACCCTAGTTGTCCTGACGCTAACCCTAGTTGTCCTGACGCTAACCCTAGTTGTCCTGACGCTAACCCTAGTTGTCCTGATGCTAACTCTACTTGTCCTGACGATAACCCTAGTTTTCCTGACGCTAACCCTAGTTGTCCTGACGCTAACCCTACTTGTCCTGACGCTAACCCTACTTGTCCTGACGCTAACCCTAGTTGTCCTGACGCTAACCCTACTTGTCCTGACGCTAACCCTAGTTGTCCTGACGCTAACCCTAGTTGACCTGACACTAACCCTACTTGTCCTAACGCTAACCCTAGTTGCCCTGACGCTAACCCTAGTTGTCCTGACGCTAACCCTAGTTGTCCTGACGCTAACCCTAGTTGTCCTGATGCTAACCCTAGTTGTCCTGACGCTAACCCTAGTTGTCCTGACGCTAACTCTACTTGTCCTGACCCTAACCCTAGTTTTCCTGACGCTAACCCTAGTTGTCCTGACGCTAACCCTACTTGTCCTGACGCTTACCCTAGTTGTCCTGACGCTAACCCTAGTTGTCCTGACGCTAATCCTAGTTGTCCTCACGCTAACCCTAGTTGTCCTGACGCTAACCCTACTTGTCCTGACGCTATCCCTAGTTGTCCTGACGCTAACCCTAGTTGTCCTGACGCTAACCCTAGTTGTCCTGACGCTAACCCTACTTGTCCTGACGCTAACCCTAGTTGTCCTGACGCTAACTCTAGTTGTCCTGACGCTAACCCTACTTGTCCTGACGCTAACCCTAGTTGTCCTGACGCTAACTCTAGTTGTCCTGACGCTAACCCTACATGTCCTGACGCTAACCCTACTTGTCCTGACGCTAACCCTAGTTGTCCTGACGCTAACCATAGTTGTCCTGACGCTAACCCTAGTTGTCCTGACGCTAACCCTAGTTGTCCTGACGCTAACACTAATTGTCCTGACGCTAACCCTAGTTGTCCTGACGCTAACCCTAGTTGTCCTGACGCTAACTCTACTTGTCCTGACGCTAACCCTAGTTTTCCTGACGCTAACCCTAGTTGTCCTGACGCTAACCCTACTTGTCCTGACGCTAACCCTAGTTGTCCTGACGCTAACCCTAGTTGTCCTGACGTTAACCCTAGTTGTCCTGACGCTAACCCTACTTGTCCTGACGCTAACCCTAGTTGTCCTGACGCTAACCCTAGTTGTCCTGACGCTAACCCTACTTGTCCTGACGCTAACCCTACTTGTCCTGACGCTAACCCTACTTGTCCTGATGCTAACCCTAGTTGCCCTGACGCTAACCCTAGTTCTCCTGACGCTAACCCTAGTTGTCCTGACGCTAACCCTAGTTGTCCTGACGCTAACCCTAGTTGTCCTGACGCTAACCCTAGTTGTCCTGATGCTAACCCTACATGTCCTGACGCTAACCCTAGTTGTCCTGACGCTAACCCTAGTTGTCCTGACGCAAACCCTAGTTGTCCTGACGCTAACCCTACTTGTCCTGACGCTAACCCTAGTTGTCCTGATGCTAACCCTACTTGTCCTGACGCTAACCCTAGTTGTCCTGACGCTAACCCTAGTTGTCCTGACGCTAACCCTAGTTGTCCTGACGCTAACCCTAGTTGTCCTGACGCTAACCCTACATGTCCTGACGCTAACCCTAGTTGTCCTGACGCTAACCCTAGTTGTCCTGACGCAAACCCTAGTTGTCCTGACGCTAACCCTACTTGTCCTGACGCTAACCCTAGTTGTCCTGATGCTAACCCTACTTGTCCTGACGCTAACCCTAGTTGTCCTGACGCTAACCCTAGTTGTCCTGACGCTAACCCTACTTGTCCTGATGCTAACCCTAGTTGTCCTGACGCTAACCCTAGTTGTCCTGACGCTAACATTAGTTGTCCTGACGCTAACCCTAGTTGTCCTGACGCTAACCCTAGTTGTCCTGACGCTAACCCTAGTTGTCCTGATGCTAACTCTACTTGTCCTGACGCTAACCCTAGTTTTCCTGACGCTAACCCTAGTTGTCCTGACGCTAACCCTACTTGTCCTGACGCTAACCCTAGTTGTCCTGACGCTAACCCTAGTTGTCTTGACGCTAACCCTAGTTGTCCTGACGCTAACCCTACTTGTCCTGACGCTAACCCTAGTTGTCCTGACGCTAACCCTACTTGTCCTGACGCTAACCCTAGTTGTCCTGACGCTAACCCTAGTTGTCCTGACGCTAACCCTAGTTGTCCTGACGCTAACCCTACTTGTCCTGACGCTAACCCTAGTTGCCCTGACGCTAACCCTAGTTGTCCTGACGCTAACCCTAGTTGTCCTGACGCTAACCCTAGTTGTCCTGACGCTAACCCTAGTTGTCCTGACGCTAACCCTAGTTGTCCTGACGCTAACTCTACTTGTCCTGACGCTAACCCTAGTTTTCCTGACGCTAACCATAGTTGTCCTGACGCTAACCCTACTTGTCCTGACGCTAACCCTAGTTGTCCTGACGCTGACCCTAGTTGTCCTGACGCTAATCCTAGTTGTCCTCACGCTAACCCTAGTTGTCCTGACGCTAACCCTACTTGTCCTGACGCTAACCCTAGTTGTCCTGATGCTAATCCTAGTTGTCCTGACGCTAACCCTAGTTGTCCTGACGCTAACCCTAGTTGTCCTGATGCTAACCCTAGTTGTCCTGACGCTAACTCTACTTGTCCTGACGCTAACCCTAGTTTTCCTGACGCTAACCCTAGTTGTCCTGACGCTAACCCTACTTGTCCTGACGCTAACCCTAGTTGTCCTGACGCTAACCCTAGTTGTCTTGACGCTAACCCTAGTTGTCCTGACGCTAACCCTACTTGTCCTGACGCTAACCCTAGTTGTCCTGACGCTAACCCTACTTGTCCTGACGCTAACCCTAGTTGTCCTGACGCTAACCCTAGTTGACCTGACGCTAACCCTACTTGTCCTAACGCTAACCCTAGTTGCCCTGACGCTAACCCTAGTTGTCCTGACGCTAACCCTAGTTGTCCTGACGCTAACCCTAGTTGTCCTGACGCTAACCCTAGTTGTCCTGACGCTAACTCTACTTGTCCTGACCCTAACCCTAGTTTTCCTGATGCTAACCCTAGTTGTCCTGACGCTAACCCTACTTGTCCTGACGCTGACCCTAGTTGTCCTGACGCTAACCCTAGTTGTCCTGACGCTAATCCTAGTTGTCCTCACGCTAACCCTAGTTGTCCTGACGCTAACCCTACTTGTCCTGACGCTATCCCTAGTTGTCCTGACGCTAACCCTAGTTGTCCTGACGCTAACCCTAGTTGTCCTGACGCTAACCCTACTTGTCCTGATGCTAACCCTAGTTGCCCTGACGCTAACCCTAGTTGTCTTGACGCTAACCCTAGTTGTCCTGACGCTAACCCTAGTTGTCCTGACGCTAACCCTAGTTGTCCTGATGCTAACTCTACTTGTCCTGACGATAACCCTAGTTTTCCTGACGCTAACCCTAGTTGTCCTGACGCTAACCCTACTTGTCCTGACGCTAACCCTACTTGTCCTGACGCTAACCCTACTTGTCCTGACGCTAACCCTAGTTGTCCTGACGCTAACCCTACTTGTCCTGACGCTAACCCTAGTTGTCCTGACGCTAACCCTAGTTGACCTGACACTAACCCTACTTGTCCTAACGCTAACCCTAGTTGCCCTGACGCTAACCCTAGTTGTCCTGACGCTAACCCTAGTTGTCCTGACGCTAACCCTAGTTGTCCTGATGCTAACCCTAGTTGTCCTGACGCTAACCCTAGTTGTCCTGACGCTAACTCTACTTGTCCTGACCCTAACCCTAGTTTTCCTGACGCTAACCCTAGTTGTCCTGACGCTAACCCTACTTGTCCTGACGCTGACCCTAGTTGTCCTGACGCTAACCCTAGTTGTCCTGACGCTAATCCTAGTTGTCCTCACGCTAACCCTAGTTGTCCTGACGCTAACCCTACTTGTCCTGACGCTATCCCTAGTTGTCCTGACGCTAACCCTAGTTGTCCTGACGCTAACCCTAGTTGTCCTGACGCTAACCCTACTTGTCCTGACGCTAACCCTAGTTGTCCTGACGCTAACTCTAGTTGTCCTGACGCTAACCCTACTTGTCCTGACGCTAACCCTAGTTGTCCTGACGCTAACTCTAGTTGTCCTGACGCTAACCCTACATGTCCTGACGCTAACCCTACTTGTCCTGACGCTAACCCTAGTTGTCCTGACGCTAACCATAGTTGTCCTGACGCTAACCCTAGTTGTCCTGACGCTAACCCTAGTTGTCCTGACGCTAACACTAATTGTCCTGACGCTAACCCTAGTTGTCCTGACGCTAACCCTAGTTGTCCTGACGCTAACCCTAGTTGTCCTGACGCTAACTCTACTTGTCCTGACGCTAACCCTAGTTTTCCTGACGCTAACCCTAGTTGTCCTGACGCTAACCCTACTTGTCCTGACGCTAACCCTAGTTGTCCTGACGCTAACCCTAGTTGTCCTGACGTTAACCCTAGTTGTCCTGACGCTAACCCTACTTGTCCTGACGCTAACCCTAGTTGTCCTGACGCTAACCCTACTTGTCCTGACGCTAACCCTACTTGTCCTGACGCTAACCCTACTTGTCCTGACGCTAACCCTAGTTGTCCTGACGCTAACCCTACTTGTCCTGATGCTAACCCTAGTTGTCCTGACGCTAACCCTAGTTGTCCTGACGCTAACATTAGTTGTCCTGACGCTAACCCTAGTTGTCCTGACGCTAACCCTAGTTGTCCTGATGCTAACTCTACTTGTCCTGACGCTAACCCTAGTTTTCCTGACGCTAACCCTAGTTGTCCTGATGCTAACCCTACTTGTCCTGACGCTAACCCTAGTTGTCCTGACGCTAACCCTAGTTGTCTTGACGCTAACCCTAGTTGTCCTGACGCTAACCCTACTTGTCCTGACGCTAACCCTAGTTGTCCTGACGCTAACCCTAGTTGTCCTGACGCTAACCCTACTTGTCCTGACGCTAACCCTAGTTGTCCTGACGCTAACCCTAGTTGTCCTGACGCTAACCCTACTTGTCCTGACGCTAACCCTAGTTGCCCTGACGCTAACCCTAGTTGTCCTGACGCTAACCCTAGTTGTCCTGACGCTAACCCTAGTTGTCCTGACGCTAACCCTAGTTGTCCTGACGCTAACCCTAGTTGTCCTGACGCTAACTCTACTTGTCCTGACGCTAACCCTAGTTTTCCTGACGCTAACCCTAGTTTTCCTGACGCTAACCCTACTTGTCCTGACGCTAACCCTAGTTGTCCTGACGCTGACCCTAGTTGTCCTGACGTTAATCCTAGTTGTCCTCACGCTAACCCTAGTTGTCCTGACGCTAAACCTACTTGTCCTGACGCTAACCCTAGTTGTCCTGATGCTAATCCTAGTTGTCCTGACGCTAACCCTAGTTGTCCTGACGCTAACCCTAGTTGTCCTGACGCTAACCCTAGTTGTCCTGACGCTAACTCTACTTGTCCTGACGCTAACCCTAGTTTTCCTGACGCTAACCCTAGTTGTCCTGACGCTAACCCTACTTGTCCTGACGCTAACCCTAGTTGTCCTGACGCTAACCCTAGTTGTCTTGACGCTAACCCTAGTTGTCCTGACGCTAACCCTACTTGTCCTGACGCTAACCCTAGTTGTCCTGACGCTAACCCTACTTGTCCTGACGCTAACCCTAGTTGTCCTGACGCTAACCCTAGTTGACCTGACGCTAACCCTACTTGTCCTAACGCTAACCCTAGTTGCCCTGACGCTAACCCTAGTTGTCCTGACGCTAACCCTAGTTGTCCTGACGCTAACCCTAGTTGTCCTGACGCTAACCCTAGTTGTCCTGACGCTAACTCTACTTGTCCTGACCCTAACCCTAGTTTTCCTGATGCTAACCCTAGTTGTCCTGACGCTAACCCTACTTGTCCTGACCCTGACCCTAGTTGTCCTGACGCTAACCCTAGTTGTCCTGACGCTAATCCTAGTTGTCCTCACGCTAACCCTAGTTGTCCTGACGCTAACCCTACATGTCCTGATGCTATCCCTAGTTGTCCTGACGCTAACCCTAGTTGTCCTGACGCTAACCCTAGTTGTCCTGACGCTAACCCTACTTGTCCTGACGCTAACCCTAGTTGCCCTGACGCTAACCCTAGTTGTCCTGACGCTAACCCTAGTTGTCCTGACGCTAACCCTAGTTGTCCTGACGCTAACCCTAGTTGTCCTGATGCTAACTCTACTTGTCCTGACGATAACCCTAGTTTTCCTGACGCTAACCCTAGTTGTCCTGACGCTAACCCTACTTGTCCTGACGCTAACCCTACTTGTCCTGACGCTAACCCTACTTGTCCTGACGCTAACCCTAGTTGTCCTGACGCTAACCCTACTTGTCCTGACGCTAACCCTAGTTGTCCTGACGCTAACCCTAGTTGACCTGACACTAACCCTACTTGTCCTAACGCTAACCCTAGTTGCCCTGACGCTAACCCTAGTTGTCCTGACGCTAACCCTAGTTGTCCTGACGCTAACCCTAGTTGTCCTGACGCTAACCCTAGTTGTCCTGACGCTAACTCTACTTGTCCTGACCCTAACCCTAGTTTTCCTGACGCTAACCCTAGTTGTCCTGACGCTAACCCTACTTGTCCTGACGCTGACCCTAGTTGTCCTGACGCTAACCCTAGTTGTCCTGACGCTAATCCTAGTTGTCCTCACGCTAACCCTAGTTGTCCTGACGCTAACCCTACTTGTCCTGACGCTATCCCTAGTTGTCCTGACGCTAACCCTAGTTGTCCTGACGCTAACCCTAGTTGTCCTGACGCTAACCCTACTTGTCCTGACGCTAACCCTAGTTGCCCTGACGCTAACCCTAGTTGTCCTGACGCTAACCCTAGTTGTCCTGACGCTAACCCTAGTTGTCCTGACGCTAACCCTAGTTGTCCTGATGCTAACTCTACTTGTCCTGACGCTAACCCTAGTTTTCCTGACGCTAACCCTAGTTGTCCTGACGCTAACCCTACTTGTCCTGACGCTAACCCTACTTGTCCTGACGCTAACCCTAGTTGTCCTGACGCTAACCCTAGTTGTCCTGACGCTAACCCTACTTGTCCTGACGCTAACCCTAGTTGTCCTGACGCTAACCCTAGTTGTCCTGACGCTAACCCTACTTGTCCTGACGCTAACCCTAGTTGTCCTGACGCTAACCCTACTTGTCCTGACGCTAACCCTAGTTGCCCTGACGCTAACCCTAGTTCTCCTGACGCTAACCCTAGTTGTCCTGACGCTAACCCTAGTTGTCCTGACGCTAACCCTACTTGTCCTGACGCTAACCCTACTTGTCCTGACGCTAACCCTAGTTGTCCTGACGCTAACCCTAGTTGTCCTGACGCTACCCCTACTTGTCCTGACGCTAACCCTAGTTGTCCTAACGCTAACCCTAGTTGTCCTGACGCTAACCCTACTTGTCCTGACGCTATCCCTAGTTGTCCTGACGCTAACCCTACTTGTCCTGACGCTAACCCTAGTTGCCCTGACGCTAAACCTAGTTGTCCTGACGCTAACCCTAGTTGTCCTGACGCTAACCCTAGTTGTCCTGACGCTAACCCTAGTTGTCCTGACGCTAACCCTAGTTGTCCTTACGCTAACTCTACTTGTCCTGACGCTAACCCTAGTTTTCCTGACGCTAACCCTAGTTGTCCTGACGCTAACCCTACTTGTCCTGACGGTAACCCTAGTTGTCCTGACGCTAACCCTAGTCCTGATGCTAACCCTAGTTGTCCTGACGCTAACCCTACTTCTCCTGACGCTAACCCTAGTTGTCCTGACGCTAACCCTAGTTGTCCTGACGCTAACCCTACTTGTCCTGACGCTAACCCTAGTTGTCCTGACGCTAACCCTAGTTGTCCTGACGCTAACCCTAGTTGTCCTGACGCTAACCCTACTTGTCCTGACGCTAACCCTACTTGCCCTGACGCTAACCCTAGTTCTCCTGACGCTAACCCTAGTTGTCCTGACGCTAACCCTAGTTGTCCTGACGCTAACCCTAGTTGTCCTGACGCTAACTCTAGTTGTCCTGACGCTAACCCTAGTTGTCCTGACGCTAATTCTACTTGTCCTGACGCTAACCCTAGTATTCCTGATGCTAACCCTAGTTGTCCTGACGCTAACCCTACTTGTCCTGACGCTAACCCTAGTTGTCCTGATGCTAACCCTAGTTGTCCTGACGCTAATCCTAGTTGTCCTGACGCTAACCCTAGTTGTCCTGACGCTAACACCAATTGTCCTGACGCTAACCCTAGTTGCCCTGACGCTAACCCTAGTTGTCCTGACGCTAACCCTACTTGTCCTGACGCTAACCCTACTTGTCCTGACGCTAACCCTAGTTGTCCTGACGCTAACCCTAGTTGTCCTGATGCTAACCCTACTTGTCCTGACGCTAACCCTAGTTGCCCTGACGCTAACCCTAGTTGTCCTGACGCTAACCCTAGTTGTCCTGACGCTAACCCTACTTGTCCTGACGCTAACCCTAGTTGTCCTGACGCTAACCCTAGTTGTCCTGACGCTAACCCTACTTGTCCTGACGCTAACCCTAGTTGTCCTGATGCTAACCCTAGTTGTCCTGACGCTCACCCTAGTTGTCCTGACGCTAACCCTAGTTGTCCTGACGCTAACCCTACTTGTCCTGACGCTAACCCTACTTGTCCTGACACTTACCCTAGTTGTCCTGACGCTAACCCTAGTTGTCCTGACGCTAACCCTAGTTGTCCTGACGCTAACCCTAGTTGTCCTGAAGCTAACCCTAGTTGTCTTGACGCTAACCCTACTTGTCCTGACGCTAACCCTACTTGTCCTGACGCTAACCCTAGTTGTCCTGACGCTAACCCTAGTTGTCCTGACGCTAACCCTAGTTGTCCTGACGCTAACCCTACTTGTCCTGACGCTAACCCTAGTTGCCCTGACGCTAACCCTAGTTGTCCTGACGCTAACCCTAGTTGTCCTGACGCTAACTCTACTTGTCCTGACGCTAACCCTAGTTGTCCTCACGCTAACCCTAGTTGTCCTGATGCTAACCCTACTTGTCCTGACGCTAACCCTAGTTGTCCTGACGCTAACCCTAGTTGTCCTGATGCTAACCCTACTTGTCCTGACGCTAACCCTACTTGTCCTGACGCTAACCCTAGTTGTCCTGACGCTAACCCTAGTTGTCCTGACGCTAACCCTACTTGTCCTGACGCTAACCCTAGTTGTCCTGACGCTAACCCTAGTTGTCCTGGCGCTAACCCTACTTGTCCTGACGCTAACCCTAGTTGCCTTGACGTTAACCCTAGTTCTCCTGACGCTAACCCTAGTTGTCCTGACGCTAACCCTAGTTGTCCTGACGCTAACCCTAGTTGTCCTGACGCTAACCCTAGTTGTCCTGACGCTAACCCTGGTTGTCCTGACGCTAACTCTACTTGTCCTGCAGCTAACCCTAGTTTTCCTGACGCTAACCCTAGTTGTCCTGACGCTAACCCTACTTGTCCTGACGCTAACCCTAGTTGTCCTGACGCTAACCCTAGTTGTCCTGACGCTAATCCTAGTTGTCCTAACGCTAACCCTAGTTGTCCTGACGCTAACCCTACTTGTCCTGACGCTAACCCTAGTTGTCCTGACGCTAACCCTACTTGTCCTGACGCTAACCCTAGTTGTCCTGACGCTAACCCTAGTTGTCCTGATGCTAACCCTACTTGTCCTGACGCTAACCCTAGTTGCACTGAAGCTAACCCTAGTTGTCCTGACGCTAACCCTAGTTGTCCTGACGCTAACCCTAGTTGTCCTGACGCTAACCCTAGTTGTCCTGATGCTAACCCTAGTTGTCCTGACGCTAACTCTACTTGCCCTGACGCTAACCCTAGTTTTCCTGACGCTAACCCTAGTTGTCCTGACGCTAACCCTACTTGTCCTGACGCTAACCCTAGTTGTCCTGACGCTAACCCTAGTTGTCCTGACGCTAACCCTAGTTGTCCTGACGCAAACCCTACTTGTCTTGACGCTAACCCTAGTTGTCCTGACGCTAACCCTAGTTGTCCTGACGCTAACCCTACTTGTCCTGACGCTAACCCTACTTGTCCTGACGCTAACCCTAGTTGTCCTGACGCTAACCCTAGTTGTCCTGACGCTAACCCTACTTGTCCTGAGGCTAACCCTAGTTGCCCTGACGCTAACCCTAGTTCTCCTGACGCTAACCCTAGTTGTCCTGATGCTAACCCTAGTTGTCCTGACGCTAACCCTAGTTGTCCTGAAACTAACTCTACTTGTCCTGACGCTAACCCTAGTTTTCCTGACGCTAACCCTAGTTGTCCTGACGCTAACCCTACTTGTCCTGACTCTAACCCTACTTGTCCTGACGCTAACCCTAGTTGTCCTGACGCTAATCCTAGTTGTCCTGACGCTAACCCTAGTTGTCCTGACGCTAACCCTACTTGTCCTGACGCTAACCCTAGTTTTCCTGACGCTAACCCTAGTTGTCCTGACGCTAACCCTAGTTGTCCTGACGCTAACCCTAGTTGTCCTGACGCTAACCCTACTTGTCCTGACGCTAACCCTAGTTGCCCTGACGCTAACCCTAGTTGTCCTGACGCTAACCCTACTTGTCCTGACGCTAACACTAGTTGTCCTGACGCTAACCCTAGTTGTCCTGACGCTAACCCTACTTGTCCTGACGCTAACCCTAGTTGTCCTGACGCTAACCCTAGTTGTCCTGACGCTAACCCTAGTTGTCCTGACGCTAACCCTAGTTGTCCTGACGCTAACCCTACTTGTCCTGACGCTAACCCTACTTGTCCTGACGCTAACCCTAGTTGTCCTGACGCTAACCCTACTTGTCCTGACGCTAACCCTACTTGTCCTGACGCTAACCCTAGTTGCACTGACGCTAACCCAAGTTGTCCTGACGCTAACCCTAGTTGTCCTGACGCTAACCCTAGTTGTCCTGACGCTAACCCTACTTGTCCTGACGCTAACCCTAGTTGTCCTGACGCTAACCCTAGTTGTCCTGACGCTAACCCTACTTGTCCTGACGCTAACCCTAGTTGTCCTGACGCTAACCCTAGTTGTCCTGACGCTAACCCTAGTTGTCCTGACGCTAACCCTACTTGTCCTGACGCTAACCCTAGTTGTCCTGACGCTAACCCTAGTTGTCCTGACGCTAACCCTAGTTGTCCTGAAGCTAACCCTAGTTGTCCTGACGCTAACCCTAGTTGTCCTGATGCTAACCCTACTTGTCTTGATGCTAACCCTAGTTGTCCTGACGCTAACCCTAGTTGTCCTGACGCTAACCCTAGTTTTCCTGACGCTAACCCTACTTGTCCTGACGCTAACCCTAGTTGCCCTGACGCTAACCCTAGTTGTCCTGATGCTAACCCTAGTTGTCCTGACGCTAACCCTAGTTGTCCTGAAGCTAACCCTAGTTGTCCTGACACTAACCCTAGTTGTCCTGACGCTAACCCTAGTTGTCCTGACGCTAACTCTACTTGTCCTGACGCTAACCCTAGTTGTCCTCACGCTAACCCTAGTTGTCCTGACGCTAACCCTACTTGTCCTGACGCTAACCCTAGTTGTCCTGACGCTAACCCTAGTTGTCCTGACGCTAACCCTACTTGTCCTGACGCTAACCCTAGTTGTCCTGACGCTAACCCTAGTTGTCCTGACGCTAACCCTACTTGTCCTGACGCTAACCCTAGTTGTCCTGACGCTAACCCTAGTTGTCCTGACGCTAACCCTAGTTGTCCTGACGCTAACCCTACTTGTCCTGACGCTAACCCTAGTTGCCCTGACGCTAAACCTAGTTCTCCTGACGCTAACCCTAGTTGTCCTGACGCTAACCCTAGTTGTCCTGACGCTAACCCTAGTTGTCCTGACGCTAACCCTAGTTATCCTGACGCTAACTCTACTTGTCCTGACGCTAACCCTAGTTTTCCTGACGCTAACCCTAGTTGTCCTGACGCTAACCCTACTTGTCCTGACGCTAAAACTAGTTGTCCTGACGCTAACCCTAGTTGTCCTGACGCTAATCCTAGTTGTCCTGACGCTAACCCTAGTTGTCCTGACGCTAACCCTAGTTGTCCTGACGCTAACCCTAGTTGTCCTGACGCTAACCCTACTTGTCCTCACGCTAACCCTAGTTGTCCTGACGCTAACCCTAGTTGTCCTGACGCTAAACCTAGTTGTCCTGACGCTAACCCTACTTGTCCTGACGCTAACCCTAGTTGCCCTGACGCTAACCCTAGTTGTCCTGACGCTAACCCTAGTTGTCCTGACGCTAACCCTAGTTGTCCTGACGCTAACTCTACTTGTCCTGACGCTAACCCTAGTTTTCCTGACGCTAACCCTAGTTGTCCTGACGCTAACCCTACTTGTCCTGACGCTAACCCTAGTTGTCCTGACGCTAACCCTACTTGTCCTGACGCTAAGCCTAGTTGTCCTGACGCTAACCCTAGTTGTCCTGACGCTAACCCTACTTGTCCTGACGCTAACCCTAGTTGTCCTCACGCTAACCCTAGTTGTCCTGACGCTAACCCTAGATGTCCTGACGCTAACCCTACTTGTCCTGAGGCTAACCCTAGTTGCCCTGACGCTAACCCTAGTTCTCCTGATGCTAACCCTAGTTGTCCTGACGCTAACCCTAGTTGTCCTGACGCTAACCCTAGTTGTCCTGACGCTAACTCTACTTGTCCTGACGCTAACCCTAGTTTTCTTGACGCTAACCCTAGTTGTCCTGATGCTAACCCTACTTGTCCTGACGCTAACCCTAGTTGTCCTGACGCTAACCCTAGTTGTCCTGATGCTAATCCTAGTTGTCCTGACGCTAACCCTAGTTGTCCTGACGCTAACCCTACTTGTCCTGACGCTAACCCTAGTTGTCCTGACGCTAACCCTAGTTGTCCTGACGCTAACCCTACTTGTCCTGACGCTAACCCTAGTTGTCCTGACGCTAACCCTAGTTGTCCTGACGCTAACCCTACTTGTCCTGACGCTAACACTAGTTGCCCTGACGCTAACCCTAGTTGTCCTGACGCTAACCCTACTTGTCCTGACGCTAACCCTAGTTGTCCTGACGCTAACCCTAGTTGTCCTGACGCTAACCCTACTTGTCCTGATGCTAACCCTAGTTGTCCTGACGCTAACCCTAGTTGTCCTGACGCTAACCCTACTTGTCCTGACGCTAACCCTAGATGCCCTGACGCTAACCCTAGTTGTCCTGACGCTAACCCTAGTTGTCCTGACGCTAACCCTAGTTGTCCTGATGCTAACCCTACTTGTCCTGACGCTAACCCTAGTTGTCCTGGCGCTAACCCTAGTTGTCCTGACGCTAACCCTACTTGTCCTGACGCTAACCCTAGTTGTCCTGACGCTAACCCTAGTTGTCCTGACGCTAACCCTACTTGTCCTGATGCTAACCCTACTTGTCCTGACGCTAACCCTAGTTGTCCTGACGCTAACCCTAGTTGTCCTGAAGCTAACCCTAGTTGTCCTGACGCTAACCCTACTTGTCCTGACGCTAACCCTAGTTGTCCTGACGCTAACCCTAGTTGTCCTGACGCTAACCCTAGTTGTCCTGACGCTAACCCTACTTGTCCTGACGCTAACCCTAGTTGCCCTGACGCTAACCCTAGTTGTCCTGACACTAACCCTAGTTGTCCTGACGCTAACCCTAGTTGTCCTGACACTAACCCTAGTTGTCCTGACGCTAACCCTAGTTGTCCTGACGCTAACTCTACTTGTCCTGATGCTAACCCTAGTTTTCCTGACGCTAACCCTAGTTGTCCTGACGCTAACCCTACTTGTCCTGACGCTAACCCTACTTGTCCTGACGCTAACCCTAGTTGTCCTGACGCTAACCCTAGTTGTCCTGACGCTAACCCTACTTGTCCTGACGCTAACCCTAGTTGTCCTGACGCTAACCCTACTTGTCCTGACGCTAACCCTAGTTGTCCTGACGCTAACCCTAGTTGTCCTGACGCTAACCCTAGTTGTCCTGACGCTAACCCTACTTGTCCTGACGCTAACCCTAGTTGCCCTGACGCTAACCCTAGTTCTCCTGACGCTAACCCTAGTTGTCCTGACGCTAACCCTAGTTGTCCTGACGCTAACCCTAGTTGTACTGACGCTAACCCTAGTTGTCCTGACGCTAACTCTACTTGTCCTGACGCTAACCCTAGTTTTCCTGACGCTAACCCTAGTTGTCCTGACGCTAACCCTACTTGTCCTGACGATAACCCTAGTTGTCCTGACGCTAACCCTAGTTGTCCTGACGCTAATCCTAGTTGTCCTGACTCTAACCCTAGTTGTCCTGACGCTAACCCTACTTGTCCTGACGCTAACCCTAGTTGCCCTGACGCTAACCCTAGTTCTCCTGACGCTAACCCTAGTTGTCCTGACGCTAACCCTAGTTGTCCTGACGCTAACCCTAGTTGTCCTGACGCTAATTCTACTTGTCCTGACGCTAACCCTAGTTTTCCTGACGCTAACCCTAGTTGTCCTGACGCTAACCCTACTTGTCCTGACGCTAACCCTAGTTGTCCTGACGCTAACCCTAGTTGCCCTGACGCTAATCCTAGTTGTCCTGACGCTAACCCTAGTTGTCCTGACGCTAACCCTACTTGTCCTGACGCTAACCCTAGTTGTCCTGACGCTAACCCTAGTTGTCCTGACGCTAACCCTACTTGTCCTGACGCTAAACCTAGTTGTCCTGACGCTAACCCTACTTGTCCTGACGCTAACCCTAGTTGTCCTGACGCTAACCCTACTTGTCCTGACGCTAACCCTAGTTGTCCTGACGCTAACCCTAGTTGTCCTGATGCTAACCCTACTTGTCCTGACGCTAACCCTAGTTGCACTGAAGCTAACCCTAGTTGTCCTGACGCTAACCCTAGTTGTCCTGACGCTAACCCTAGTTGTCCTGATGCTAACCCTAGTTGTCCTGACGCTAACTCTACTTGCCCTGACGCTAACCCTAGTTTTCCTGACGCTAACCCTAGTTGTCCTGACGCTAACCCTACTTGTCCTGACGCTAACCCTAGTTGTCCTGACGCTAACCCTAGTTGTCCTGACGCTAACCCTAGTTGTCCTGACGCAAACCCTACTTGTCTTGACGCTAACCCTAGTTGTCCTGACGCTAACCCTAGTTGTCCTGACGCTAACCCTACTTGTCCTGACGCTAACCCTAGTTGTCCTGACGCTAACCCTAGTTGTCCTGACGCTAACCCTAGTTGTCCTGACGCTAACCCTACTTGTCCTGAGGCTAACCCTAGTTGCCCTGACGCTAACCCTAGTTCTCCTGACGCTAACCCTAGTTGTCCTGATGCTAACCCTAGTTGTCCTGACGCTAACCCTAGTTGTCCTGAAACTAACTCTACTTGTCCTGACGCTAACCCTAGTTTTCCTGACGCTAACCCTAGTTGTCCTGACGCTAACCCTACTTGTCCTGACGCTAACCCTAGTTGTCCTGACGCTAACCCTAGTTGTCCTGACGCTAATCCTAGTTGTCCTGACGCTAACCCTAGTTGTCCTGACGCTAACCCTACTTGTCCTGACGCTAACCCTAGTTTTCCTGACGCTAACCCTAGTTGTCCTGACGCTAACCCTAGTTGTCCTGACGCTAACCCTAGTTGTCCTGACGCTAACCCTACTTGTCCTGACGCTAACCCTAGTTGCCCTGACGCTAACCCTAGTTGCCCTGACGCTAACCCTAGTTGTCCTGACGCTAACCCTACTTGTCCTGACGCTAACACTAGTTGTCCTGACGCTAACCCTAGTTGTCCTGACGCTAACCCTACTTGTCCTGACGCTAACCCTAGTTGTCCTGACGCTAACCCTAGTTGTCCTGACGCTAACCCTACTTGTCCTGACGCTAACCCTAGTTGTCCTGACGCTAACCCTAGTTGTCCTGACGCTAACCCTACTTGTCCTGACGCTAACCCTACTTGTCCTGACGCTAACCCTAGTTGCACTGACGCTAACCCAAGTTGTCCTGACGCTAACCCTAGTTGTCCTGACGCTAACCCTAGTTGTCCTGACGCTAACCCTACTTGTCCTGACGCTAACCCTAGTTGTCCTGACGCTAACCCTAGTTGTCCTGACGCTAACCCTACTTGTCCTGACGCTAACCCTAGTTGTCCTGACGCTAACCCTAGTTGTCCTGAAGCTAACCCTAGTTGTCCTGACGCTAACCCTACTTGTCCTGACGCTAACCCTAGTTGTCCTGACGCTAACCCTAGTTGTCCTGACGCTAACCCTAGTTGTCCTGACGCTAACCCTAGTTGTCCTGAAGCTAACCCTAGTTGTCCTGACGCTAACCCTAGTTGTCCTGATGCTAACCCTACTTGTCCTGATGCTAACCCTAGTTGTCCTGACGCTAACCCTAGTTGTCCTGACGCTAACCCTAGTTTTCCTGACGCTAACCCTACTTGTCCTGACGCTAACCCTAGTTGCCCTGACGCTAACCCTAGTTGTCCTGATGCTAACCCTAGTTGTCCTGACGCTAACCCTAGTTGTCCTGAAGCTAACCCTAGTTGTCCTGACACTAACCCTAGTTGTCCTGACGCTAACCCTAGTTGTCCTGACGCTAACTCTACTTGTCCTGACGCTAACCCTAGTTGTCCTCACGCTAACCCTAGTTGTCCTGACGCTAACCCTACTTGTCCTGACGCTAACCCTAGTTGTCCTGACGCTAACCCTAGTTGTCCTGACGCTAACCCTACTTGTCCTGACGCTAACCCTAGTTGTCCTGACGCTAGCCCTAGTTGTCCTGACGCTAACCCTACTTGTCCTGACGCTAACCCTAGTTGTCCTGACGCTAACCCTAGTTGTCCTGACGCTAACCCTAGTTGTCCTGACGCTAACCCTACTTGTCCTGACGCTAACCCTAGTTGCCCTGACGCTAACCCTAGTTCTCCTGACGCTAACCCTAGTTGTCCTGACGCTAACCCTAGTTGTCCTGACGCTAACCCTAGTTGTCCTGACGCTAACCCTAGTTATCCTGACGCTAACTCTACTTGTCCTGACGCTAACCCTAGTTTTCCTGACGCTAACCCTAGTTGTCCTGACGCTAACCCTACTTGTCCTGACGCTAAAACTAGTTGTCCTGACGCTAACCCTAGTTGTCCTGACGCTAATCCTAGTTGTCCTGACGCTAACCCTAGTTGTCCTGACGCTAACCCTAGTTGTCCTGACGCTAACCCTACTTGTCCTCACGCTAACCCTAGTTGTCCTGACGCTAACCCTAGTTGTCCTGACGCTAAACCTAGTTGTCCTGACGCTAACCCTACTTGTCCTGACGCTAACCCTAGTTGCCCTGACGCTAACCCTAGTTGTCCTGACGCTAACCCTAGTTGTCCTGACGCTAACCCTAGTTGTCCTGACGCTAACTCTACTTGTCCTGACGCTAACCCTAGTTTTCCTGACGCTAACCCTAGTTGTCCTGACGCTAACCCTACTTGTCCTGACGCTAACCCTAGTTGTCCTGACGCTAACCCTACTTGTCCTGACGCTAACCCTAGTTGTCCTGACGCTAACCCTAGTTGTCCTGACGCTAACCCTACTTGTCCTGACGCTAATCCTAGTTGTCCTCACGCTAACCCTAGTTGTCCTGACGCTAACCCTAGATGTCCTGACGCTAACCCTACTTGTCCTGAGGCTAACCCTAGTTGCCCTGACGCTAACCCTAGTTCTCCTGATGCTAACCCTAGTTGTCCTGACGCTAACCCTAGTTGTCCTGACGCTAACCCTAGTTGTCCTGATGCTAACTCTACTTGTCCTGACGCTAACCCTAGTTTTCTTGACGCTAACCCTAGTTGTCCTGATGCTAACCCTACTTGTCCTGACGCTAACCCTAGTTGTCCTGACGCTAACCCTAGTTGTCCTGATGCTAATCCTAGTTGTCCTGACGCTAACCCTAGTTGTCCTGACGCTAACCCTACTTGTACTGACGCTAACCCTAGTTGTCCTGACGCTAACCCTAGTTGTCCTGACGCTAACCCTACTTGTCCTGACGCTAACCCTAGTTGTCCTGACGCTAACCCTAGTTGTCCTGACGCTAACCCTACTTGTCCTGACGCTAACACTAGTTGCCCTGACGCTAACCCTAGTTGTCCTGACGCTAACCCTACTTGTCCTGACGCTAACCCTAGTTGTCCTGACGCTAACCCTAGTTGTCCTGACGCTAACCCTACTTGTCCTGATGCTAACCCTAGTTGTCCTGACGCTAACCCTAGTTGTCCTGACGCTAACCCTACTTGTCCTGACGCTAACCCTAGATGCCCTGACGCTAACCCTAGTTGTCCTGACGCTAACCCTAGTTGTCCTGATGCTAACCCTAGTTGTCCTGATGCTAACCCTACTTGTCCTGACGCTAACCCTAGTTGTCCTGGCGCTAACCCTAGTTGTCCTGACGCTAACCCTACTTGTCCTGACGCTAACCCTAGTTGTCCTGACGCTAACCCTAGTTGTCCTGACGCTAATCCTACTTGTCCTGATGCTAACCCTACTTGTCCTGACGCTAACCCTAGTTGTCCTGACGCTAACCCTAGTTGTCCTGAAGCTAACCCTAGTTGTCCTGACGCTAACCCTACTTGTCCTGAAGCTAACCCTAGTTGTCCTGACGCTAACCCTAGTTGTCCTGACGCTAACCCTAGTTGTCCTGACGCTAACCCTACTTGTCCTGACGCTAACCCTAGTTGCCCTGACGCTAACCCTAGTTGTCCTGACACTAACCCTAGTTGTCCTGACGCTAACCCTAGTTGTCCTGACACTAACCCTAGTTGTCCTGACGCTAACCCTAGTTGTCCTGACGCTAACTCTACTTGTCCTGATGCTAACCCTAGTTTTCCTGACGCTAACCCTAGTTGTCCTGACGCTAACCCTACTTGTCCTGACGCTAACCCTACTTGTCCTGACGCTAACCCTAGTTGTCCTGACGCTAACCCTAGTTGTCCTGACGCTAACCCTACTTGTCCTGACGCTAACCCTAGTTGTCCTGACGCTAACCCTACTTGTCCTGACGCTAACCCTAGTTGTCCTGACGCTAACCCTAGTTGTCCTGACGCTAACCCTAGTTGTCCTGACGCTAACCCTACTTGTCCTGACGCTAACCCTAGTTGCCCTGACGCTAACCCTAGTTCTCCTGACGCTAACCCTAGTTGTCCTGACGCTAACCCTAGTTGTCCTGACGCTAACCCTAGTTGTACTGACGCTAACCCTAGTTGTCCTGACGCTAACTCTACTTGTCCTGACGCTAACCCTAGTTTTCCTGACGCTAACCCTAGTTGTCCTGACGCTAACTCTACTTGTCCTGACGCTAACCCTAGTTTTCCTGACGCTAACCCTAGTTGTCCTGACGCTAACCCTTCTTGTCCTGACGATAACCCTAGTTGTCCTGACGCTAACCCTAGTTGTCCTGACGCTAACCCTAGTTGTCCTGACGCTAACCCTACTTGTCCTGACGCTAACCCTAGTTGCCCTGACGCTAACCCTAGTTCTCCTGACGCTAACCCTAGTTGTCCTGACGCTAACCCTAGTTGTCCTGACGCTAACCCTAGTTGTCCTGACGCTAATTCTACTTGTCCTGACGCTAACCCTAGTTTTCCTGACGCTAACCCTAGTTGTCCTGACGCTAACCCTACTTGTCCTGACGCTAACCCTAGTTGTCCTGACGCTAACCCTAGTTGTCCTGACGCTAATCCTAGTTGTCCTGACGCTAACCCTAGTTGTCCTGACGCTAACCATACTTGTCCTGACGCTAACCCTAGTTGTCCTGACGCTAACCCTAGTTGTCCTGACGCTAAGCCTACTTGTCCTGACGCTAACCCTACTTGTCCTGACGCTAACCCTAGTTGTCCTGACGCTAACCCTAGTTGTCCTGACGCTAACCCTACTTGTACTGACGCTAACCCTAGTTGCCCTGACGCTAACCCTAGTTGTCCTGACGCTAACCCTACTTGTCCTGACGCTAACCCTAGTTGTCCTGACGCTAACCCTAGTTGTCCTGACGCTAACCCTAGTTGTCCTGACGCCAACCCTACTTGTCCTGACGCTAACCCTAGTTGTCCTGACGCTAACCCTACTTGTCCTGACGCTAACCCTAGTTGTCCTGACGCTAACCCTAGTTGTCCTGACGCTAACCCTAGTTGTCCTGACGCTAACCCTACTTGTCCTGACGCTAACCCTAGTTGTCCTGACGCTAACCCTACTTGTCCTGACGATAACCCTAGTTGTCCTGACGCTAACCCTAGTTGTCCTGACGCTAATCCTAGTTGTCCTGACTCTAACCCTAGTTGTCCTGACGCTAACCCTACTTGTCCTGACGCTAACCCTAGTTGCCCTGACGCTAACCCTAGTTCTCCTGACGCTAACCCTAGTTGTCCTGACGCTAACCCTAGTTGTCCTGACGCTAACCCTAGTTATCCTGACGCTAACTCTACTTGTCCTGACGCTAACCCTAGTTTTCCTGACGCTAACCCTAGTTGTCCTGACGCTAACCCTACTTGTCCTGACGCTAACCCTAGTTGTCCTGACGCTAACCCTAGTTGTCCTGACGCTAACCCTAGTTGTCCTGACGCTAACCCTCGTTGTCCTGACGCTAACCCTACTTGTCCTGACGCTAACCCTAGTTGCCCTGACGCTAACCCTAGTTGTCCTGACGCTAACCCTTGTTGTCCTGACGCTAACCCTAGTTGTCCTGACGCTAACTCTACTTGTCCTGACGCTAACCCTAGTTTTCCTGACGCTAACCCTAGTTGTCCTGACGCTAACCCTACTTGTCCTGACGCTAACCCTATTTGTCCTGACGCTAACCCTAGTTGTCCTGACGCTAACCCTAGTTGTCCTGACGCTAACCCTAGTTGTCCTGACACTAACCCTACTTGTCCTGACGCTAACCCTAGTTGTCCTGACGCTAACCCTACTTGTCCTGACGCTAACCCTAGTTGTCCTGACGCTAACTCTAGTTGTCCTGACGCTTACACTAGTTGTCCTGACGCTAACCCTACTTGTCCTGAGGCTAACCCTAGTTGCCCTGACGCTAACCCTAGTTCTCCTGACGCTAACCCTAGTTGTCCTGACGCTAACCCTAGTTGTCCTGACGCTAACCCTAGTTGTCCTGACCCTAACTCTACTTGTCCTGACGCTAACCCTAGTTTTCCTGACGCTAACCCTACTTGTCCTGACGCTAACCCTAGTTGTCCTGACGTTAACCCTAGTTGTCCTGACGCTAATCCTAGTTGTCCTGACGCTAACCCTAGTTGTCCTGACGCTAACCCTACTTGTCCTGACGCTAACCCTAGTTGTCCTGACGCTAACCCTAGTTGTCCTGACGCTAAACCTACTTGTCCTGACGCTAACCCTAGTTGTCCTGACGCTAACCCTACTTGTCCTGACGCTAACCCTAGTTGCCCTGACGCTAACCCTAGTTGTCCTGACGCTAACCCTACTTGTCCTGACGCTAACCCTAGTTGTCCTGACGCTAACCCTAGTTGTCCTGACGCTAACCCTACTTGTCCTGACGCTAACCCTAGTTGTCCTGACGCTAACCCTAGTTGTCCTGACGCTAACCCTACTTGTCCTGACGATAACCCTAGTTGTCCTGACGCTAACCCTAGTTGTCCTGACGCTAATCCTAGTTGTCCTGACTCTAACCCTAGTTGTCCTGACGCTAACCCTACTTGTCCTGACGCTAACCCTAGTTGCCCTGACGCTAACCCTAGTTCTCCTGACGCTAACCCTAGTTGTCCTGACGCTAACCCTAGTTGTCCTGACGCTAACCCTAGTTATCCTGACGCTAACTCTACTTGTCCTGACGCTAACCCTAGTTTTCCTGACGCTAACCCTAGTTGTCCTGACGCTAACCTTACTTGTCCTGACGCTAACCCTAGTTGTCCTGACGCTAACCCTAGTTGTCCTGACGCTAACCCTAGTTGTCCTGATGCTAACCCTACTTGTCCTGACGCTAACCCTAGTTGTCCTGACGCTAACCCTAGTTGTCCTGACGCTAACCCTACTTGTCCTGACGCTAACCCTAGTTGCCCTGACGCTAACCCTAGTTGTCCTGACGCTAACCCTAGTTGTCCTGACGCTAACCCTAGTTGTCCTGACGCTAACTCTACTTGTCCTGACGCTAACCCTAGTTTTCCTGACGCTAACCCTAGTTGTCCTGACGCTAACCCTACTTGTCCTGACGCTAACCCTAGTTGTCCTGACGCTAACCCTAGTTGTCCTGACGCTAACCCTACTTGTCCTGACGCTAACCCTAGTTGTCCTGACGCTAACCCTACTTGTCCTGACGCTAACCCTAGTTGTCCTGACGCTAACCCTAGTTGTCCTGACGCTTACCCTAGTTGTCCTGACGCTAACCCTACTTGTCCTGACGCTAACCCTAATTGCCCTGACGCTAACCCTAGTTCTCCTGACGCTAACCCTAGTTGTCCTGACGCTAACCCTAGTTGTCCTGACGCTAACCCTAGTTGTCCTGACGCTAACTCTACTTGTCCTGACGCTAACCCTAGTTTTCCTAACGCTAACCCTACTTGTCCTGACGCTAACCCTAGTTGTCCTGACGTTAACCCTAGTTGTCCTGAAGCTAATCCTAGTTGTCCTGACGCTAACCCTAGTTGTCCTGACGCTAACCCTACTTGTCCTGACGCTAACCCTAGTTGTCCTGACGCTAACCCTAGTTGTCCTGACGCTAAACCTACTTGTCCTGACGCTAACCCTAGTTGTCCTGACGCTAACCCTAGTTGTCCTGACGCTAACCCTAGTTGTCCTGACGCTAACTCTACTTGTCCTGACGCTAACCCTAGTTTTCCTAACGCTAACCCTACTTGTCCTGACGCTAACCCTAGTTGTCCTGACGTTAACCCTAGTTGTCCTGAAGCTAATCCTAGTTGTCCTGACGCTAACCCTAGTTGTCCTGACGCTAACCCTACTTGTCCTGACGCTAACCCTAGTTGTCCTGACGCTAACCCTAGTTGTCCTGACGCTAAACCTACTTGTCCTGACGCTAACCCTAGTTGTCCTGACGCTAACCCTACTTGTCCTGACGCTAACCCTAGTTGCCCTGACGCTAACCCTAGTTGTCCTGACGCTAACCCTACTTGTCCTGACGCTAACCCTAGTTGTCCTGACGCTAACCCTAGTTGTCCTGACGCTAACCCTACTTGTCCTGACGCTAACCCTAGATGCCCTGACGCTAACCCTAGTTGTCCTGACGCTAACCCTAGTTGTCCTGACGCTAACCCTAGTTGTCCTGACGCTAACCCTACTTGTCCTGACGCTAACCCTACTTGTCCTGACGCTAACCCTAGTTGCCCTGACGCTAACCCTAGTTGTCCTGATGCTAACCCTAGTTGTCCTGACGCTAACCCTAGTTGTCCTGAAGCTAACCCTAGTTGTCCTGACACTAACCCTAGTTGTCCTGACGCTAACCCTAGTTGTCCTGACGCTAACCCTAGTTATCCTGACGCTAACTCTACTTGTCCTGACGCTAACCCCAGTTTTCCTGACGCTAACCCTAGTTGTCCTGACGCTAACCCTACTTGTCCTGACGCTAACCCTAGTTGTCCTGACGCTAACCCTAGTTGTCCTGACGCTAATCCTAGTTGTCCTGACGCTAACCCTAGTTGTCCTGACGCTAACCCTACTTGTCCTGACGCTAACCCTAGTTGTCCTGACGCTAACCCTACTTGGCCTGACGCTAACCCTAGTTGTCCTAACGCTAACCCTAGTTGTCCTGACGCTAACCCTACTTGTCCTGACGCTAACCCTAGTTGCCCTGATGCTAACCCTAGTTGTCCTGACGCTAACCCTAGTTCTCCTGACGCTAACCCTAGTTGTCCTGACGCTAACTCTACTTGTCCTGACGCTAACCCTAGTTTTCCTGACGCTAACCCTAGTTGTCCTGACGCTAACCCTAGTTGTCCTGACGCTAACCCTAGTTGTCCTGACGCTAACCCTACTTGTCCTGAGGCTAACCCTAGTTGCCCTAACGCTAATCCTAGTTCTCCTGACGCTAACCCTAGTTGTCCTGACGCTAACCCTAGTTGTCCTGACGCTAACCCTAGTTGTCCTGACGCTAACTCTACTTGTCCTGACGCTAACCCTAGTTTTCCTGATGCTAACCCTACTTGTCCTGATGCTAACCCTAGTTGTCCTGACGCTAACCCTAGTTGTCCTGACGCTAACCCTAGTTGTCCTGACACTAACCCTACTTGTCCTGACGCTAACCCTAGATGCCCTGACGCTAACCCTAGTTGTCCTGACGCTAACCCTAGTTGTCCTGACGCTAACCCTAGTTGTCCTGACGCTAACCCTACTTGTCCTGACGCTAACCCTAGTTGTCCTGACGCTAAGCCTAGTTGTCCTGACGCTAACCCTACTTGTCCTGACGCTAACTCTAGTTGTCCTGACGCTAACCCTAGTTGTCCTGACGCTAACCCTAGTTGTCCTGACGCTAACCCTAGTTGTCCTGACGCTAACCCTACTTGTCCTGACGCTAACCCTACTTGTCCTGACGCTAACCCTAGTTGTCCTGACGCTAACCCTAGTTGTCCTGACGCTAACGCTACTTGTCCTGACGCTAACCCTAGTTTTCCTGACGCTAACCCTAGTTGTCCTGACGCTAACCCTACTTGTCCTGACGCTAACCCTAGTTGTCCTGACGCTAACCCTAGTTGTCCTGATGCTAACCCTAGTTGTCCTGACGCTAACCCTACTTGTCCTGACGCTAACCCTAGTTGTCCTGACGCTAACCCTACTTGTCCTGACGCTAACCCTACTTGTCCTGACGCTAACCCTATTTGTCCTGACGCTAACCCTAGTTGTCCTGACGCTAACGCTACTTGTCCTGACGCTAACCCTAGTTTTCCTGACGCTAACCCTAGTTGTCCTGACGCTAACCCTACTTGTCCTGACGCTAACCCTAGTTGTCCTGACGCTAACCCTAGTTGTCCTGATGCTAACCCTAGTTGTCCTGACGCTAACCCTACTTGTCCTGACGCTAACCCTAGTTGTCCTGACGCTAACCCTAGTTGTCCTGACGCTAACCCTACTTGTCCTGATGCTAACCCTAGTTGTCCTGACGCTAACCCTAGTTGTCCTGACGCTAACCCTACTTGTCCTGACGCTAACCCTAGTTGCCCTGACGCTAACCCTAGTTCTCCTGACGCTAACCCTAGTTGTCCTGACGCTAACCCTAGTTGTCCTGACGCTAACCCTAGTTTTCCTGACGCTAACCCTAGTTGTCCTGACGCTAACCCTAGTTGTCCTGACGCTAACCCTAGTTGTCCTGACGCTAACCCTAGTTGTCCTGACGCTAACCCTACTTGTCCTGACGCTAACCCTAGTTGTCCTGACGCTAACCTTAGTTGTCGTGACGCTAACCCTACTTGTCCTGATGCTAACCCTAGTTGTCCTGACGCTAACCCTAGTTGTCCTGACGCTAACCCTACTTGTCCTGACGCTAACCCTAGTTGCCCTGACGCTAACCCTAGTTCTCCTGACGCTAACCCTAGTTGTCCTGACGCTAACCCTAGTTGTCCTGACGCTAACCCTAGTTGTACTGATGCTAACCCTAGTTGTCCTGATGCTAACTCTACTTGTCCTGACACTAACCCTAGTTTTCCTGACGCTAACCCTAGTTGTCCTGACGCTAACCCTACTTGTCCTGATGATAACCCTAGTTGTCCTGACGCTAACCCTAGTTGTCCTGACGCTAATCCTAGTTGTCCTGACTCTAACCCTAGTTGTCCTGACGCTAACCCTACTTGTCCTGACGCTAACCCTAGTTGCCCTGACGCTAACCCTAGTTCTCCTGACGCTAACCCTAGTTGTCCTGACGCTAACCCTAGTTGTCCTGACGCTAACCCTAGTTGTCCTGACGCTAACCCTAGTTGTCCTGATGCTAACCCTAGTTGTCCTGATGCTAACCCTAGTTGTCCTGACGCTAACCCTACTTGTCCTGACGCTAACCCTAGTTGTCCTGACGCTAACCCTAGTTGTCCTGACGCTAACCCTACTTGTCCTGATGCTAACCCTAGTTGTCCTGACGCTAACCCTACTTGTCCTGATGCTAACCCTAGTTGTCCTGACGCTAACCCTAGTTGTCCTGACGCTAACCCTACTTGTCCTGACGCTAACCCTAGTTGCCCTGACGCTAACCCTAGTTCTCCTGACGCTAACCCTAGTTGTCCTGACGCTAACCCTAGTTGTCCTGACGCTAACCCTAGTTTTCCTGACGCTAACCCTAGTTGTCCTGACGCTAACCCTAGTTGTCCTGACGCTAACCCTAGTTGTCCTGACGCTAACCCTACTTGTCCTGACGCTAACCCTAGTTGTCCTGACGCTAACCCTAGTTGTCGTGACGCTAACCCTACTTGTCCTGATGCTAACCCTAGTTGTCCTGACGCTAACCCTAGTTGTCCTGACGCTAACCCTACTTGTCCTGACGCTAACCCTAGTTGCCCTGACGCTAACCCTAGTTCTCCTGACGCTAACCCTAGTTGTCCTGACGCTAACCCTAGTTGTCCTGACGCTAACCCTAGTTGTACTGACGCTAACCCTAGTTGTCCTGATGCTAACTCTACTTGTCCTGACACTAACCCTAGTTTTCCTGACGCTAACCCTAGTTGTCCTGACGCTAACCCTACTTGTCCTGATGATAACCCTAGTTGTCCTGACGCTAACCCTAGTTGTCCTGACGCTAATCCTAGTTGTCCTGACTCTAACCCTAGTTGTCCTGACGCTAACCCTACTTGTCCTGACGCTAACCCTAGTTGCCCTGACGCTAACCCTAGTTCTCCTGACGCTAACCCTAGTTGTCCTGACGCTAACCCTAGTTGTCCTGACGCTAACCCTAGTTGTCCTGACGCTAACCCTAGTTGTCCTGATGCTAACCCTAGTTGTCCTGACGCTAACTCTACTTGTCCTGACGCTAACCCTAGTTTTCCTGACGCTAACCCTAGTTGTCCTGACGCTAACCCTAGTTGTCCTGACGCTAACCCTACTTGTCCTGACGCTAACCCTAGTTGTCCTGACGCTAACCCTAGTTGTCCTGACGCTAATCCTAGTTGTCCTGACGCTAACCCTAGTTGTCCTGACGCTAACCCTACTTGTCCTGACGCTAACCCTAGTTGTCCTGACGCTAACCCTAGTTGTCCTGACGCTAACCCTACTTGTCCTGACGCTAACCCTACTTGTCCTGACGCTAACCCTAGTTGTCCTGACGCTAACCCTAGTTGTCCTGACGCTAACCCTACTTGTACTGACGCTAACCCTAGTTGCCCTGACGCTAACCCTAGTTGTCCTGACGCTAACCCTACTTGTCCTGACGCTAACCCTAGTTGTCCTGACGCTAACCCTAGTTGTCCTGACGCTAACCCTAGTTGTCCTGACGCTAACCCTAGTAGTCCTGACGCTAACTCTACTTGTCCTGACGCTAACCCTAGTTTTCCTGACGCTAACCCTAGTTGTCCTGACGCTAACCCTACTTGTCCTGACGCTAACCCTAGTTGTCCTGACGCTAACCCTAGTTGTCCTGACGCTAACCCTAGTTGTCCTGACGCTAACCCTACTTGTCCTGACGCTAACCCTAGTTGTCCTGACGCTAACCCTAGTTGTCCTGACGCTAACCCTAGTTGTCCTGACGCTAACCCTAGTTGTCCTGACGCTAACCCTAGTTGTCCTGACGCTAACCCTAGTTGTCCTGACGCTAACCCTAGTTGTCCTGACGCTAACCCTAGTTGTCCTGACGCTAACCCTAGTTGTACTGACGCTAACCCTAGTTGTCCTGACGCTAACTCTACTTGTCCTGACGCTAACCCTAGTTTTCCTGACGCTAACCCTAGTTGTCCTGATGCTAACCCTACTTGTCCTGACGATAACCCTAGTTGTCCTGACGCTAACCCTAGTTGTCCTGACGCTAATCCTAGTTGTCCTGACTCTAACCCTAGTTGTCCTGACGCTAACCCTAGTTGTCCTGACGCTAACCCTAGTTGCCCTGACGCTAACCCTAGTTCTCCTGACGCTAACCCTAGTTGTCCTGACGCTAACCCTAGTTGTCCTGACGCTAACCCTAGTTGTCCTGACGCTAACTCTACTTGTCCTGACGCTAACCCTAGTTTTCCTGACGCTAACCCTAGTTGTCCTGACGCTAACCCTAGTTGTCCTGACGCTAATCCTAGTTGTCCTGACGTTAACCCTAGTTGTCCTGACGCTAACCCTACTTGTCCTGACGCTAACCCTAGTTGTCCTGATGCTAACCCTAGTTGTCCTGATGCTAACCCTACTTGTCCTGACGCTAACCCTACTTGTCCTGACGCTAACCCTAGTTGTCCTGACGCTAACCCTAGTTGTCCTGACGCTAACCCTACTTGTACTGACGCTAACCCTAGTTGCCCTGACGCTAACCCTAGTTGTCCTGACGCTAACCCTACTTGTCCTGACGCTAACCCTAGTTGTCCTGACGCTAACCCTAGTTGTCCTGACGCTAACCCTACTTGTCCTGACGCTAACCCTAGTTGCCCTGACGCTAACCCTAGTTGTCCTGATGCTAACCCTAGTTGTCCTGACGCTAACCCTAGTTGTCCTGAAGCTAACCCTAGTTGTCCTGACACTAACCCTAGTTGTCCTGACGCTAACCCTAGTTGTCCTGACGCTAACCCTATTTATCCTGACGCTAACTCTACTTGTCCTGACGCTAACCCTAGTTTTCCTGACGCTAACCCTAGTTGTCCTGACGCTAACCCTACTTGTCCTGACGCTAACCCTAGTTGTCCTGACGCTAACCCTAGTTGTCCTGACGCTAATCCTAGTTGTCCTGACGCTAACCCTAGTTGTCCTGACGCTAACCCTACTTGTCCTGACGCTAACCCTAGTTGTCCTGACGCTAACCCTACTTGGCCTGACGCTAACCCTAGTTGTCCTAACGCTAACCCTAGTTGTCCTGACGCTAACCCTACTTGTCCTGACGCTAACCCTAGTTGCCCTGATGCTAACCCTAGTTGTCCTGACGCTAACCCTAGTTGTCCTGACGCTAACCCTAGTTGTCCTGACGCTAACTCTACTTGTCCTGACGCTAACCCTAGTTTTCCTGACGCTAACCCTAGTTGTCCTGACGCTAACCCTAGTTGTCCTGACGCTAACCCTACTTGTCCTGAGGCTAACCCTAGTTGCCCTAACGCTAATCCTAGTTCTCCTGACGCTAACCCTAGTTGTCCTGACGCTAACCCTAGTTGTCCTGACGCTAACCCTAGTACTCCTGACGCTAACTCTACTTGTCCTGACGCTAACCCTAGTTTTCCTGACGCTAACCCTACTTGTCCTGATGCTAACCCTAGTTGTCCTGACACTAACCCTAGTTGTCCTGACGCTAATCCTAGTTGTCCTGACGCTAACCCTAGTTGTCCTGACGCTAACCCTACTTGTCCTGACGCTAACCCTAGTTGTCCTGACGCTAACCCTAGTTCTCCTGACGCTAACCCTAGTTGTCCTGACGCTAACCCTAGTTGTCCTGACGCTAACCCTAGTTGTACTGACGCTAACCCTAGTTGTCCTGACGCTAACTCTACTTGTCCTGACGCTAACCCTAGTTTTCCTGACGCTAACCCTAGTTGTCCTGACGCTAACCCTACTTGTCCTGACGATAACCCTAGTTGTCCTGACGCTAACCCTAGTTGTCCTGACGCTAATCCTAGTTGTCCTGACTCTAACCCTAGTTGTCCTGACGCTAACCCTAGTTGTCCTGACGCTAACCCTAGTTGCCCTGACGCTAACCCTAGTTCTCCTGACGCTAACCCTAGTTGTCCTGACGCTAACCCTAGTTGTCCTGACGCTAACTCTACTTGTCCTGACGCTAACCCTAGTTGTCCTGACGCTAACCCTAGTTGTCCTGACGCTAGCCCTACTTGTCCTGACGCTAACCCTAGTTGTCCTGACACTAACCCTACTTGTCCTGACGCTAACCCTAGATGCCCTGACGCTAACCCTAGTTGTCCTGACGCTAACCCTAGTTGTCCTGACGCTAACCCTAGTTGTCCTGACGCTAACCCTACTTGTCCTGACGCTAACCCTAGTTGTCCTGACGCTAAGCCTAGTTGTCCTGACGCTAACCCTACTTGTCCTGACGCTAACCCTAGTTGTCCTGACGCTAACCCTACTTGTCCTGACGCTAACCCTACTTGTCCTGACGCTAACCCTAGTTGTCCTGATGCTAACCCTAGTTGTCCTGACGCTAACCCTACTTGTCCTGACGCTAACCCTAGTTGTCCTGACGCTAACCCTAGTTGTCCTGACGCTAACCCTACTTGTCCTGACGCTAACCCTAGTTGTCCTGACGCTAACCCTAGTTGTCCTGACGCTAACCCTAGTTGCCCTGACGCTAACCCTAGTTGTCCTGACGCTAACCCTAGTTGTCCTGACGCTAACCCTAGTTGTCCTGACGCTAACCCTAGTTGTCCTGACACTAACCCTAGTTGTCCTGACGCTAACCCTAGTTGTCCTGACGCTAACCCTAGTTGTCCTGACGCTAACGCTACTTGTCCTGACGCTAACCCTAGTTTTCCTGACGCTAACCCTAGTTGTCCTGACGCTAACCCTACTTGTCCTGACGCTAACCCTAGTTGTCCTGACGCTAACCCTAGTTGTCCTGACGCTAACCCTAGTTGTCCTGACGCTAACCCTACTTGTCCTGACGCTAACCCTAGTTGTCCTGACGCTAACCCTAGTTGTCCTGACGCTAACCCTACTTGTCCTGATGCTAACCCTAGTTGTCCTGACGCTAACCCTAGTTGTCCTGACGCTAACCCTACTTGTCCTGACGCTAACCCTAGTTGCCCTGACGCTAACCCTAGTTCTCCTGACGCTAACCCTAGTTGTCCTGACGCTAACCCTAGTTGTACTGACGCTAACCCTAGTTGTCCTGATGCTAACTCTACTTGTCCTGACACTAACCCTAGTTTTCCTGACGCTAACCCTAGTTGTCCTGACGCTAACCCTACTTGTCCTGACGATAACCCTAGTTGTCCTGACGCTAACCCTAGTTGTCCTGACGCTAATCCTAGTTGTCCTGACTCTAACCCTAGTTGTCCTGACGCTAACCCTACTTGTCCTGACGCTAACCCTAGTTGCCCTGACGCTAACCCTAGTTCTCTTGACGCTAACCCTAGTTGTCCTGACGCTAACCCTAGTTGTCCTGACGCTAACCCTAGTTGTCCTGACGCTAACCCTAGTTGTCCTGATGCTAACCCTAGTTGTCCTGACGCTAACTCTACTTGTCCTGACGCTAACCCTAGTTTTCCTGACGCTAACCCTAGTTGTCCTGACGCTAACCCTACTTGTCCTGACGCTAACCCTAGTTGTCCTGACGCTAACCCTAGTTGTCCTGACGCTAATCCTAGTTGTCCTGACGCTAACCCTAGTTGTCCTGACGCTAACCCTACTTGTCCTGACGCTAACCCTAGTTGTCCTGACGCTAACCCTACTTGTCCTGACGCTAACCCTACTTGTCCTGACGCTAACCCTAGTTGTCCTGACGCTAACCCTAGTTGTCCTGACGCTAACCCTACTTGTACTGACGCTAACCCTAGTTGCCCTGACGCTAACCCTAGTTGTCCTGACGCTAACCCTACTTGTCCTGACGCTAACCCTAGTTGTCCTGACGCTAACCCTAGTTGTCCTGACGCTAACCCTAGTTGTCCTGACGCTAACCCTAGTAGTCCTGACGCTAACTCTACTTGTCCTGACGCTAACCCTAGTTTTCCTGACGCTAACCCTAGTTGTCCTGACGCTAACCCTACTTGTCCTGACGCTAACCCTAGTTGTCCTGACGCTAACCCTAGTTGTCCTGACGCTAACCCTAGTTGTCCTGACGCTAACCCTACTTGTCCTGACGCTAACCCTAGTTGTCCTGACCCTAACCCTAGTTGTCCTGACGCTAACCCTAGTTGTCCTGACGCTAACCCTAGTTGTCCTGACGCTAACCCTAGTTGTCCTGACGCTAACCCTAGTTGTCCTGACGCTAACCCTAGTTCTCCTGACGCTAACCCTAGTTGTCCTGACGCTAACCCTAGTTGTCCTGACGCTAACCCTAGTTGTACTGACGCTAACCCTAGTTGTCCTGACGGTAACTCTACTTGTCCTGACGCTAACCCTAGTTTTCCTGACGCTAACCCTAGTTGTCCTGACGCTAACCCTACTTGTCCTGACGATAACCCTAGTTGTCCTGACGCTAACCCTAGTTGTCCTGACGCTAATCCTAGTTGTCCTGACTCTAACCCTAGCTGTCCTGACGCTAACCCTAGTTGTCCTGACGCTAACCCTAGTTGCCCTGACGCTAACCCTAGTTCTCCTGACGCTAACCCTAGTTGTCCTGACGCTAACCCTAGTTGTCCTGACGCTAACCCTACTTGTCCTGACGCTAACTCTACTTGTCCTGACGCTAACCCTAGTTTTCCTGACGCTAACCCTACTTGTCCTGACGCTAACCCTAGTTGTCCTGACGCTAACCCTAGTTGTCCTGACGCTAATCATAGTTGTCCTGACGTTAACCCTAGTTGTCCTGACGCTAACCCTACTTGTCCTGACGCTAACTCTAGTTGTCCTGATGCTAACCCTAGTTGTCCTGACGCTAACCCTACTTGTCCTGACGCTAACCCTACTTGTCCTGACGCTAACCCTTGTTGTCCTGACGCTAACCCTAGTTGTCCTGACGCTAACCCTACTTGTACTGACGCTAACCCTAGTTGCCCTGACGCTAACCCTAGTTGTCCTGACGCTAACCCTACTTGTCCTGACGCTAACCCTAGTTGTCCTGACGCTAACCCTAGTTGTCCTGACGCTAACCCTACTTGTCCTGACGCTAACCCTAGTTGCCCTGACGCTAACCCTAGTTGTCCTGACGCTAACCCTAGTTGTCCTGACGCTAACCCTAGTTGTCCTGACACTAACCCTAGTTGTCCTGACGCTAACCCTAGTTGTCCTGACGCTAACCCTAGTTGTCCTGACGCTAACGCTACTTGTCCTGACGCTAACCCTAGTTTTCCTGACGCTAACCCTAGTTGTCCTGACGCTAACCCTACTTGTCCTGACGCTAACCCTAGTTGTCCTGACGCTAACCCTAGTTGTCCTGACGCTAACCCTAGTTGTCCTGACGCTAACCCTACTTGTCCTGACGCTAACCCTAGTTGTCCTGACGCTAACCCTAGTTGTCCTGACGCTAACCCTACTTGTCCTGATGCTAACCCTAGTTGTCCTGACGCTAACCCTAGTTGTCCTGACGCTAACCCTACTTGTCCTGACGCTAACCCTAGTTGACCTGACGCTAACCCTAGTTCTCCTGACGCTAACCCTAGTTGTCCTGACGCTAACCCTAGTTGTCCTGACGCTAACCCTAGTTGTACTGACGCTAACCCTAGTTGTCCTGATGCTTACTCTACTTGTCCTGACACTAACCCTAGTTTTCCTGACGCTAACCCTAGTTGTCCTGACGCTAACCCTACTTGTCCTGACGATAACCCTAGTTGTCCTGACGCTAACCCTAGTTGTCCTGACGCTAATCCTAGTTGTCCTGACTCTAACCCTAGTTGTCCTGACGCTAACCCTACTTGTCCTGACGCTAACCCTAGTTGCCCTGACGCTAACCCTAGTTCTCCTGAAGCTAACCCTAGTTGTCCTGACGCTAACCCTAGTTGTCCTGACGCTAACCCTAGTTGTCCTGACGCTAACCCTAGTTGTCCTGATGCTAACCCTAGTTGTCCTGACGCTAACTCTACTTGTCCTGACGCTAACCCTAGTTTTCCTGACGCTAACCCTAGTTGTCCTGACGCTAACCCTACTTGTCCTGACGCTAACCCTAGTTGTCCTGACGCTAACCCTAGTTGTCCTGACGCTAATCCTAGTTGTCCTGACGCTAACCCTAGTTGTCCTGACGCTAACCCTACTTGTCCTGACGCTAACCCTAGTTGTCCTGACGCTAACCCTACTTGTCCTGACGCTAACCCTACTTGTCCTGACGCTAACCCTAGTTGTCCTGACGCTAACCCTAGTTGTCCTGACGCTAACCCTACTTGTACTGACGCTAACCCTAGTTGCCCTGACGCTAACCCTAGTTGTCCTGACGCAAACCCTACTTGTCCTGACGCTAACCCTAGTTGTCCTGACGCTAACCCTAGTTGTCCTGATGCTAACCCTAGTTGTCCTGACGCTAACCCTAGTAGTCCTGACGCTAACTCTACTTGTCCTGACGCTAACCCTAGTTTTCCTGACGCTAACCCTAGTTGTCCTGACGCTAACCCTACTTGTCCTGACGCTAACCCTAGTTGTCCTGACGCTAACCCTAGTTGTCCTGACGCTAACCCTAGTTGTCCTGACGCTAACCCTACTTGTCCTGACGCTAACCCTAGTTGTCCTGACGCTAACCCTAGTAGTCCTGACGCTAACCCTAGTTGTCCTGACGCTAACCCTAGTTGTCCTGACGCTAACCCTAGTTGTCCTGACGCTAACCCTAGTTGTCCTGACGCTAACCCTAGTTCTCCTGACGCTAACCCTAGTTGTCCTGACGCTAACCCTAGTTGTACTGACGCTAACCCTAGTTGTCCTGACGGTAACTCTACTTGTCCTGATGCTAACCCTAGTTTTCCTGACGCTAACCCTAGTTGTCCTGACGCTAACCCTACTTGTCCTGACGATAACCCTAGTTGTCCTGACGCTAACCCTAGTTGTCCTGACGCTAATCCTAGTTGTCCTGACTCTAACCCTAGTTGTCCTGACGCTAACCCTAGTTGTCCTGACGCTAACCCTAGTTGCCCTGACGCTAACCCTAGTTCTCCTGACGCTAACCCTAGTTGTCCTGACGCTAACCCTAGTTGTCCTGACGCTAACCCTAGTTGTCCTGACGCTAACTCTACTTGTCCTGACGCTAACCCTAGTTTTCCTGACGCTAACCCTACTTGTCCTGACGCTAACCCTAGTTGTCCTGACGCTAACCCTAGTTGTCCTGACGCTAATCCTAGTTGTCCTGACGTTAACCCTAGTTGTCCTGACGCTAACCCTACTTGTCCTGACGCTAACTCTAGTTGTCCTGATGCTAACCCTAGTTGTCCTGACGCTAACCCTACTTGTCCTGACGCTAACCCTACTTGTCCTGACGCTAACCCTTGTTGTCCTGACGCTAACCCTAGTTGTCCTGACGCTAACCCTACTTGTACTGACGCTAACCCTAGTTGCCCTGACGCTAACCCTAGTTGTCCTGACGCTAACCCTACTTGTCCTGACGCTAACCCTAGTTGTCCTGACGCTAACCCTAGTTGTCCTGACGCTAACCCTAGTTGTCCTGACGCTAACCCTAGTAGTCCTGACGCTAACTCTACTTGTCCTGACGCTAACCCTAGTTTTCCTGACGCTAACCCTACTTGTCCTGACGCTAACCCTAGTTGTCCTGACGCTAACCCTAGTTGTCCTGACGCTAACCCTACTTGTCCTGACGCTAACCCTAGTTGTCCTGACGCTAACCCTAGTTGTCCTGAGGCTAACCCTACTTGTCCTGACGCTAACCCTAGTAGTCCTGACGCTAACTCTACTTGTCCTGACGCTAACCCTAGTTTTCCTGACGCTAACCCTAGTTGTCCTGACGCTAACCCTACTTGTCCTGATGCTAACCCTAGTTGTCCTGACGCTAACCCTAGTTGTCCTGACGCTAACCCTAGTTGTCCTGACGCTAACCCTACTTGTCCTGACGCTAACCCTAGTTGTCCTGACGCTAACCCTAGTTGTCCTGACGCTAACCCTAGTTGTCCTGACGCTAACCCTAGTTGTCCTGACGCTAACCCTAGTTGTCCTGATGCTAACTCTAGTTGTCCTGACGCTAACCCTAGTTGTCCTGACGCTAACCCTACTTGTCCTGGCGCTAACCCTAGTTGTCCTGACGCTAAACCCTACTTGTCCTGGCGCTAACCCTAGTTGTCCTGACGCTAACCCTAGTTGTCCTGACGCTAACCCTAGTTGCCCTGACGCTAACCCTAGTTCTCCTGACGCTAACCCTAGTTGTCCTGACACTAACCCTAGTTGTCCTGACGCTAACCCTAGTTGTACTGACGCTAACCCTAGTTGTCCTGACGCTAACTCTACTTGTCCTGACGCTAACCCTAGTTTTCCTGACGCTAACCCTAGTTGTCCTGACGCTAACCCTACTTGTCCTGACGATAACCCTAGTTGTCCTGACGCTAACCCTAGTTGTCCTGACGCTAATCCTAGTTGTCCTGACTCTAACCCTAGTTGTCCTGACGCTAACCCTAGTTGTCCTGACGCTAACCCTAGTTGCCCTGACGCTAACCCTAGTTCTCCTGACGCTAACCCTAGTTGTCCTGACGCTAACCCTAGTTGTCCTGACGCTAACCCTAGTTGTCCTGACGCTAACCCTAGTTGTCCTGACGCTAACTCTACTTGTCCTGACGCTAACCCTAGTTTTCCTGACGCTAACCCTACTTGTCCTGACGCTAACCCTAGTTGTCCTGACGCTAACCCTAGTTGTCCTGACGCTAATTCTAGTTGTCCTGGCGCTAACCCTAGTTGTCCTGACGCTAACCCTACTTGTCCTGACGCTAACCCTAGTTGTCCTGATGCTAACTCTAGTTGTCCTGACGCTAACCCTACTTGTCCTGACGCTAACCCTACTTGTCCTGACGCTAACCCTAGTTGTCCTGACGCTAACCCTAGTTGTCCTGACGCTAACCCGACTTGTACTGACGCTAACCCTAGTTGCCCTGACGCTAAACCTAGTTGTCCTGACGCTAACCCTACTTGTCCTGACGCTAACCCTAGTTGTCCTGACGCTAACCCTAGTTGTCCTGACGCTAACCCTAGTTATCCTGACGCTAACCCTAGTAGTCCTGACGCTAACTCTACTTGTCCTGACGCTAACCCTAGTTTTCCTGACGCTAACCCTACTTGTCCTGACGCTAACCCTAGTTGTCCTGACGCTTACCCTAGTTGTCCTGACGCTAACCCTACTTGTCCTGACGCTAACCCTAGTTGTCCTGATGCTAACCCTAGTTGTCCTGACGCTAACCCTACTTGTCCTGACGCTAACCCTAGTAGTCCTGACGCTAACTCTACTTGTCCTGACGCTAACCCTAGTTTTCCTGACGCTAACCCTAGTTGTCCTGACGCTAACCCTACTTGTCCTGACGCTAACCCTAGTTGTCCTGACGCTAACCCTAGTTGTCCTGACGCTAACCCTACTTGTCCTGACGCTAACCCTAGTTGTCCTGACGCTAACCCTAGTTGTCCTGACGCTAACCCTAGTTGTCCTGATGCTAACCCTAGTTGTCCTGACGCTAACCCTAGTTGTCCTGACGCTAACCCTACTCGTCCTGACGCTAACCCTACTTGTCCTGACGCTAACCCTAGTTGTCCTGACGCTAACCCTAGTTGTCCTGACGCTAACCCTACTTGTCCTGACGCTAACCCTAGTTGTCCTGACGCTAACCCTAGTTGTCCTGACGCTAACCCTACTTGTCCTGATGCTAACCCTAGTTGTCCTGACGCTAACCCTAGTTGTCCTGACGCTAACCCTAGTTGCCCTGACGCTAACCCTAGTTCTCCTGATGCTAACCCTAGTTGTCCTGACGCTAACCCTAGTTGTCCTGACGCTAACCCTAGTTGTACTGACGCTAACCCTAGTTGTCCTGACGCTAACTCTACTTGTCCTGACGCTAACCCTAGTTTTCCTGACGCTAACCCTAGTTGTCCTGACGCTAACCCTACTTGTCCTGACGATAACCCTAGTTGTCCTGACGCTAACCCTACTTGTCCTGACGCTAACCCTAGTTGCCCTGACGCTAACCCTAGTTGTCCTGACGCTAATCCTAGTTGTCCTGACGCTAACCCTAGTTGTCCTGACGCTAACCCTAGTTGTCCTGACGCTAACCCTAGTTGTCCTGATGCTAACCCTAGTTGTCCTGACGCTAACCCTACTTTTCCTGACGCTAACCCTAGTTGCCCTGACGCTAACCCTAGTTGTCCTGACGCTAACCCTAGTTGTCCTGACGCTAACCCTAGTTGTCCTGACGCTAACCCTACTTGTCCTGACGCTAACCCTAGTTGTCCTGACGCTAACCCTAGTTGTCCTGACGCTAACCCTACTTGTCCTGACGCTAACCCTACTTGTCCTGGCGCTAACCCTAGATGTCCTGACGCTAACCCTAGTTGTCCTGACGCTAACCCTACTTGTCCTGACGCTAACCCTACTTGTCCTGACGCTAACCCTAGTTGTCCTGACGCTAACCCTAGTTGTCCTGACGCTAACCCTAGATGTCCTGACGCTAACCCTACTTGTACTGACGCTAACCCCTGGTTGTCCTGACGCTAACCCTAGTTGTCCTGACGCTAACCCTAGTTGTCCTGACGCTAATCCTAGTTGTCCTGACTCTAACCCTAGTTGTCCTGACGCTAACCCTAGTTGTCCTGACGCTAACCCTAGTTGCCCTGATGCTAACCCTAGTTCTCCTGACGCTAACCCTAGTTGTCCTGACGCTAACCCTAGTTGTCCTGACGCTAACCCTAGTTGTCCTGACGCTAACCCTAGTTGTCCTGACGCTAACTCTACTTGTCCTGACGCTAACCCTAGTTTTCCTGACGCTAACCCTACTTGTCCTGACGCTAACCCTAGTTGTCCTGACGCTAACCCTAGTTGTCCTGACGCTAATTCTAGTTGTCCTGACGCTAACCCTAGTTGTCCTGACGCTAACCCTACTTGTCCTGACGCTAACCCTAGTTGTCCTGATGCTAACCCTAGTTGTCCTGACGCTAACCCTACTTGTCCTGACGCTAACCCTACTTGTCCTGACGCTAACCCTAGTTGTCCTGACGCTAACCCTAGTTGTCCTGAGGCTAACCCTACTTGTCCTGACGCTAACCCTAGTAGTCCTGACGCTAACTCTACTTGTCCTGACGCTAACCCTAGTTTTCCTGACGCTAACCCTAGTTGTCCTGACGCTAACCCTACTTGTCCTGATGCTAACCCTAGTTGTCCTGACGCTAACCCTAGTTGTCCTGACGCTAACCCTAGTTGTCCTGACGCTAACCCTACTTGTCCTGACGCTAACCCTAGTTGTCCTGACGCTAACCCTAGTTGTCCTGACGCTAACCCTAGTTGTCCTGACGCTAACCCTAGTTGTCCTGACGCTAACCCTAGTTGTCCTGATGCTAACTCTAGTTGTCCTGACGCTAACCCTAGTTGTCCTGACGCTAACCCTACTTGTCCTGGCGCTAACCCTAGTTGTCCTGACGCTAAACCCTACTTGTCCTGGCGCTAACCCTAGTTGTCCTGACGCTAACCCTAGTTGTCCTGACGCTAACCCTAGTTGCCCTGACGCTAACCCTAGTTCTCCTGACGCTAACCCTAGTTGTCCTGACACTAACCCTAGTTGTCCTGACGCTAACCCTAGTTGTACTGACGCTAACCCTAGTTGTCCTGACGCTAACTCTACTTGTCCTGACGCTAACCCTAGTTTTCCTGACGCTAACCCTAGTTGTCCTGACGCTAACCCTACTTGTCCTGACGATAACCCTAGTTGTCCTGACGCTAACCCTAGTTGTCCTGACGCTAATCCTAGTTGTCCTGACTCTAACCCTAGTTGTCCTGACGCTAACCCTAGTTGTCCTGACGCTAACCCTAGTTGCCCTGACGCTAACCCTAGTTCTCCTGACGCTAACCCTAGTTGTCCTGACGCTAACCCTAGTTGTCCTGACGCTAACCCTAGTTGTCCTGACGCTAACCCTAGTTGTCCTGACGCTAACTCTACTTGTCCTGACGCTAACCCTAGTTTTCCTGACGCTAACCCTACTTGTCCTGACGCTAACCCTAGTTGTCCTGACGCTAACCCTAGTTGTCCTGACGCTAATTCTAGTTGTCCTGGCGCTAACCCTAGTTGTCCTGACGCTAACCCTACTTGTCCTGACGCTAACCCTAGTTGTCCTGATGCTAACTCTAGTTGTCCTGACGCTAACCCTACTTGTCCTGACGCTAACCCTACTTGTCCTGACGCTAACCCTAGTTGTCCTGACGCTAACCCTAGTTGTCCTGACGCTAACCCGACTTGTACTGACGCTAACCCTAGTTGCCCTGACGCTAAACCTAGTTGTCCTGACGCTAACCCTACTTGTCCTGACGCTAACCCTAGTTGTCCTGACGCTAACCCTAGTTGTCCTGACGCTAACCCTAGTTATCCTGACGCTAACCCTAGTAGTCCTGACGCTAACTCTACTTGTCCTGACGCTAACCCTAGTTTTCCTGACGCTAACCCTACTTGTCCTGACGCTAACCCTAGTTGTCCTGACGCTAACCCTAGTTGTCCTGACGCTAACCCTACTTGTCCTGACGCTAACCCTAGTTGTCCTGATGCTAACCCTAGTTGTCCTGACGCTAACCCTACTTGTCCTGACGCTAACCCTAGTAGTCCTGACGCTAACTCTACTTGTCCTGACGCTAACCCTAGTTTTCCTGACGCTAACCCTAGTTGTCCTGACGCTAACCTAAGTTGTCCTGACGCTAACCCGAGTTGTCCTGACGCTAACCCGAGTTGTCCTGACGCTAACCCGAGTTGTCCTGACGCTAACCCGAGTTGTACTGACGCTAACCCGAATTGTCCTGACGCTAACCCGAGTTGTCCTGACGCCAACCCGAGTTGTCCTGACGCTAACCCAAATTGTCCTGACGCTAACCCGAGTTGTCCTGACGTTAACCCGAGTTGTCCTGACGCTAGCCCGAGTTGTCCTGACGCTAACCCGAGTTGTCCTGACGCTAACCCGAGTTGTCCTGACGCTAACCCGAATTGTCCTGACGCTAACCCTAGTTGTCCTGACGCTAACCCTAGTTGTCCTGACGCTAACCCTAGTTGTCCTGACGCTAACCCTACTTGTCCTTACGCTAACCCTAGTTGTCCTGACGCTAACCCTAGTTGTCCTGACGCTAACCCTAGTTGTCCTGACGCTAACCCTACTTGTCCTGACGCTAACCCTAGTTGTCCTGATGCTAACCCTAGTTGTCCTGATGCTAACCCTACTTGTCCTGACGCTAACCCGAGTTGTCCTGACGCTAACCCTAATTGTCCTGACGCTAACCCGAGTTGTCCTGACGCTAACCCTAATTGTCCTGACGCTAACCCTAGTTGTCCTGACGCTAACCCTAGTTGTCCTGACGCTAACCCTAGTTGTCCTGACGCTAACCTTAGTTGTCCTGACGCTAACCCTACTTGTCCTGACGCTAACCCTAGTTGTCCTGACGCTAACCCTAGTTGTCCTGACGCTAACCCTAGTTGTCCTGACGCTAACCCTACTTGTCCTGACGCTAACCCTACTTGTCCTGACGCTAACCCTAGATGTCCTGACGCTAACCCTAGTTGTCCTGATGCTAACCCTAGTTGTCCTGAAGCTAACCCTAGATGTCCTGACGCTAACCCTAGTTGTCCTGATGCTATCCCTAGTTGTCCTGACGCTAACCCTAGTTGTCCTGACGCTAACCCTAGTTGTCCTGACGCTAACCCTCGTTGTCCTCACGCTAACCCTACTTGTCCTGACGCTAACCCTACTTGTCCTGACGCTAACCCTACTTGTCCTGACGCTAACCCTAGTTGTCCTGACGCTAACCCTACTTGTCCTGACGCTAACCCTAGTTGTCCTGACGCTAACCCTAGTTGTCCTGACGCTAACCATAGATGTCCTGACGCTAACCCTAGTTGTCCTGACGCTAACCCTAGTTGTCCTGACGCTAACCCTACTTGTCCTGATGCTAACCCTACTTGTCCTGACGCTAACCCTAGTTGTCCTGACGCTAACCCTAGTTGTCCTGACGCTAACCCTACTTGTCCTGACGCTAACCCTAGTTGTCCTGACGCTAACCCTAGTTGTCCTGACGCTAACCCTAGTTGTCCTGACGCTAACCATAGTTGTCCTGACGCTAACCCTAGTTGTCCTGACGCTAACCCTAGTTGTCCTGACGCTAACCCTAGTTGTCCTGACGCTAACCCTAGTTGTCCTTACGCTAACCCTAGTTGTCCTGACGCTAACCCTAGTTGTCCTGACGCTAACCCTAGTTGTCCTGACGCTAACCCTACTTGTCCTGACGCTAACCCTACTTGTCCTGACGCTAACCCTAGTTGTCCTGACGCTAACCCTACTTGTCCTGACGCTAACCCTAGTTGTCCTGACGCTAACCCGAGTTGTCCTGACGCTAACCCGAGTTGTCCTGACGCTAACCCGAGTTGTCCTGACGCTAACCCGAGTTGTCCTGACGCTAACCCGAGTTGTCCTGACGCTAACCCGAGTTGTCCTGACGCTAACCCGAGTTGTCCTGACGCTAACCCGAGTTGTACTGACGCTAACCCGAATTGTCCTGACGCTAACCCGAGTTGTCCTGACGCCAACCCGAGTTGTCCTGACGCTAACCCAAATTGTCCTGACGCTAACCCGAGTTGTCCTGATGTTAACCCGAGTTGTCCTGACGCTAGCCCGAGTTGTCCTGACGCTAACCCGAGTTGTCCTGACGCTAACCCGAGTTGTCCTGACGCTAACCCGAGTTGTCCTGACGCTAACCCTAGTTGTCCTGACGCTAACCCTAGTTGTCCTGATGCTAACCATAGTTGTCCTGACGCTAACCCTAGTTGTCCTGTTGCTAACCCTAGTTGTCCTGACGCTAACCCTAGTTGTCCTGACGCTAACCCTAGTTGTCCTGACGCTAACCCTAGTTGTCCTGACGCTAACCCTAGTTGTCCTGACGCTAACCCTAGTTGTCCTGACGCTAAACCTACTTGTCCTGACGCTAATCCTAGTTGTCCTGACGCTAACCCTACTTGTCCTGACGCTAACCCTAGTTGTCCTGACGCTAACCCGAGTTGTCCTGACGCTAACCCGAGTTGTCCTGACGCTAACCCGAGTTGTCCTGACGCTAACCCTACTTGTCCTGACGCTAACCCTAGTTGTCCTGACGCTAACCCTAGTTGTCCTGACGCTAACCCTACTTGTCCTGACGCTAACCCTAGTTGTCCTGACGCTAACCCTAGTTGTCCTGACGCTAACCCTACTTGTCCTGACGCTAACCCTAGATGTCCTGACGCTAACCCTAGTTGTCCTGACGCTAACCCTAGTTGTCCTGATTCTAACCCTAGTTGTCCTGAAGCTAACCCTAGATGTCCTGAAGCTAACCCTAGTTGTCCTGATGCTAACCCTAGTTGTCCTGACGCTAACCCTAGTTGTCCTGACGCTAACCCTAGTTGTCCTGACGCTAACCCTCGTTGTCCTCACGCTAACCCTACTTGTCCTGACGCTAACCCTACTTGTCCTGACGCTAACCCTAATTGTCCTGACGCTAACCCGAGTTGTCCTGACGCTAACCCTAGTTGTCTTGATGCTAACCATAGTTGTCCTGACGCTAACCCTAGCTGTCCTGACGCTAACCCTAGTTGTCCTGACGCTAACCCGATTTGTCCTGACGCTAACCCGAGTTGTCCTGACGCTAACCTAAGTTGTCCTGACGCTAACCCGAGTTGTCCTGACGCTAACCCGAGTTGTCCTGACGCTAACCCGAATTGTCCTGACGCTAACCCGAATTGTCCTGACGCTAACCCGAGTTGTCCTGACGCTAACCCGAATTGTCCTGACGCTAACCCTAGTTGTCCTGACGCTAACCCTAGTTGTCCTGATGCTAACCATAGTTGTCCTGACGCTAACCCTAGTTGTCCTGACGCTAACCCTAGTTGTCCTGACGCTAACCCTAGTTGTCCTGACGCTAACCCTAGTTGTCCTTACGCTAACCCTAGTTGTCCTGATGCTAACCCTAGTTGTCCTGACGCTAACCCTAGTTGTCCTGATGCTAACCCTACTTGTCCTGACGCTAACCCTAGTTGTCCTGACGCTAACCCTACTTGTCCTGACGCTAACCCTAGTTGTCCTGACGCTAACCCGAGTTGTCCTGACGCTAACCCGAGTTGTCCTGACGCTAACCCTAATTGTCCTGACGCTAACCCGAGTTGTCCTGACGCTAACCCTAATTGTCCTGACGCTAACCCTAGTTGTCCTGACGCTAACCCTAGTTGTCCTGACGCTAACCCTAGTTGTCCTGACGCTAACCTTAGTTGTCCTGACGCTAACCCTACTTGTCCTGACGCTAACCCTAGTTGTCCTGACGCTAACCCTAGTTGTCCTGACGCTAACCCTAGTTGTCCTGACGCTAACCCTAGTTGTCCTGACGCTAACCCTAGTTGTCCTGATGCTAACCCTAGTTGTCCTGATGCTAACCCTACTTGTCCTGACGCTAACCCTAGATGTCCTGACGCTAACCCTAGTTGTCCTGATGCTAACCCTAGTTGTCCTGATGCTAACCCTAGTTGTCCTGAAGCTAACCCTAGATGTCCTGACGCTAACCCTAGTTGTCCTGATGCTAACCCTAGTTGTCCTGATGCTAACCCTAGTTGTCCTGACGCTAACCCTAGTTGTCCTGACGCTAACCCTCGTTGTCCTCACGCTAACCCTACTTGTTCTGACGCTAACCCTACTTGTCCTGACGCTAACCCTACTTGTCCTGACGCTAACCCTACTTGTCCTGACGCTAACCCTAGTTGTCCTGACGCTAACCCTAGTTGTCCTGACGCTAACCCTAGTTGTCCTGACGCTAACCCTAGTTGTCCTGACGCTAACCATAGATGTCCTGACGCTAACCCTAGTTGTCCTGACGCTAACCCTAGTTGTCCTGACGCTAACCCTACTTGTCCTGACGCTAACCCTACTTGTCCTGACGCTAACCCTAGTTGTCCTGACGCTAACCCTAGTTGTCCTGACGCTAACCCTAGTTGTCCTGACGCTAACCCTACTTGTCCTGACGCTAACCCTACTTGTCCTGACGCTAACCCTAGTTTTCCAGATGCTAACCCTACTTGTCCTGACGCTAACCCTAGTTGTCCTGACGCTAACCCTAGTTGTCCTGACGCTAACCCTACTTGTCCTGACGCTAACCCTAGTTGTCCTGACGCTAACCCTAGTTGTCCTGACGCTAACCCTAGTTGTCCTGACGCTAACCCTAGATGTCCTGATGCTAACCCTAGTTGTCCTGACGCTAACCCTAGTTGTCCTGACGCTAACCCTAGTTGTCCTGACGCTAACACTAGTCCTGACGCAAACCCTAGTTGTCCTCACGCTAACCCTACTTGTCCTGACGCTAACCCTACTTGTCCTGACGCTAACCGTAGTTGTCCTGACGCTAACCCTACTTGTCCTGACGCTAACCCTACTTGTCCTGACGCTAACCCTAGATGTCCTGACGCTAACCCTAGTTGTCCTGATGCTAACCCTAGTTGTCCTGATTCTAACCCTAGTTGTCCTGAAGCTAACCCTAGATGTCCTGACGCTAACCCTAGTTGTCCTGACGCTAACCCTAGTTGTCCTGACGCTAACCCTAGTTGTCCTGACGCTAACCCTAGTTGTCCTGACGCTAACCCTCGTTGTCCTGACGCTAACCCTACTTGTCCTGACGCTAACCCTACTTGTCCTGACGCTAACCCTAATTGTCCTGACGCTAACCCGAGTTGTCCTGACGCTAACCCTAGTTGTCTTGATGCTAACCATAGTTGTCCTGACGCTAACCCTAGGTGTCCTGACGCTAACCCTAGTTGTCCTGACGCTAACCCGATTTGTCCTGACGCTAACCCGAGTTGTCCTGACGCTAACCTAAGTTGTCCTGACGCTAACCCGAGTTGTCCTGACGCTAACCCGAGTTGTACTGACGCTAACCCGAATTGTCCTGACGCTAACCCGAGTTGTCCTGACGCTAACCCGAATTGTCCTGACGCTAACCCTAGTTGTCCTGACGCTAACCCTAGTTGTCCTGACGCTAACCCTAGTTGTCCTGACGCTAACCCTAGTTGTCCTGATTCTAACCCTAGTTGTCCTGAAGCTAACCCTAGATGTCCTGACGCTAACCCTAGTTGTCCTGACGCTAACCATAGATGTCCTGACGCTAACGATACTTGTCCTGACGCTAACGATACTTGTCCTGACGCTAACCCTACTTGTCCTGATGCTAACCCTACTTGTCCTGACGCTAACCCTAGTTGTCCTGACGCTAACCCTAGTTGTCCTGACGCTAACCCTACTTGTCCTGACGCTAACCCTACTTGTCCTGACGCTAACCCTAGTTTTCCAGATGCTAACCCTACTTGTCCTGACGCTAACCCTAGTTGTCCTGACGCTAACCCTAGTTGTCCTGACGCTAACCCTAGTTGTCCTGACGCTAACCCTACTTGTCCTGACGCTAACCCTAGTTGTCCTGACGCTAACCCTAGTTGTCCTGACGCTAACCCTAGATGTCCTGATGCTAACCCTAGTTGTCCTGACGCTAACCCTAGTTGTCCTGACGCTAACCCTAGTTGTCCTGACGCTAACACTAGTCCTGACGCAAACCCTAGTTGTCCTCACGCTAACCCTACTTGTCCTGACGCTAACCCTACTTGTCCTGACGCTAACCGTAGTTGTCCTGACGCTAACCCTACTTGTCCTGACGCTAACCCTAGTTGTCCTGACGCTAACCCTAGTTGTCCTGACGCTAACCCTAGATGTCCTGACACTAACCCTAGTTGTCCTGATGCTAACCCTAGTTGTCCTGACGCTAACCCTACTTGTCCTGACGCTAACCCTAGTTGTCCTGACGCTAACCCTAGTTGTCCTGACGCTAACCCTAGTTGTCCTGACGCTAACCCTAGTTGTCCTGACGCTAACCCTAGTTGTCCTGACGCTAACCCTACTTGTTCTGACGCTAACCCTACTTGTCCTGACGCTAACCCTAGTTGTCCTGACGCTAACCCTAGTTGTCCTGACGCTAACCCTAGTTGTCCTGACGCTAACCCTAGTTGTCCTGACGCTAACCCTACTTGTCCTGATGCTAACCCTACT